>NC_053436.1:97907549-98266187 GCF_007990345.1 Gossypium hirsutum | reverse complement strand
TTAAACATTCATTTCACATACATTTCCAATTTCTTATAATCATCATTCTATCAATCATATTGTCCCTATTATGAACCTACAAGGCCTAAATCATACATTTGAAGTGGTTCGGGATTAAATCGACAAATTAGGGAATTCATAGAAAAACTTAGAAAATTTTGAAGTACAGGGGTCACACGCCCATGTGCCCTGGCCGTGTCTCTCACACGGCCAAGAGACACACCTGTGTCTCAGGCTGTGTGGGCATTCAAAATGGGATCACATGGCCATGTCCCAGCCCGTGTCTTACCCCGTGTAACTCTCTGACTTGGCTCACATAGTCAGACCACATGCCCGTGTACCCTTCGAAATGCCCACACACGCCCGTGTCCAAGCCGTGCCAAAATTAGGGAGTATACTAACTTGCACCACACAGCCAACCACACGCCCGTGTAAACAAAAATAGGCTATCTACCAAGCCATCTAGCCACCCAAGAATACTCACCTCTACACAACCCCAAATGGCAATAATCAAGGCATATATAGGCATCCAAAGCAACCACAACCAAGGCCAAAACATACCATTTCAATATCAACATCTAACATACTTAAAATATCATAATTTTCTAATTCAAATCATACCAAACTAACACTCACAAATCATCAATATGACTACTTTCATATATGCCTTATTTTACTTAGATTCACTGGCATTTCAATGAACCAAATCTCAACCATTTGATACCTAAGCTATTCAACCACAATCAACCATTTTTCAAGCAATCATAAACCACATCATACAAGGCATTATCACTTATATATTCACAACCAATTCAACCACAACAAGCCAACTTATATGGCTATATACAAGATCAAACTTTTAACATTTACAAGCCAACACAAATGGCCAAAATCATATCAACACATATATCAAAATGACCAAAGTCCCTATACATGCCATATGACCCAAAACTTAATTCAAAAGTACCGAGTGATAGTTGGATAGTGTGAAACGATCTCAAACGATTCCCGAATCTGAGCTAGCTTGAAATCACTATAAGACACGAAAAATTCCAAAAAGTAAGCTATATATCTTAGTAAGCTAGTATGAAAATAATAAGCTAATCTCACTAATCATTTACCATTCACATAATGGAAAGCAATGTACAACAGTTCAATTAATTTTCAAACCTATCAATATTCCATTCACATAACTTACCAAGGAACTCATCAATTCCATAATCTCAATATTAAATTAAATTTCTTACATACCTGTACCGATACAAGAACATCTTTTATCATCTCATATCTTCAATATACCCGTTGAACCATTTGGAATAAAAGTTGAATACTCTGGAGTCTCGCACCCTAAGTGCTAAAATCATGGCCCAAAGCCAAATCAAGGTAACTTGTGCTGAAAGTACTGATATCATGGACCGAAGCCAAATCAGTGTAACTCGCACCCGAAGTGCTAATATCATGGCCCTAAGCCAACTCAATATAAACCCTAATGACATGTCATTTGTATCCTATTCAATTCCTAAGGTTCAACCGGGATTTCCAATGTTGAATCTTCGTCGAATATCACCGAAAACTCGTAATTCAGAATTTATGCATTATCAAAGCATTTTAAACACAATTATAACAATGCTTATTATATACGAACTTACCTTGAATGCAAAAATGACAAATTAAGTCGATTATTACAAAATCTCGTTCTTTCCCCGATCTAAATCCGTATTTCACCTTTCTTGATCTAAATGTAATAAAAATTAACTCATTTAATCAGAAATCTACTCAAATCAATCCATATTTCACATTATGGAAAAATTACATTTCCCCCCATTATTTTGACATTTTTACAATTTAGTCCTTTTTTCGTAAAATCACAAATTCATGCAATTAAGCTCTTTCTCATGCTAGCCGAATTTCATAGGGACCCTAATAGTCCATATTTTCTATTTAATTCACAAATCAACCATAAAATTTACACATTTTTCAAATAAGTCCCTAATTGACATTTTTATCAAAAAATCACTTAACAAATGTTGTTTATTTAGCAACAACTATCCATTTTGTATCATCAAACATCAAAATCCTAGCATATACATCAATGGAAACATTCAAAAAACTCAATAGTTTTGCAAATTAACCCCCGGGCTAGCTAAACTAAGTTGTGACGATCTCAAAGCATAGAAATCATTAAAAACCGAGTAAAAAATGACTTACATGCATGGATGAACCTTAGCCTAAAGTTTGAAGCTCCTTTAATGGTGTTTTTGTTTCTAAATTCGTCTAGAAGAGATGAATGAAGAATAAATTGATTTTGTTTTAATTAAATTATCATATAATTACCAAATTACTATTATAACCTTTAAAAACTTTGATAATTACTCAAAATACCAAGCCACTATAATCCATTAACATATTAATGGGTTATTTATCACATAAGGACCTTCACTATTCAATTTCATAGCCATTTAGTGCTTTTAGCTATTAGCACATTTCTTTTATACCTTACGCGATTTAGTCATTTTTATCAAAATAAGCATTCAAACAATAAAATTTCTAAACAAAAATTTTACACAATTATACTATCATCCTGTAGACCTCAAAATAATAATAAAATAAATATTTCAGCATCAGATTTGTAGTCTCAAAACCACTGTTCTGATTTGACTAAAAATGGGCTATTACAATATTTCTCTTCATGGTATCAGAGTTGTTCAAGGTTTTGTTGCTGATTTTTTTCTGCAAAATTATTAATTTTCATGGTGTTTGAGGTGGTTGAACAAAGTTACTCCAATGCTAGTGGTGAACATATAAATATTCCTTGTCAAGATTCAGGCTTAGTCACTTCTATTGTTGGTAGACGTCTTCAGTAGTTTCCTAAACACGATATAGTAAAGCTTGGTGAGCATAATTTTCTTTTATAGAAGCACCAAATTATGTTGATTCTTTAAGGATACGGTGTGTATGGGTTTGTTTTGGGTATTTTTAGTGTACCAGCACAATTTGTTGTGGATAAAGATGGGAGATTAATGGAAAATTTTGATTATGTTTTACATGTGCAATAAGGCAATCTATTGGCTTCTTGGTTACTTTTAACTGTTAGTGATGAAATTCTAGTCTATTTTACTAGTGCTTGTACTAGTGATGAAACTCTCCAGTATGCGACATGCGTTGTATTCATAGAAAAAGGGTCATTTGTCTATTAAAAAATATTTATCTAAAATCAAGTTCATGTGTGATATGTTGGTTGCAGCGGGTTGTTTGATTTCAAATCAAGAAATGGTTAGCATCATTCTTCTAGGGTTGCTAGTTGAGTATGAATTAGTTTGGGTAGTAGCTTTAGCTACTGGTGTGTCGCTTGATTTGTTGACTGAGATGTTTCTTGATTATGAAGCTTGACAACTTGAGTTCTTGAATAGTGTTCCCGTACAAGCTAACATAGCTAGTAAACAAGATCGTGATGAGGGTGATTGGACCAAGGGTTCTGATTATAACAATGGCTATTAAAGGAACAAACAGGCATATAGAGAGGCTTTCAATGCAATATAGGTTTCCATTGAGGTAGAGGCTTTAGGGGTCATTTTTCAAACAATCGACTCTAATGCCAGTTGTGTGGTAAAGTTGGACACATTGCCAAAAGTTTTATTACAGCTTTGACGAAAGTTTTCCAGTGTTTTTGATGAAAATCATTCAATGGCAATGATTCATCATCAACTTGTTGCTCCAAGACAGATCACGACTAGTTGTGAGGCACATTGTTGTTGTAATGTATGTCCTAGCTCTTAAAGAGGTAGCAGGCACTCAAGGGGTAATGTTTTAATGCCTTCAACCAACAGTGATGACCAGATGTGGTATCCTGAGTTCGGAGCTACGAACCATGTTACTAAAGATCTTTCTACTCTTAGTCATTCCACTAAATATACAGGTACAAGTCAACTATTGATGGGTAATGGGGTTTCTATTCCTATAACTCACGTAAAGATGTCCTCGATTGCCACCAGTAATAGATTGTTACATCTCAAACGTGTTTTACATGCTCCAAATGTATGCAAAAATTTTATTTCTGTAGCTCATCTTGCAAAAGATAACAAGGTATATTTTGAATTTCATCCCTATCATTGTTTTGTGAAGGACATCAACGTAATGGCCTAAATTCAAGGTAATCGGAATAGTGGTTTTGTAACCACAAATCCGATTTAAAGAGAAATTTATTTTAATATTTTTTCCTGAATATTGATATGATATGAAAATTGGATGAAAATATCAATAGAAAAATTTTACTGATTTAGTGGTTAGTTAGAAAAAGAAATTACTGAAGAAATTGTGTAAAAACAAGGTATCGAGACCTAGACCTCGTAAAACTGAGAAAAAAATATTTTTTAAAATTTTTATGAAATGTTTGTAATGTGGTATTAAAATTTCGTTAGGAAATTTTAATGTTTATGTAGTTAATTAAATCAAAAGGACTAAATTAAAAAGGGTGTAAAAGTTCTAGAAGGATTAAATAGCTCAATTGTTAAATGAGGAGGGACATAAATTGCAAATAATCCCAAAAGGAGATATTTTGGAATTGGTGAAATAAGGAAAAAATGGAAAAATAACAAAATTTACTAAAATAAAAATGGGACCAAATTGGAATATCTAGAATTCTCTTCATATTTTCTTCATTATCATCAGTCAAAAACATCCTAAGGGTTTATTCAAGCTGGTATTTCATAAATTTTGCACCAAGTGAGTTAATATTTGCCTTTTTCTTGTAATTTTTGTGTTTTTAAGACTTTTACAACTAGGTCCTACTATTAAATTCATTAGTTTTTGATTTCATGGATGAAATTTAAAGTCACCATGGTTGAGTACTGTAATTTTATGATGAAATAGCATGAAATTTAAGCTCTAATTTGTTTATGCGATGATTTTATTAGGTAATTTCAATAGAAATTGATTTTTAAGACCTAATTGTGAAAAAGTTTAGAATGAAAGTCTAGTGCTAAAATTCTGATTCCCAAAGGTTGTAAAGTAGTTTAAAGTGATAGAATAAAGTATTAATTGAGAAAAATCAACTCAATTGAGAGGTTAATTGAGTAGGGACGAAATTACCATTTATTAAAAGCTTAGGGGAAAATGGTAATAAACATCTTGCACTAAAACAGTTTTGGACATCAGCAGTAGGCTAAATTTGAAAAATCATCATAAATTATGGAAAATCAAATTAGAGGATGGACAAAATATGGAATTAAATCTTATTGAGTCTAGTTTCTCATAGAAGAAACGGTGTAAGAAATAGAATTGTAAATAGTGAAATATAATAAATTTTGTGAGACAAGGTCAGAATGAATTCGGGTTCCCCTATTCTAACTTTTGAAAATCATAAAACATTAGAGAAATATAATTATGGGCTTAAATTTATATGTTTAGAATCCTTAATGAGTTTATTTTCAAGAAAAATAAACGGAAACACCATCCAAATTTTGTACTAAGAGATAATTAATTTTTAGTGAAGAATGGTCGAAATCGTCAGATAGCAGAACAGGGGTGACTTTAAAGAATAAACTGGACTTATTGGTTAAACCAAAAATTCTGAAAACTTTATGGTAAGAAGTTACGTGAGTTTAGTTTCAGGGAAAATTAGCAGATCTTAATTTTTAGTTCTGTAGCTTGAGATATAAATAATTTAGTGACTACAGCTCAAGTAGAAAGCTTTGAATGAACTATAAATAATAGTGGAATTATAGAGAATGTTACATATGAACATCAAATGTATTAAATTGATAATTAAATTTATTTATTTAGATCCAGAAAATTCAAATACAAATCTAGATCGAGGAAAGAAAAAAGTTCGGGATTAGTAGATTTTTGTATACGAGCAAGTATCGAGGTAAGTTCGTGTAACTTGAATTATATTCTTAAATGCTTGAAATGTATGTTATTGAGGTGAATATGATTTGAATGTTCATTATATGAAAATTGATGAAACATTGATATATTTGATAAAAAGGGGAAGAAATCTCGGTTGAATGAAAGGAAAATTCGATGGATCTCTGAAAAGGAATTGACGGTAAAGAGGATCTAGCCCGGACGGGTGATCATATCCTGATATTGCCCTCCCGAAGAATATGTGTAAAATGGATTTAGCCCGGACGGGTAATCCGAATTAGGGTCTGAATTTAGCCTGGACTGGTAATTCAGATCCAAGCTCATTAGAGTAATTGTCGTTGCAGGACATTTAGCCTGGACTGGTAATCCTGACAATATTTTGTAGTATTAAGAGCTCGGAGGTCGGATTCGGTCAGAGACACATCACACTATCAACCTCAATATTTTGGTATATCAAGAAACTTTATTTTGGAAATCAATGGCATGTATAAGTTAATAAAGTATAAGCTAAGGTGTAATGAATGTAAGTTAATAAAGTAAAAGTTAAGGTGTAATGAATGTAAAGTAAGCCATTGGTATGACTAACAAATCCTGGTTTTGGTATGTGATGAGGCTATCTTATGAATATGCATGAATATATCTTGAAAATATGTTGAATTGGATTGGTTGATATAGATTGGTCTCGGTTTAAAATTGCAAGGAAGGTTAGATATCTATAAAGGGGTTATATTGAGTTTAAAAAAAAATTAATTCGTAAACTCCGGTAATGCCTCGTACCTTATTTCGGCAATGAATACGGGTAGGGGATGTTACATTTGTTGGTATCAGAGATACGGTTTAGCCGATTCTAGGACCGACGTAGCAAATACAGGATTAGCTATACATGTCATTTAAATTATTATTGATAGTGTGATATCTCTTGACCATTTAAATGTGTTTTTCTTATAGTAAATGCCTGCTGACCGAGCTCAATCTGAGGAAGCTGGGAGTCATGCTCCCACTCCAGAACGGGCACAGAGGGAAGCCAAAGTTACTAGTAGTACAAGGCCCATATCTGAGGGCCAAGGTGAGGAGGCAAAACGAGCCTTCTTTCAACCGATGAATGAATGGTTTAGTCAATACTTAAGAACTAACCCTATAATGCGACAAGCTCAAGCTCCCTCTCCTGCTTCTCTACCGGTTCCTGAGATCCCACAGGGTACAGGTACTGAATCTGTTAGAAAAAAGAAAGCTTTGGTAGATAAAATTCAAAAATATGGGGCCGAAGAATTTCGAGCAGCAGTTGATGATGTTTCCGAACGGGCTGAATTCTGGTTAAAGAATACTACTCGGGTTTTGGAGAAATTATCCTACACACCAAAGAATGTCTAAAATGTGCCGTCTCACTGCTAAAAGACACAGCTTACCATTGGTGGAATACTAAAGTTTCAGTTGCTCCAAAAGAAGAAATTACATAGGAATTCTTTCAGACCGAGTTTAGAAAGAAAAATATCAGCCAGAGGTTCTTCGATAAGAAGAGAAAATAATTTTTTAAGCTGAAACAGGGTAACAGATTAGTATCTGAGTATGAAAGAAAATTTGTTCGATTGAGTAAATATGCTCGGGAATAGGTACAGTCAGAAGCCGAAATGTGCAAACAAATCAAAGAAGGATTGAATGAAGATATTAAGCTACTGATCGAAATTCTTGAAATTCGAGAGTTTGCTACATTGGCATAGAGAGCTTATAAAGCAAAAAAATTGAGCAAAGAGAAGAAACAGGCTGAGAAGGAAGGTCGCATTTTTAGTAAAAGACCGATGGGAAAATCTTAATTTTCTGCTTCAAAGAAATTGAAGAAATACCAAGATCATTCTACCTTAGCCACTGGGTATTTGGGTAGAGAGCTAGGTTCTCAACGTACTAATCTAAGACCTTCTACTCCATCAGTGACCAGTGTTGGTAGTGTTGGTACCCTAAGCCGAGATGCCAGTATTGTAATGAAACCCATTTTGGTGAATGCCGATTAAAGAGTGGGGCTTGTTACCGATGTGGTTCTCTCGACCATTTCCTCAGAGATTGTCCAGAAAGGGGTGAAAAAAAAGCTGAATAGATATTGAAGCTGAGTAATCCAATTTCGAGGGGTAGATCACCTTGACCATCCGGTAATGTCAGTGGTAGCCGAGGAGCTACGAAAGATACTGCAGGTAGGTCTGAAGCACAAGCACCTGCTAGGACATATGCCATCTGTGCCAAAGAAGATGCCTCAGCACCTGATGTTATTACTAGTACATTTTCTTTACTTGATACTGATATTTTTGCATTGATTGATCCTAGTTCTACGTATTCATATATATATGTGTGTGTGTGTGTGTGTGTGTGTGTTAAACTTGCATTTGTTAAAAATTTATCTGTTGAACCTACTGAATTTGTGGTTAAAGTTTTGAACCCCTTAGGCCAGTTTGTGTTAGTGGATAAAATTTGTAAAAATTGTCCACTGATGGTAAGAGGTTATTGTTTCCTGGTTGATTTAATGTTACTGCCATTTGATGAATTGACATGATATTGAGCATGGATTGGCTAACCCAGCATGATGCAGTAGTAAATTGTAGACAGAAATATATTGTACTAAAATGTCAGAATGGTGAGTTATTGTGGGTTAAATCTGATCAGATAGAAGGGTTATCTGATGTAATTTCAGTAATGGCAGCAGAGAGGTATGTCAAAAAAGGGTATGATGCTTACTTGGCTTATGTACTCGACACCAAAGTATCTGAGTCAAAGATACAGGCAATGCCAGTGGTATGTGAATTTTCTGATATGTTTCCAGAGAAATTACCGGGGTTACCACCAGAAAGAGAAATGAAATTTTCTATAGATCTAATTTTGGGAACTACTCCGATCTCAATAGCTCCGTATCGTATGGGTCCTACAGAATTAAAGGAGTTAAAGACACAGTTGCAAGAACTTTTTGATAGGGGTTTTGTCCGACCGAGTCATTCACCTTGGGGTACTCTGGTTCTGTTTGTGAAAAAGAAGGACGAGTCTTTAAGACTGTGTATCGACTACTGGTAGTTTAATAAAGTAACCATAAAGAATAAGTACCTGTTACCCCAGATTGATGATTTATTTGATCAGCTAAAAGGTGCTACCATGTTTTCAAAGATTGATCTCCTATCGGGTTATTATCAGCTACGGGTAAAGGAGTCAGATGTGCCAAAAACAGCTTCAGAACCAGGTACGGGCATTATGAGTTTTTGGTTATGTCGTTTGGGCTAACTAATGCACCTGCAGTATTTATGGATTTGATGAACCGAATATTCAGATCGTACTTAGACAGATTTGTGGTAGTATTCATTGATGATATTTTGGTTTATTCTCGGGATGAAAAAGAACATGCAAAACATTTGAGAATTGTATTACAAATTCTACGAGAGAAGCAGCTATATGTTAAATTCAATAAATGTGAATTTTAGCTTTGAGAAGTGGGTTTTCTCGGACATATTGTATCCGCTGAAGGCATCAGGGTAGATTCGAGTAAAATCTCAGCCATTGTCAATTGGAGTCCACCAAAGAATGAATCCAAAGTTAGAAGTTTCTTGGGTTTAGCTGGTTATTATCGGAGATTTTTACAGACATTGTCTATGATAGCTTCTCTGATGACTCGATTATTGCAGAAAGATGTAAAGTTTGAGTGGACTGATGAATGTCACAGAGTTTCAACCGATTGAAAGATCTACTAACGGAAGCACCTGTACTAGTGCAGCCTGAACCGGGTAAAGAATTTGTTATTTATAGTGATGCTTCATTAAATGGTTTAGGTTGTGTCTTGATGCAAGAAGGTAAAGTAATAGTCTATGCTTCAAGACAACTTAAACCACATGAATGAAATTACCCAGTACATGATCTTGAATTAGTTGTTATTGTATTTGCGTTGAAGATATGGCGGCATTACTTGTATAGTGAGAAATTCCATATTTATACTTATCATAAAAGCCTAAAATATTTGATGACGCAGAAAGATTTGAATTTGAGACAACGCAGGTGGCTTGAATTGATAAAGGACTATAATTTGATTATTGATTACCATCCAGGTAAGGCTAATGTTGTAGCTGATGCTTTAAGTTAGAAATCTTTATTGCTTTGATAGTTATGAATACCAGGTTATCATTGTCTGATGATGGTTTAGTTATAGCTGAATTGAAAGCTAGACCAGTGTTTCTACAACAAATCTATGAGGCTTAGAAAAATGATGAAAAGTTACAGGCTAAACGGGTACAATATGAGTCAGGTACTGATTCTGAATTTCAGGTTGGGATTGATGGTTGTTTGTTATTCAAAGGTAGGGTATGTGTACCTCAGAGTTCAGAGCTCATACAGAAGATTTTACACGAGGCTCACTGCGGTACTATGTCTGTACATCCGGGAAGTAATAAAATGTATAATGATCTGAAAAAGATGTACTGGTGGTTAGATATGAAATGTGATATCTCTGAGTTTGTATCAAGGTGTTTGGTATGTCAGCAGGTTAAAGCTGAACATCAGGTACCTTCGGGGTTATTTCAGCCCATCACTATACCGGAATGGAAATGGGAAAGAATCACTATGGATTTTGTATTGGGGTTACCATTGTCTCTGAAGAAAAAAGATGCCATTTGGGTGATTGTTAACTGATTGACAAAGTCAGTGCACTTTATTTCGGTACGTATGGTTTATTCTTTAGATAAACTGGCTGAATTGTACATATCTGAGATTGTCAGGCTATATGGAGTGCCTGTCTCCATTATATTGGATAGAGATCCCCGGTTTACATCTCGTTTCTAGGACAAATCGCAAGAAGCCTTGGGTACTCAGTTGTATTTTAGCACTGTATTTCATCCTCAGACAGATGGCCAATCTAAGCATGTAATTCAGGCATTGGAAGATATGCTCAGATGTTGTATACTAGAGTTTGAAGGTAATTGGAAAAGGTATCTACCTTTGATCGAATTTGCTTACAATAATAGTTATTAGTCCAGTATTAAAATGGCTCCGTATGAAGCTTTGTATGGTAGAAAATGTAGAACATCGTTATATTGGACAGAGCTCAATGAAAAGATGATACATGGGGTTGATTTGATCCGGTAAACAGAAGAAAAGTAAAGGTTATTTGGGATAGTCTAAAAGCAGCTTCCGATCGTCAAAAATCATATGCCGGTCTTAAACGAAAAAAGATTGAATTTCAAGTCGGTGATAAGGTATTCCTGAAAGTGTCTCCTTCGAAGAAAGTTCTCCGGTTTGGTCGAAAGGGTAAATTGAGTCCAAGATTTATCGGGCCATATGAAATCATAGAAAGAACTGAACCAATTGCTTATCGATTGGCATTACCACCGGAACTTGATAAGAACCAGTTAAGATTTTGGCTCGAGAGATAAAGGAGCTCAGAAATAAAAAGATAAATTTGGTGAAAGTATTATGGAAAAAGCATGGGATTGAGGAAGCGACATGGGAACTAGAGGAGACAATGAGAAAACATTACCCGAACCTCTTTACTGGTAAGATTTTCGAGGACGAAAATCCTTAAAAGGGGGGGAGAGTTGTAATGGCTTAAATTCAAGGTTATCGGAACAATGGTTTGGTAACCACAAATCTGATTTAAAGAGAAATTTATTTTAATATTTTTGCATGAATATTGATATGATAGGAAAATCGTATGAAAATATCAATAGAAAATTTTTACTGATTTAGTGGTTAGTTAGAAAAAGATATTATTGAAGAAATTGGGTAAAAACAAGGTATCGGGACCTTGACCTCGTAAACCGAGTCCAAAATATTTTTATAAATCTTTATGAAATGTTAGTAATGTGGTATTAAAATTTCATTAGGAAATTTTAATGTTTGGGTAGTCAATTAAATGAAAAATACTAAATTGAAAAGGGTGTAAAAGTTACTAGAAGGATTAAATAGCTCAACTATTAAATGAGGAAGGACATAAATTGCAAATAAGCCCAAAAGGAGATATTTTGGGCGGCATGAGTTGAGAAAAAATAGGAGAATTGGTGAAATAAAGGCAAAATGGGAAAATAACAAAATTTACTAAAATAAAAATGGGACCAAATTGGAATATCTAGAATTCTCTTCGTATTTTCTTCATTATCATCACCCAAAAACATCCTAAGGGTTTATTCAAGTTGGTCTTTCATAAATTTTGCACCAAGTGAGTTAATCCTTGCCTTTTTCTTATAATTTTTGTGTTTTTAAAACTTTTACAACTAGGTTTTACTATTAAATTCATTAGTTTTTGATTTCATGGATGAGATTTAAAGTCACCATGGTTGAGTACTGTAAGTTTATGATGAAATAGAATGAAATTTAAGCTTCAATTTGTTTATACGATGATTTTATTAGGTAATTTCAATAGAAATTAATTTTTAGGACCTAATTGTGAAAAAGTTTGGAATTAAAGTCTAAGGTTATAAAGTAGTTTAAAGTGATAGAATAAAGTGTTAATTAAGAAAAATCAGCTCAATTGAGAGGTTAATTGAGTAGGGACGAAATTATCATTTATTAAAAGCTTAGGGGGAAAATGGTAATAAACATCTTGCACTAAAACAGTTTTGAACAGCAGCAGTAGGCTAACTTTGAAAAATTACCATAAATTGTGGAAATAAAATTAGAGGATGAACAAAATATGGAATTAAATCTTATTGAGTCTAGTTTCTCATAGAAGAAACGATGTAAGAAATAAAATTGTAAATCATGAGATATAATAAATTTTGTGAGACAAGGTCAGAATAAATTTGAGTTCCCCTGTTCTGACTTTTGAAAATCATAAACAATTATACAAAAATAATTATGGGCTTAAATTTATATTTTTAGAATCCTTAATGATTCTATTTTCAGAGAAACAAACGGAAACACCATCCAAATCTTGTACTAAGAGATAATTAACTTTTAGTGAAGAATGGTTGAAACTTTCAGATAGCAGAATAGGGATGACTTTAAAGAATAAATAGTACTTATTGGTTAAACCAAAAATTCTGAAAATTTTATGGTAAGAAGATATGCGAGTCTAGTTTCATTGAAAATTAGAAGATCTTAATTTTGAGTTTTTTAGATTGATATATAAATAATTTAGTGACTACGGCTCAAGTAGACAGCTTTGAATGACCTATAAATAATAGTGGAATTATAGAGAATGTTACATATGAACATCAAATGTATTAAATTGATAATTAAATTTATTTATTTAGATCTATAAAATTCAAATATGAATCTAGATCGAGGAAAGAAAAAAGTTCAGGATTAGTAGATTTTTGCATACGAGCAAGTATTGAGGTAAGTTTGTGTAACTTGAATTATATTCTTAAATGCTTGAAATGTATGTTATTGATGTGAATATGATTTGAATGTTCATTATATGAAAATTGATGAAACATTGATATATTTGATAAAAAGGGGAAGAAATCTCGGTTGAATGAAAGGAAAATTCGATGGATCTCTGAAAAGGAATTGACTGTAAAGAGGATCTAGACCAGACGGGTGATCCTATCCTGATATAGCCCTCCCAAAGAATATGTGTAAAATGGATTTAGCCTGGACGGTTAATCCAAATTAGGGTCTAAATTTAGCCTGGATTGTTAATTCAAATCCAAGCTCATTAGAGTAATTGTCGTTGCAGGGGATTTAGCCTGGACTGGTAATCCCAACAATACTCTATGAGTTTATATTACAGAGGATTTAGCCTAGACTGGTAATCTCGCTGTAAGAATAAGGTTCACGGGAGTGTGCTGTCTGAAATGAAAATGTGCGCACATAAATATGAATTGACGGACCCGAAATTGTACACTAAAAGTGTACCTCTGAAAATCCATCGAAATTCCAAGGAATTCAACGGGATAAATATGGGAAATAATAAGGGTAATAGAAAACATGGAACTGATAAGCTCATCAATCATTAATCTTTGTATTGAACTTATATAATGCTATTTGATTAATGTTTTGGTTGAGTTTGTGTGTGATAGGTAAATGGTAAATTGAATGGATGTATGAATATTTGTTGTATTGTATTGAAAATATTAGGTAAGTATAATTCTTGTTACATGAGCTTACTAAGCACAACGTGCTTACCTTGTTTCCTTTTTCCCTGTTTTGTAGTATTAAAAGCTTGGAGGTCGAATTTGGTCGGAGACACATCACACTATCAACCTCAATATTTTGGTATATCAAGAAAATTTATTTTGGAAATCAATGGCATGTATAAGTTAATAAAGTAAAAGTTAAGGTGTAATGAATGTAAAGTAAGCCATTGGTATGGCTAACAAATTCTGGTTTTGGTATGTGATGAGGCTATCTTATGAATATGTATGAATCTATCTTGAAAGTATGTTGAATTGGATTGGTTGATATGGATTGGTCTCGGTTTAAAATTGCAGGAAAGGTTAGATATCTATAAAGGGTTATATTGAGTTTAAAAAAAATTAATTCGTAAACTCCGGCAATGCCTCATATCCTATTCCGACAACGAATACGGGTAGGGGATGTTACAATCAAGACATGGATGGTTTTGTTGGTGGGACATGTTCATAAAGGGTTGTATCATTTTGCTCTGCCAACACATCATGAAGGTATTTTAGGTTCAGTCGGTTCTCAACTTGGACAACCGCTCGTGCATTTGGCTATGATTGACACTCTTGGTTTTGACTTGTAGCACAAAAGGCTAGGTCATCCATGTAATATAACACTTACTCAAGTACTTAAAAGTTGTAATATTGCATTGAATAAATATGTTCTGTTAATGGTCTGTGCATTGTGTCAGTCTAGGAAGTCTCATAAGCTAGTTTTTCTTGTTTCTCAAACTGTGTACTCGTTCCCTTTTGATCTTGTTCTTTCTGATCTATGGGGGTTAGCTCTATTGCAGTTAGAAGTTTGTCTTTATTATCTTTCTTTTGTCGATGCATATAGTCATTTTACATGGATTTATCTGTTGAAGACAAAAGATGAGGTGGTTGACAAATTTATTTAGTTTCATAAGTTTGTAGGTGTTCAATTTGGTTGCAAGATTAAAAAGTTTCAATGTGACTAGGGTGGTGAGTATAGATCGTTGACTAAGGTGCTTTCTCAGTAGGGTATACAACATCGGATCACTTGCCCACATACGTTTGAACAGAATGGTATTACTGAGAGAAAACACAGTCATTTGGTAGAGACTGGTCTTATACTGCTTGTACAAGCCTTATTGCCCATGCATTTCTGGAGCCATGCATTCTTGCATGCTGCTTACGTAATAAATAGGCTTCTACCACCAACTTTTCAAGGTAAGTCTCCTTATGAGAAGTTGTATCATTTAACACCAGATTACATGCAACTTAAGGTTTTTGGTTATTGTTGTTACTCGTACCTGCGGCCTTACAATAAGCATAAGCTGTAATTTCGTTCTTGACCTTGCACTTATATTGGGTTTAGTTCTATTTATAAGGGTTACAAATGTCTTGATAAGAATGGCCGAATTTTTGTGTCTTAGCATGTAGTTTTTTATGAAGATTGTTATTTATTTGACAAGATAGGGTCGTTTTGTATCAATGACACCTCATTGATAGAGCATCAAAGGTCAGATGTTCCAATCTTATCTCAACAAGTATATGTTTAGTCCTCAGTTAGTTCAGATAAAAGTGTTACGGGGTGTTTGTATAGTTCTGGTGGAGGTGTTTATGCTGATGTGGAAACACTTGTTAATCAAAGCCGGATGTCTTCTAACAGGTTCATTTCTCGTGCAGAGTCAGATCCTAATAATATGGCTATAGAGTAGGATGGTGGTGCTTTACTTGGTTTGTATGAGGATTTACGTCCTCCTATGGTACCTGTGTATTTTTTTCCTCCTTTTCTTGCACCTATCAACTTACATCCCATGCAAACAAGATCGAAACGTGGGATTTTTAAACCAAAGATTATGTTGCTGAATTGGTTGATCGTGAACCATTTTCAATTGATGAAACATTTTGTCCAGTTGTGAAGCCTACAACAATTTGGGTGGTTCTGTCGCTTGCTGTTACATTTGGCTGGAAGTTGTGGCAAGTTGACATAAACAATGCCTTTTACAATGGTGACTTATTTGAAGAGATTTACATGACTCAACCTCTAGGGATTGAACAACAAAGCGAATGTGTACCATTGGTGTATAAACTCAAGAAAGTATTGTATGATCTTAAATAGGCTCCTCGGGCTTGGTTCAACAAAATAAGAGATCATCTGGTTGCAGTTGGTTTTACTTTGGCGAAGTCTGATGCTTTGCTTTTTATAAAGCATACTGGTGAGGTTCTTCTTATGTACTTGTCTATGTGGATGACATTATAGTTACAAGCAACCATCAACCAAGCATTGATGAGTTTGTGGATTCTTTAGATTCGAGGTTTTCTCTTAAAGCTTTGGGACAGTTGAATTATTTTTTGGGTATAGAGGTAGCCTATAACTCTTCAGGGTTGTTTCTCAGCTAACGTAAGTATATCCTTAACTTGTTGCATAGGAGTCGCATGGAGAGCTCTAAAGGCACACCAACTCCTATGGTTTTCTCTTATGTATTATCTGCTCATGCTGGAAGTCCTATTGAAAACGAGTTTGAGTATAAGAGCAGAGTAAACTGGGAGCTCAAGTTGCAATCTGGCATCTTTTAAGTTGATTATGCACTCCCCACATAGGAAATAAGATCTGTGGGTCTCTGAGCGCCACTGCATTACCGTTAACTCAAACATACCTTAAAACTATCACAATTTCTCCCTAAAACACAAATACAAATAAAACACAAGGTACAAGAATTTCACACTTACCTATTAATGAGACAAGTAAATTCATTCCCTCAGCTAATTGCAATAATCCGTATATATAATTTAAATTTAACTCATGAAAGCACAAACTAGAATAGGTACTCGTCTTCGTCACTCGTATTTAATTTATCTTGAGACGACCCAACGTCGTCTTTAACTTAGAAATTTTGAGACTAAATTGTAAAAGTATAATTGATATTAAGTTTTAATTTAAAAAATGCTTGGAAATCCAATTAACAATTATGCAAAGACCTTAATGGTTATTTAACCATTAAAGTTTTATGAATAAGTGGAATTTGATATCATCCACTTATCTTCTATTAAGTAAGCTTAATTAATAAATTAAACATATTTAATAGTTAAAAATTAAGTTAATTAAATTTAAATTACAATGTATAAATAGCAGTGTGAGTGGAGAGATGAAACATTCATCTTCTCTTCACCAACTTGTTCTACCATTTATTTGCAATTGCATAATAATCATGCAACATTTACTTGGTTCAAATTTGGATTTAAATTTTCATCAGGGATGTGTTTCCGATGCTGTAAATATCAATGATGGAGAAAATTAAACTAGATCACAAAATAACCATTATCTCCAATATTTAAATCATGATTTCAATAGGTAAAAAAGCAGTTGCACATACCAAGAAAAAAAAAGAACAGAAAGGGGAAAGGCATATTCGAACAAACTGCATTTGTCTTCATTTTACTTTGCATAGAAGAATTTAGAGGCAATATATATATTGTATTAGAGGCTATGTTTTTCGTTTCCACTTTTGCTGCTACTAGGTCCTTTCTTGGCTTCCTTGAGAATGAGCTCTAGCAACCTTTCATACGCTGAAATTGCTGACTCAAGCATATCAATGGCTCTGCTTCGGTCTTTTGTAGCCACCCTCAACACATCTTCTATGTCCAAAGTGTCCTTTAGTGACCTGCTCAGCTCCACCCTGCATAATCCACTATATCCATCATAAAAGTTGTCAGCCTTTTTACCAAATTTTAAGCCTCGCTCCATACCATTAGCTACCACCATATCACTAATGCTCCCTACATCATTATCAAGTCCCATAATGGCCTCACCTGTTTCAATCTCCCATATATAAACCTTCCCATCTTCTGAAGCAGATACCAAATTGTTTGTCTCACTCACCATAACTAAAGATACAATCCCACTCTCATGCTTTTGAGCCCATCTAATGAACTCCTGTGTTTGATTCACATGCTTTTTGCTTCCAGCATTTATTGATCCCTTGTAGATGAATCCATCAGAGCTTGCAGCAAAAAATTCTTTCCTTATTTGATCCAATGCTATCCCCATAATGGCACATGGGAATGTCACTGTTCTTAACTTTGTTCCATCCAACAATCCCCAAATCTTAATCGTGCAATCCAACGAGCTTGATATTATGGTAGAGTTGCACTGTGCCATAATAGAGTCTATTGCTGTCACTGAGCCATCATGTGCAACAAATCTCTGCAACATCAAGCTGGTGGAGCTCTTATCAGGTGATGCCTCGATGATTTGAAAGATTGGAACAAAAGAAATTGTACCATCATCACCACCAGATATCAATAGTGACCCATCTTCACTTATTTTGAGGCAGGAAACAGGCTTGTTATGTGCTGAATATGATGCGAGTATCTCCCCTGAAGGAACTGAGAGAGCATGTACAGAACCTGAAAGGCCACCAGCAAACAAATACAAGCCATCAAGGGTAGCTGACAAGGGTGCAACAGGTTCTGGAACAAGAAAATTGTCCAGAGCTGTTGAAGACCACCAATTGTAGAGATGAATAGAGGCTGAAGAAGTCTCAGCAGATATATGAGAAGTAGCAATGAATGAGTTGCCAACAAGGGCAAGACCATGGTAAGGAGACCTGCTGCCAGAGAAGTGACAAAGAGGGACACCAGAGACAGCATCGAAGGCAGTAATGGGACCATTAAGGGAGCTGGTGAGGACAATAGGATGCGAAGGAGACGACATGTTTAATGAGAGATAATTAAAGGTGAGTTTGTGAGGCTGAATGAGTACTTGTTAAAGAGAGGATTCTGTGGTCTTGGGCGTTGAAAACGAGGTGGTTTTAATCATCAAATTTGGTTGTTTTCTCCATTAATGCTTAAGCAATCTTACTACGTGAAGGGCCTATGGTTTTAGTTTGGTAGAAGGCAATTTACAGCTGTAAGATTACATAAAGATACCTCCATCACTGCCATTGGTTGCTAATAGCTTTAATGGTTACTTAAAACTGCATTGCCATTTTACTCAAGTGTAATAGTGTAATTGTTTAGTTCGATTAGTATGAATATTATTGTTAATATAGAAGAATGTGGATTCGAGTGTGCTAAAATGTATCCTCTTCTTACATATGGATTAAAGAGGAACTATAAGTAGTTATAGGGAAATAGTTTAATATAATTTTTACTAAATTAACAAATATATGAACCTATTTTTGGCCAAAAAGGTAAAATGGACACTGATTCTCATCCCTCATTCTATGGTATGTCTAAAATAGTAGTAACGGATTCCTTAGTCATTATTCTTGGTACTTAAATAAAAAAAATGATGAAAATAAATAAAAATTGTTATCTCAGTAGTGAGAATTTTAAACAAAAATATTTGAGATAAGAGTTGTTTAGGGATTAAAATTGAAACTATTATTAACTACAAATTTAAATGCTAATGTTTTTGTAACTCCATCTATAATTTAGTTGATTTTTAAATGTCAATAAAAAGGTTTGAACTCTTTTTTATTTGATATTGTTATATCATATATAGACTTATGTGGCAGCATATTAGTGGTATTTCCAGCTGATTAGCATGTGTCCATATTAATTAATATATGTTACTATGTATTTATCATATATCTAAAATCAATTAATATATTTTGCCATACATATCACGTATATGCTTTCATATATGGTAATACATACACTCTATATATGGTAACATATATGAAATCAATTTATATATTTTACCATATATAAACTATAAAAATAATCACTTAATTATTTATTTCGTTTTATTTTGTTTATTAAATTATTAATTTTTTCTATTTAGTTATTAAACTTTTTGAAATTAAATATTTTGATCACTCAAAGTTAATTTGGACTTTTTTATAGGTCTAATTAAAAATTTAGCCTTTTAATGTTTACACATCATATTAATTTGATTCTAAATATAAAATATTCAATAAATTTAATATTCAATGTTTACAAAATTTGTCATTTTAGTTCTAATTCTAAAAAAACTCAATAAATTAATTTATAGCCCTTTACAAAAATTAATAATTTAAGCTTCTTAACCGAAAAATCTTAGCTTTAAGTTTCAAAATTTTATAATCTTATCCTACTCCAATATAAAATTCTTAACATCGTCTTTGGCATAAACTGTTTTTGTATACCCTGTTTATCAACCCAACACATGAAAAAGGGGGAAAAAACAAGAATGAAAAGAACACCATATAGTAGTGATATTTAAAACGTTACAATTGATGAAGCAAAGTTGATTACAAGTCTTTAACACAGGCTACAACCAACGAGCTTATAATAAAAAAATTACCAAACAACAAAATTCAATACGCTTAATAGAAAACAATGAGCTTAAGTTGTCATCTCCAGCTTCAAAACAGAAGATAAAATTAAGGGAAATAGATTATTTAATTATAAATAAAGTTATGTGAATTTTTTATAATTCAAACTAAAATAACAGTTTGTAAACATTGAGGGTTATATTTGTTGAATGTTCTATATTTAGAATCAAATTGATATAATGTGTAAAAAAATGGGGACTAAATATGTTATTAGATAATAAAAAAGCCCAAATTAGCTTTGAGTGGCCATAAAATTTTATTTTGAAAAGTTTAGAAAATAAAAAAAAATTAATAGTTTACTGATCAAAATACAACGAAAACAATGATTTAATAACTATTTTTATAGTTTACCCTATATTTATATATAGTAATGTATGTGTATACGGTGTATATATATTACCATATATATTATATATGATTTAGTGCAAAACTATGGTAGCATATATGATAACATTTATTAATTTTAATTTGCACTTAATAGATATACGGTAATATATATATATAATTAACATATATTTTACTATATATTGAGTGCAGATTTGATTTATTTTGTACTTTTACATGTTTAATTTGCATTACGTATAGTATATGGTAACATATATTCTAAAAAAATGAAATATATTGTTAAATTATATATATACAATATATTTTATCTTAAAAACATGGGTTCGCAGCCATCATTCTTATGTTATACAGTAAAAAAATGATTTATTTGAAAATTTAATGACAATTTTGGATAAAAAATGGACATGGAGAGAATCAAGAATTGCCTTAAGGAAGTCCGGTTTATTCTTTTTCTCTCAGGTTTGTTTACAGCATCCATTAACACCACAATAATATTAATTAAATATTGTTATTAACAATAATATTGGAATGATTGATTTTGTACAAACATACCATATATAACTTCAAATTTTATTTGTATATGAACAGATTTAAAATTTTAAAAAAAATTTAAGTATTAAACTAAATAGAAATAAATACAGCCCCTGGAAGTCCGATCAGCAAGGAGCGTCACATTGGTTGCTAAGACAATCCGATCAATTTAGATTTGAACTCAAGTTTTATTTATACAACTAAACAATTCAAGCAACCATTGATCATAACAAACAAAGAAAAAGTTCAAACAGGTCTTAAAATGTCAATTGGAAATCCAAATTATAAAATCTACATGCTAGGTCTTGATACATGATTTGTTGTCTTGAGACTTGCCTCTCCTACAATCAAATTTAACTATTATTTTAGATCTCTCGAGACTTCATTACCATATCGCAATACTTGTTCAACCATTCTATAAATGTAATGATTAAGCTTAAACTATTTGTGATTTCTCAAGACTTATACCTAGTAGCAAAAATAAGACACTAAATCATTCCAACTTGCTCTAAAATGCACCCAAGCATATTAGACATAAAGCCAAAATAATGGCCAACATATTAATCATATACAAACTTAAAAATAAAACATAAAATTTTAAATTGATTCAACATCTAAATCAAAATTTAACCACTTTAGTATTCCATAAGAACTTTCCTTTTACATATGCATAATGCATATAAATTAATCCTCGACATAAATTTGAAATAAGAACATCATAAACAACCAAAAGTGTCAACAAAATATACCATAAGGTCACAAGTAATATTATTAATATTTAACACAAAATAAACCTCTAGACTTATAACATATTGGTCTTAAGTACATGCCAAATCTAAAAATAAGAGAAATTTATTAAAAAAAAAACAATAGATTGGAGAGTCTCAAATTACTTAAAATTTGCTTACGAAACAACAAATCTTCATATTGAACTTTCCTTAAACTCAATTATGCTTATTTAATTTTTTAACAATAAAATGAACATATCATTCAACAACATACATCAATTCAATATCCAATAAATACAATCATTAATGTCAAGTAGTATACCATTGCATCATACATTCAACTTATAACAAATTCCATCCTTTCATTCTATTACAAGTAATATACATAATTACTTTCATCTTATAGCATAAATGTTGTACAAATTCCATTAGTGGATTTATCATTGCATCATGCGTTCAACTTATACCAAATTCCATCCTTTCACTCTATTACAATTTATATGCATTATTATTTTCATCTTATAACATAACAATTTCCATTAGTAGATTTATTGTCGAATTGAATTAATAAATTTATTTTAATCTTGACTCCAATTAACTGAATATGAAAATATAATCCATATACACAAATATCTATCCAATTCTCTGAAAGAGTGATGTGCAAAGTGTAACAGTAAAGTACACAATAACAAATCTTCAGTGTATGTTAAATATTAAAAATGTGCAAAGCACTATAACACAAGTCTCTCGAGTACACTAAATTAACTCGCATAACACAATCTTTAAATAACTCTATATATCTTATAACATATCTATTATACTTAAAACTTTTCAAAATTATTTAGTAAGATTATTTCGTCATTATCACATAAATTTCCAACATAAACAATATAACTCACATTTAACAATCTACCACAAGCTAATTATTACATACACACCAAAGTTTCAATCGACCATCATAATCACCATTAAGCTAGTTTAATTAACAACCCAACAATCAGAATTCAGAGATAGTAATTTAGGAAAAAAAATATAGGACATTTCATAAAATAAGAGAGCACAAACCAAAATGTACTAATCTTCCAAAGCTTTTATCTTCCTTTGAACTTTCGGTCACTTTTTTCACTTCACAAACACAATCAAAACAAAAAATTTTAATAAAATTAATAATAATTTAACACTAAAAATCCTAAATCGACTAATGTAAATGCATTTGATATAACGAAACTCACCTCCATCCTATCAAAACCCAATCCAAACTTCACAAATCTGAGTTGTAATGATTTGATATCAATTTACAACTAATAACATCACCAGATTCCATCAATAAATCTAACTCTTCCTACCTACCTTGAGTTTGACGTGAAAAGAGATGAAAATTTTGATTCAACTATCTTGATTGACGAAGAAAATAAGTAGAATCTCACTTACTTATCATTGATTGATTAAATTTGATGGAAATTTGGGAGAGAATTTGTGGATGTTCTTACGTGAAAATGAGCAGGAAACAACTGCTCCCTCCTATCAATTCAATTAATGGGTGGAAAAAATCACCTCCTAAATCCCTTCCTTTTGGCCCTAAATCATAAATTTGACTTTTCCTATAAAATAGTGTATAGCCCAAATTACAAAACTCTTTTAACACTAACTAATTTAATGAAATTTATTAATGGACCGAATTATATAAATTCTCGAAAAAAAATTACAACTTGGTAAATGCAGTTAACATAGTAGAGATTTTTTTTTCTTATAACTCAAATTCTCATTTGATTGTCTTTCTATCAAGCAATCCGTTATTTCTTCTTCATCAAACACACGTTTCTGACCATGGTTGTCTCAATTATAGTGACCAAGTTGAATAGAGATTGGTATGAAGGACCTCTCTAAACCTATATTATTTTAAAACATAACTACCTTAAAAACTTATATCAGTTTTAAAACAGTGTAAAAATTTAAATTACCCTTTAAAATACTATTTTAAAAATAAATTAAACATATTTTAACCAAATCGTTTTAAATATTTATTAAAATATTCTTAACAAATTTTTAAAAGTTTCACTAATACAAAATCAGTGTAAGACAAGAATAAATATATATTCGATGTAGAATTTAATTAATATAATGCACAACGAAATATCCACACATCTCGATTGCAAATGGTGGAACTCGAACATGAATTTTTTAACATCCGCATAATGTCAAATTTAAATTTTTAAAAAATAAATTCAAAATTAAAAAAAAAACATTAGTTTCTGTTATATATATATATATATATATCACCTTTTTTCAACTAAAAATGCTTTAAGAAAAATAGTCTTCTACCAACATAATTCAATTACATTTTAAGAGTAATATTAGCTTTTAAAATCCGGTTTTTTAACAGTTATTTAAACACTTATGTACAAACTATATTAGTAAAAATCACTATTTTTTAAAAAGGATTTAATATTTTTTGAAAATAAATACTTTGAATTATGCATAAAAATAATTGAAATTATAAAATCAATTTTTTATATTCTAATATTTAAAAAAATTAACATCAATCCATCCATAACATTTAAGTTAATTTAAAAATAATAAATTAATATTTTTTACAAAAACAAATTATTGATTCCCTATGTTATCATTAGGCTAATATACTAAACAAGCCCTTAAACTATTATACTTTTGTTTAAACAAGTCTTTATACAATTTTTATAGTTAAATAATCCCTAACCTATGATTTTTACTTATGAAAGTCCTTGATTTTAATGTTAAATTAAAAATGTTTTAAAATTTTAAATTGATATGAATTGGACGAGAATGGCTTATTAAATAAAAATTAATATTAAATTTTTAAAATTTTTTGAAAGTTCTTATATATATAACATACTTAATCATTCTTTTGAAAACTTTGATTACTCTTTTAAATTTCATGTTGACGTTAAAGTGTATATAATTTTTATTGTATCAATAAGAAATCAAATTAAGAGCTTGAAATTCAAAATATTTTTACATTAATATTAAAATCAAGGAATTTTATGAATAAAAGTCATAGGTTAGGGATGTAACTAAAAAAAATTTAATAGCTTGTTTAAATAAAGTGTAGTTTTAGTACACTAGCCTTATGATTTATATACCAATATATCTTATATATTACATTTGACCCCAAAAATATTATTTATTAGTTTTAATGGTTTTTATTCCAGAAATATTATATTTAAATTAATTTCTTATAGTATTACTAGTTTTATAAAAAAATTATAATATTATTTTAGTTAATACATGCATAGAAAAATTAGTTAAATTCAATATTGAAGGTTTGGGCTTTACTTCGTTGAATACAGATAACATGCGGCCCGAACCTACTCTGGTCCAGTTCAAGCTAAATAACGATAACGAAGAGATTTTACAGTTTACTTTTGCTGCTGAAAAAGAAAAATGGAGGAAAAACTTCGGAAAATAAAGGCCATCTTATCCAATTTGAGCAAGTAGTTAACTGAAAACACCAAGAGTGAGTGAACCAGAGGAAGAGAAACCAAAGAAAATGGCACTCCTTTGTGCTTCAACCTCAGTCATCTTCTCTTCTTCTTCTTCTTCAGAGAGGCCTTCCTTTGCTTCATTGAAAAGGACTAGTCCCAGTAACCAAAGCTCATTTCTTGGGTTCTTCCCTGTAGTGGCATTGTCCAAACCTTCTTATGCTCGGACAACAACCTTGTCTTTCTCCAAACGGGATTTCAAGGTTTGCTGCCGGGACCTATCTCTTGTCCCTGAAAACCAACGTTGGATGTTCGAGGAATCCGAGGCTGATGGCCCTGTAATGCCTCTCTGTCTCTTTTTCTATTTCATTTCCTTTCTTAAATTTTTTCTTTTTCAAGGTTCTTTTCGTGAAAATTGGTGTTTTCCTCCCTTCAATTTTGATCTTAAAATTGGGATTGTTGTTGGTTTGAACTTTGAATTTTTAACAAGATATGGTAAAACTTTGTGCTTTTTGTAAAATTGGGTATTGTTTTATTTTAATTAAATAGTTATGTTCTGAGTATGCGATGTGATTTCTCTTTACATTGCATCTTTTTCCTTTTCTTTACAAATATTAATGTGAGATTGCATTCAAATTCTGTAACATTGTGTATAATTTATCTGCTTCTTACTATGTTTATGATGATATTTCTGCTTTTCTCCCTTGTTGCCTACTTAATTTGAATCATGTTCTTTTTTGCATGCAGGACATTTGGAACAACACATGGTATCCCAAAGCTAAAGACCACATTAATAATGAAAAAACATGGTATATTGTTGATGCAACTGACAAAATTCTGGGAAGACTGGCATCAACAATTGCTGTGCATATTCGTGGAAAGAATTTGCCCACTTATACTCCTAGTGTCGATATGGGTGCTTTTGTGATAGTGGTATGTAGTCTTTGTGGTCATTAGGTTTCTTGTTTAAGACTATTTTTTAGTTGTTTTCTTTATGAACACTTGTTTATGTTATTCTTTGCCATTGGCTAGATGTTGGAAAGAGGTTTAATCATGTAGAAAATGCTGTTTGCTTTTTACATGTTACAATTTCTCTCTAAAATGCTTTTTTCTTTTCATTTTGGATATGATTGTTCCTTTACATTGTCGAAGCTCTTTGGCCTTATTGCATTTGCTAATAGTAATGCAAGTCTATAGATCTTAGTTAGGGGTTTTTATGTTGTATCCTCTTACATATTATAAGTAGTTGATTTGATTGAAACATGATATAAGTTGTTTTCCACTCCATGACCTCTCGATATTTCTTCAGTTGTGAAACCGATATCGTTGCTAAAAACTTTACTAATTTGGCCATTTAGGGGAGGGAGCTTTAATGATACTGCCTGGTTTATCATAATATGTTTATCATTTGATCTAAAAATCCTAAAAAAAGATTTGGGCTGGATATCAACTCAATAGGTGAATGCTGAAAAAGTTGCTGTATCTGGGAAGAAAAGGACCCAGAAGCTCTACAGAAGGCATTCAGGAAGACCAGGCGGCATGAAAGTGGAAACATTCAACCAGCTGCAGCAGAGAATTCCTGAAAGAATCATTGAGCATGCTGTTCGTGGTATGCTTCCTAAAGGACGGGTGAGTTCGTTGGTTTAAAACTCATGACTAATAATAAGTAAATATGGGTTCAATATGAATCAGAATAAAGTTTCCAGCTAGCCCATATATCAATAATTCAGCTGCTAAATAAAAAGGATAATAAAGCCTCGTAATTTATTTAATTGGTGATCAATATGAAGACTAATGACTAGTTTTTCTTGTTTGTATGTGGCATAGTCATTCTACTGCTAAACTTTCCACTTGGCTCAGACTAATTACTACTTTTCCATAAGTGACTCTAGCCAGGTTGTCAGAAATGAGAAAAAACTGATCCTGGACTTCATATGTGCACACAGTGCTAAGCTAGTTTAAGTAGTCTCCTGTAATAGCTTTACCTGGGCAGCTTCGTATATGCACTTTGTCTTAGAACGATCAATTGAACTTGGCGGTTGAGGTTCTTTGCAAATAAGCATTACTTTGATAATAAGTATTGCAAAATAAAGCAGGTTAATTATAGGCACATTCTGAGAGAAAATGAAACAATATATATATATCAAGTTATTAAGTATCCATGAATTATGTCGGCTTTTGCATTCAATCCATTGGCTTCATTCTCTTCAAGAGGTGTTTACTTATTCAGGCAAGAATTTTGGTGTTTCTTCAAAAAAGGTGCATGGTTTTTATTAATTATTGCTAAGCTCTACACTGAACTGTCATTTTCAGCTTGGTAGAGCATTGTTTAACCACCTGAAGGTTTACAAGGGCGCTGATCATCCACATGAGGCTCAGAAGCCTATTGAGCTGCCTATACGGGACAAAAGGGTGCAGAAGCAGAGATAAACGAACTTAAAGCAGGGTCAGGATATTGGGAGCGAGAGGGAGAGAGAGCAAGCAATGTTGATTTCCATTTTCTCGTGTTTTTGGGGTATAAGTTTCATTATGTTGTTAAGTGGAATGCTAAACTCGTGGGAATTTAATGCTTTAGGTTTCAGTTGCTTTAATCTGTAATCTTGTAGCTGGTTGATGTTTGAACCAACTTTGATATGTTAATCAAATGATTCACACTAATATTCTTCTTTTCTTAAATTTAATGGTTGGACATTGAAACTCTTACCACGGACTCATATGAGAGAATTTAAAAGCTTATTTTTCGTCTAAAAGTTGAAGATTACAATAAGCAGCAGGCTTGTCAATTGAAACCAAAAATCCAGCATGCAGCCCCATCTCGAAGCACTACTCCTTTCAACCTATTATTCTAATTGCCATATTCACTCTCTTTTATAAAGCTTATACCACATATACCAAATTAAGTTCCAGTCATACATATATACCACACCAACACATATTTACATGTATCCTAAAAGAACTAACTGAAGGCAATTACCATTTAAGTTTAACAACTTCACAAATAACCAACATAAAATCAATTCACCTACTACATTGCATATAACCCAAGTTAAACATTTAAAAACTACCAAAAGATTTCCGGATAGTGTGATTCTTTGAGTCAATCCGATCGCCCGTTTCTACAAGAACGTATCTACAAGAAAACAATAGAAAAGACACAAGTAAGCTTATTTATGCTTAGTAAGTTCCACGGATTAAATACAATTGACTTACCGAATAAATTTATCTAATACAGAATACAGAAAAGTCATAAATCATAATCATGTCATCCATAATCAAATCTCGGGTGAGTTTTAAACTTAATTACAAATGGAACAATCCAATCAATTACGTTATACCATTGAAAATAAACCAAATGAATTATAACGGACTCGGATACACGGTTAACCATCCAAACATATCAAAACGCTCAAATGAGCTAACCATCCGAGAACACACCTGGGCACCAAGTGCCAAGCCTGTAGGCTAACATCCCTCTGAAACACACCTTGGCACTGAGTGCCAAGCTCGAAAGCTTTACTTTGCCAAACCAAAGCCCTGCCATCTTATTCTACCAAATTTGTCAAGCAGGAAAATATACCTTCAAACAAGTGAAAAAGCATCTTCTCAGACTAACAAAACAGAACTGTATGAATATTAGTTATGTTATTGATTAGGATATAAGAAACTTTTGATTATCCAGTTAGAAGGTTCAGTATCTTAAGTTCCTTTCGGAAGTAATAATGATCACCAAATGATTAAACAATATGCCTCTGAAGAGCATCCTTCGCTCCATCACTAGATTTCCTCATAAATCAAAGAAGCAGTCGTTTAATGGGATTCAAGCATAAGGGCCAAGAGTCTATAAAAGATACATGATAACAGCAAATATATTATCATTTAGCAACACATAATAATTTCCAAACACGAGTCTTTTAACAAATAACTTATATAAAACATAAAATCAGCTGCCAAGAATTTCCATTCAAATACAGTAAATAAAAGGACAACTGCATTATTAATTATAGGCTGATCTGATGAGCTATAAGCTCAACTAGGATGGTCATAACTCATAAGTCATACCAGCATGGTTATCTTCTATTCTTGTTCGCTGTTTTATTTGTTTGTTATTATTATTGACTACAGATGCATGTAACTACGTTCTTTCTAGCAACAGAAAACTGATAATAGTTGATTCACCACACATGCCAAAAAGTAATGAAAAGTTAAATAGCAAAAACATAGAACCTCATATAGCTGCACGCTCTTGGACTCACTAAAGGCGTCATAAAAAGGCTTGCTCCAAGAATCGACCATAGCCTGACAAGGAAAAGGAGTTAAAATGCATCATCAACAACAATAACCAGAAACAAGAGAAAAGAAAAGTTAGCAACCAACATCTTTGTTTCTCATGTTTTTGTTGTTTTCATGACTGCAATTTAATGCTAACCCCTCCATTGCCATGGAGCCGCTGATATGCCTCTTATCACAGTTTTACAGCAATGCACTATCTATTCAACATTCTCTTATCATGATAAAAATGGAAGATTTATAACATCATTAAGAAATACATAAATTTAATCCAAAACAAACATAGAAAAAGGAAACCATACCTGAGAGTTTGCTCTAAATGATAGACAGACTAAAGATCCTTCAGGGACAGCCAACTTGCTAGCATCAACGCCACTTGCATCAAAAACAATCGCCAGCTTTGATTTTCTACCATCAGAATATATAACATCCACGGCAGGAAACTTCCTTGCTGCAATTCCGGGAATTAGAATCTTATTTTCCAGTACAATCTGCCAGAAAAAAAAAATTAAAATGTTTACAGAAAGTAACATTAATTTTACTCAGAAATCAGTTGCAATTCAACTAATTTGAACAGATTTGCAAATGATATATCCTATATGTATATAAAAAGAACAAACCAGTTAATACCTTACACCGTGTTGTTTTAGCTCAGACATATCATCAAAATATCCTCTATTCAATTCATCAGCACTACCCTAAATGAAATTAAAACAATTATTTATACTAAATTTCATGGAAAAAAGAGCACGTAACAAAATTTCAATAAACAAACAAAGCTTAAACTTACAGTCTTGCTCGTTCTTTCTCGATTTTTTCCTTGCTTGCAAGCTGCACACACAGACAAAAAGTTAAAAAGAACTATAACTTAAAAAGTCAAATATTTTAGAGTTAAAAGGGGGGAGATGGAAGAATTGCCTTGTAAATATCGAAGAAGCGAATGGATGATTTTGAAGCGAAATGTTGTGGAGGTGAAGGGGAAATCTTTGGGTCATGACTTAGGAGGTATTGACAATTTGAAATCGAAGCTCGTGCCCGGTTTATCACTCGATTTACCCTCAACATTTTCGGTTCTCGATTTAGATTTCAACTCCCTCTCTAAGAACCCTCTTGCTCTTTCCAACAATCGATGGAATTTTATAGATCAAGAAAAAGAAACGGAAGAGAGGAAAAGAAAAACTCTATTTGAGAGAAAGAAAAAGAGGGCAGAAAACTTGGAAGAGAGGAATATGGAAGGAACGGAGGGAGAAAATGTTTTACCTGAAGCTGCGATGAAGGATTGTCCGTCCGCTTTTTTCAGGTGAGAAAATGGGAGAGGGCAAAGTGGGGAGCGTGAAGGCCTCCTTAAACACCGAATGAGGAATCGGTGGTGAAGAAACAGAATAGAAATCAGACATTTCAATGCACAGGCCCGTAATAGGGCATTCCGTCGAACCTAACATGTGTTTAGGGTGGGGCCACGGAGGTTTTGTAATGGGCAGTTTTAAAGACTTATTTCTCCTCTTCCTTAACCCAATTTAAATTAACTTACAATTGTTTAATCTTTTACTCACTAAAAATAAAAGTTGATGATTGTAATTCAGTGAAATAATAACACAAAATAAAAAAATATGCAAATTAAGGAATATTTTAATAAAGAATAGCAAATAACTATTATAGAAACATAATTTAAATAAACTTACAATTGATTTCAATTTCTAAAAGTAAAAGACTATTAACATTCTAATTTAAGTGGAAAAATAACACTTGAAGTCCATATAAGTGCATGCTCTAAATTTAAAAATCTAATATTTGCACGCTCTAAATACCCATAAGTGCTAAAAATACATAGTTTCATCACCCACTTATTTTATTTCCTGACTTGAATTATTTGCAGGGACCAAGCTGCTATTGTTTTTCTGAAGGAACAAGTATGGGGAATTCTATGCCAGATTGGGAATATCTACCAAAACTCTGTCTTCTTACTGTTTTTGAGAAAATAGATGAACCCATCAGTCTGGTTCAATTTGGTGCTGTTAGCAAATATTGGCATTCATTGTTCAATACTTTTCTCGACATCAAGAGGCGGTCCTCCACAAATCTAGTTCCAATGCTGATGATTCCATTCAAAAAGAGCGCCACAAAGCGAAAAATATACAGCCTACAAGCCAAATCAAAAATCGCTGAGATTGAATTCCCCAAGCCTTATACATGGAGATACTGTGGTTCTTGTTATGGTTGGTTAGCCACAGTGGATGAGAGCTTCAATATAACTCTTTCAAATCCTTTTGAAAATCTTAGCATCCGTCTTCCTCAGTTTGATAGCATGGCATATGATAGTGGGCACTACACATATAAAATTTTAAAGGTTGTGTTATCAGAGGATCCCTTGTTACATCCGAATAATTTTGTAGTTGTTGTAATTTATAGTGTTTATGGAAGATTAGCCTTCTACAGACCTTGTCAAGAAAATTGGATATACATGGACGTCGATGAAGATCAATCTCTTTTCCTTGATATTCTTTTCCATAAAGGTTTGGTCTATGCTATAGGGCACTACAACAATCTTGTATGGTTCGATGTTAATGGTGTAGAAGATGATGAAAGTTCAAAGCCACCAAAATTGAACACACTCGTGCCAACAATTCTAAGGCTTGAGAATTATTCACATAGAGCATATCTTGTTAGGTCATCTATGGGAAATTTATACTCCATTCATAAACATTTAAAATTTGAAGAGGTTGGTGAAAGAAGTGTTCATTCTATAAAAAAATTCACAGTTTTCAAGCTGATTTTAGATGATGAAAATAGTAGATTGTTAGAAAAGAAAGAGGTACAGAGTATAGATGGAGATATAGTCTTTGTGGGTGATAATAGGACATTAGCAGTTTCAGCTTTGGATTTTCCTGAAGGCCAGCCTAATTCTATATATTTTACGGATGATTTTATTGATACGGATACATATGAGCCATTTGGTCCTCGAGATATTGGTATTTTTCATTTGAAAGATGGAAGCTTGGAAAAATATTATCAATTCAAGTCCTCACACAAAGATCTTCCTCCTTACATTTGGATCTCGCCATCAATAGAGTATAATTAGAGTTTAGGATTGATGTTTTACTTTATTGTTATCATTCTCTTCACAAAATTTGTCATTCTTAAATTTTACTCGATTATTATACAATTGTTTTATGCATTTGCTAATATTAAGTTTACTCAATTTGTTTTATTTATAGAAATATTAATTAGAACGAGAATAACTGTTACAAAAATAAATAACTATTATAGAACTTACAATTGATTTGAACTTCTAAAGTGGAAGACTATTAACATCCTAATTTAAGTGGAATAATAACACTTGAACTATTTGGAAGAAGGAAAACTATTGACATCATCTCATGTGGCCATTCTTTTCTCTTTGTGAGGCTTTTTGCTCTTCAGAAGTTACTGAAAATCCTGGAATCAAGAATAGAGCCTAATTTTGTCGAATTTCTGACTATTGACGGTTTTGAGTATCTCAAAGAAAACCGCCCATCACTGCAGTCAGAGCTACTCAAGACCGTTGCAGGAAGTGAGGAAGAATTCAGTGGAGGGATAAAGAGGCAGAGCGTGTGGGCACAGTTTTCTGATGGTGGTGGCGATGGCGAGGGAGTCCAAGGCAAGAGGAATGATGCCGCCACCGCCGCTGATGGAAATATGTTGGTACATTTGCCTTGGCCTCTTTTTACGAATGTTTCTTTTTTCTTTTAATGTCTGTGACTAAGTTACCTTTGCAATGTAATTATGTTGGGTGCATGCTGGTACAGTGCATGAAATACAGTATAATTTGCTTTTTAGGTTTGTATAAAAAAATTAAATAAACCACCTTAAAGAAGAAAACAAAAATCCATTGAAAATCATGTTTACCAACCATAAACTATTATACTGTATTTCGAAGAAGGAGCAAGCTGCTACTGTTCATAGTTTGTAGAACTAATTTAACTGTTTTTCTAAAGGAAAAAGTATTGGGAATATCTACCTATACTCTGTCTTTTTACTGTTCAATTTGGCGCTGTTACATGTATTTAATAGAGCAGAGATGGGGTTAACCAAAACAATAAATGCTACGGACACGCATAAATGGCATCATTTCTGGTTTTATTTGGGATTTTATCCTACTTTGACATCATGCATGGATCACAATAACATGATACTTTTGTTTTTTTTTATTTCTCAATGTATCTATCGGAGCGAGTCCAGTAACTAATCCTCTGCATTCTATTAGCCCATTAAGGGGTAGATGCTGGCAACAAGTTCTAAAGCTGCTCTATACCGAGAGTGAGTATCCAACCCTCGACCATTGGTTAAGATAGGAGAGACCCTTACTATCTCACCTAACTCTCGTGAATAACCTGATACTTTAATTACACGCACAGCATTGCGACATCCTCCGCCAAGCTGCTATAGCCGGAGGCCTCCTAGTAGATGCAATGAATAACACCACATTAGTTGGTTCCGGAGCAAATTCTTCATAATATGTTTAATGATGCTACCTGGTTTATCATAATATGTTTATCATTTGGTCTAAAAATCCTAAAAAATGATTTGTGCTGGATATCAACTCAATAGTTAAATGCTGAAAAAGTTGCTGTATCTAGGAAGAAAAGGACCCAGAAGCTCTACAGAAGGCATATTCAGGAAGACCAGGTGGCATGAAAGTGGAAACATTCAACCAGCTGCGGCAGAGAATTCCTGAAAGAATCATTGAGCATGCTGTTCGTGGTATGCTTCCTAAAGGACGGGTGAGTTCGTTGGTTTAAAACTGATCATGACTAATAATATGTAAATATTGGTTCAATATGAATCAGAATAAAGTTTCCAGCTAGCCCATATATCAATAATTCAGCTGCTAAATAAAAAGGATAGTAAAGCCTCGTAATTTATTTAATTGGTGATCAATATGAAGACTAATGACTAGTTTTTCTTGTTTGTATGTGGCACAGTCATTCTACTGCTAAACTTTCCACTTAGCTCAGACTAATTAGTAATTTTCCATAAGTGACTCTAGCCAGGTTGTCAGAAATGAGAAAAAACTGATCCTGGACTTCATATGTGCACACAGTGCTAAGCTAGTTTAAGTAGTCTCCTGTAATAGCTTTACCTGGGCAGCTTCGTATATGCACTTTGTCTTTGAACGATCAATTGAACTTGGCGGCTGACGTTCTTTGCAAATAAGCATTACTTTGATAATAAGTATTGCAAAATAAAGCAGGTTAATTATAGGACATTGAAACTCTTACCACGGACTCATATGTTAAAAGCTTATTTTTCGTCTAAAAGTTGAAGATTACAATAAGCAGCAGGCTTGTCAATTGAAACCAAAAATCCAGCATGCAGACTACTCCTTTCAACCTATTATTCTAATTGCCATATTCACTCCCTTTTATAAAGCTTATACTACATATACCAAATTGAGTTCCAGTCATACATATATACCACACCAACACATATTTACATGTATCCTAAAAGAACTAACTGAAGGCAAACACCATTTAAGTTTAACAACTTCACAAATAACCAACATAAAATCAATTCACCTACTACATTAAATATAACCCAAGTTAAACATTTAAAAACTACCAAAAGATTTCCGGATAGTGTGATTCTTTGAGTCAATCCGATCGCCCGTTTCTACAAGAACGTATCTACAAGAAAATAATAGAAAAGACACAAGTAAGCTTACTTATGCTTAGTAAGTTCCACGGATTAAAAACAATTGACTTACCGAATAAATTTATCTAATACAGAATACAGAAAAGTCATAAATCATAATCATGTCATCCATAATCAAATCTCGGGTGAGTTTTAAACTTAATTACAAATGGAACAATTTAATAGTTACATTATACCATTGAAAATAAACCAAATGAATGTTATAACGGACTCGGATACACGGTTAACCGTCCAAACATACCAAAATGCTCAAATGAGCTAACCATCCGAGAACACACTTGGGCAACAAGTGCCAAGCCTGTAGGCTAACATCCCTCTGAAACACACCTTGGCACTGAATGCCAAGCTCGAAGGCTTTACATTCGCCCCTGGAACACACCTGAATCACTATAATATAATACAATAGTTTGCAACAAATGCTGAACTTCAGTATATTCAGTAAATAAGAATACAACAGAATCATCATCTCAATATCAATCAATCTCGTACAACTTGCGATATAACCTATTGGCATGCCAATTGTATTCTATCATACGTTCATTGATTTACTTATTTATCAAATAACAACATTCAATATGATTTCTTTTTCAAATCAACCCACTTACTACAATTCAACACTTTCAAGTCGTTTAATGATTTCAATTTGACAAAGAGAAATTCAATAGCCAAGAAAAGAAGGAAGGGAGCATGAAATAGGGAAATAATAGACAAAGATGGTGGAAAGAAGATTAGGGGAAAGATGAGCTGATTAACTAATATTAGTTAGGTATTATACTAGGGTTTCTAACCCTAGGGGCGGCAATTTAGGCATTTAAACACGGTTTTGTCGAAATTTAAAAAATATGAAAGTAAGAGGACTCAAACTAAAGTCTCTAGCAAAATTCTACTACTACACAACCACTAGTCTAGATATCATTTTTATACACAAATGTTCATAGCATCACCATAAGAATCAAGGTGTGACATATATTTTGTGTAAATTAATAACTTAAGAGTGTAAAAGCTCTTAAACTTAAAAAAAAAAAGAAAAGAAAAAAAAGCAATTAAGTTTCTTTTTTTCATTTTGCACTCAATTGGGTACTTGAACAAATAAAATGATTAAAAAGAGCCTTTGACAATTAACTTTAACAGTTGACTGTAAAAGTTAACTGTCCCTAATTTTTTTCAGTTAAAACCACCACGTGTCACAACTACGGTATGAAATGTGGCAAACAAATATAAAAAATAATAAAATTTATTAAATTTAAATAAACATATAAAAATATTAAAAATTAGAAAAAAATTTATAAAATACATAAAAAAGACCCTTTAACGGTTAACTTTAATCGTTGAACGTTAAAGTTAACGACCTCCAATTTTTTCAGTTTAAGCCATTACCTGTCGCAACACAACATGGCATGTGGCGGAAAATAATAAAAAACATAAAAATCATTAAAAGTTTTAGAAAACTATTAGAAAATGACAAAATGCATTAATAGCTACAAGGATGCCCACTTTTTTTTTAAATATTTCTAAAGTTTGGGCAGAAATTGATTTGTTAAACAAAACCGAAAAGAAAATATTGAATGTACTTAAGTAGAAGGAGAAATGTAAGCAAAACCAAGGCAACATTGTGTTGTGTTGATTATGATTGACTTGAGCGTAGTGGAGAAACATAATAATGGGATATGATAATTTTTATATATTTTTTTACATTTTTTATCATTTTCTTATGAATTTATAAATTTTATTTATATTTCTATATATTTTATAGTTTTGATGATTTTTATATTTTCTTTTACAATTTTTATACTTTTTTTTTCTAAATTTTAGTAATTTTTATATTTTTATCAAAATTTAATGATTTTTATAACTTTTATTAATTTTTTTTTATTTTTTTCCACATGTCACGCTGTGGTTGTGACACGTGGTGGCTTTAACTAAAAAAATTAAAACATAATATTTAGACGCTTTCATTTGTTGAGTCAAAACAAAAAACTTTCTATTTGATAACTATCGTTAGGATAATCTTCCATTTTAATCTGTCGGCTGCCAAGACGTCATTTTAATCTGAGCTAGCTGCAGTAGCCAAACATGCTAACCTGGTACGTGTTTAATTCAGATCATACCTTTTCACCGCCTTGCCTTTTATTCCTTCGTCGGTTTTGAGAATTAGGAAATGGCTAAAGAAAATAAAGACGAAACCATGCACTTTTTGCCATGCAGGTTATCTTAGAAGGGATGGGTAGGGCTCTTCACACCAATTTCAATGCTCGGTTTAAATGTGAAGCTCTCAAGGTATGTATAGTTTTAAATAGATGGCCTAACAGGTTTGCTTGACTCGATATTTGAAGTCGAAATAATCCTTGTTTTGCAGCTTGCAGTGGTGAAAAATCAGAGGTTGGCTAAAAACCCGATTAAAGGGAAGATATATGATTGTGTTTGAAGATATGAACCTGCCACTTGATTTTCTATACTAACTACTTAAGAGCTTTTGCAAGAAAATTTTAAAAAATAAAAGATAAAAACTCCTGGAATGGTAATGGAGCAATGGAAGTCCCATAGCATTTTAGCCTATGCCATTCATTTGTCAGCTTTTAAGTTCATGATTTTGTTGCAGACAGTGTTCGACAATTACCAGCAACTGTAATATGATCAGGAGAAAACATGGCTGTAAATATCAATGCCATATACTTCAAGTTCTTGTGAATCTAGTTTTTTATTTAAGATTGTGTTGAATTTTTAAGATTGCTCGTATAAGGGCTTAAGTTTTTAAAATGATGGTAATTGAGTTAAGATTTTATTTTAAAAAAAAAACAGAAGCTTATACCACATATACCAAATAAGTTCCATTCATACATATATACTACACCAACACATATTTACATGTATCCTAAAAGAACTAACTAAAGGCAAATTAACACCATTTAAGTTTAGCAACTTCACAAATAACCAACATAAAATCATGCCATGTAACCCAAGGTAACTTTCCCAAACTTATACCAAAAGATTTCCGGATAGTGTGATTCTTTGAGTCGATCCGATAGCCCATTTCTACAAGAACATATGTACAAGAAAACAATAGAAGAGACACAAGTAAGCTTACTTACACTTAGTTAGTTCCACAGATTAAAAACAATTGACTTACCGAATAAATTTATCTAATACAAAATATAGAAAAGTCATAAATCATAATCCTGTCATCCATAATCAAATCACTGGTGAGTTTTAAACTTAATTACAAATGGAACAATCCAATCAATTACATTATACCATTGAAAATAAACTCGATAAATGTTATAATAGACTTGGATACCCGATTAACCATCCAAACACACCAAAACACCCAAATGATCTAACCATCCGAGAACACACCTGGGCACTAAGTGCTAAGCCCGTAGGCTAACATCCCCCTGAAACACATCTCAGCATTGAGTGCCAAGCCCGAAGGCTTTACGTCTGCCCTTGGAACACACCTAAACCCGTAGGCTAACATCCCCCTGAAACATATCTCAGCATTGAGTGCCAAGCCCGAAGGCTTTACGTCCGCCCTTGGAACACACCTAAATCACTGTAATATAATGCGATAGTTCATAACAAATGCTGAACTTCGGTATATTTAGTAAACAAGAATAAAACAAAATTATCAGCTCAACATTAATCAATCTCGTACAGCGCGCGATATAACTTATTAACATGCCAATAGTATCCTATCCTATGTTTATCGGTTCACTTATTTATCAAATAACCACATTCAATATGATTTCTATCTCAAATCAACCCACTTAATACAATTCAACACTTTCAAGTCATTTAACGATTTCAATTCGACAAAGAGAAATTCAACAGCTTAAAATAGAAGGAAGAGAGTAAGAACTAGGGAAATAATAGAAATAGATGGTGGAAAGAAGATTTGGGGAAAGTTGAGCTGATTAACAAATATTAGTTAGGTATTATACTAGGGTTTCTAATCCTAGGGGCGGTAATTTAGGCATTTAAGCAAGGTTTTGCCAAAAATTTAAAAAAAAATTAAAGGAAGAGGACTCGAACTCAAGTCTCTAGCAAGGTTCTACTACTACACAACCACTAATTTTTAGATATCATTTTTATACACAAATGTTTATAGCATGACCATAAGAATCGAGGTGTGATATATATTTTTGTTTAAATTAATAGCTTAAGAGTGTAAAAACCCTTAAACTTTTTCAAAAAAAAAAAAGAAATTAAGCCCCTGTTTTTTTATTTTGCACTTAATTGGGTACTTGATTAACTAAAATGCATCAAAAAGGGCCTTTGAAAATTAACTTCAATAGTTGACCGTGAAACTTAACTATCCCTATTTTTTTTTCAGTTAAAGCTACTATGTGTCACAACCACGGCATGACATGTGGCAAAAAAATATAAAAAATAAAAATCAATTAAAGTTATAAACTTATTAAATTTAAATAAATATAATAAAATATTAAAAATTAGAAAAAAAAATTATAAAATACATCAAAAAGACCCATTAACTGTTAACTTTAATTGTTAAACGTTAAAGTTAACGACCCTTAGTTTTTTTTAATTAAAGTCATCACGTGTCGCAACACAGCATGATATGTTGCTAAAAATAATAAAAAATAAAAATCATTAAAAGTTTTAGAAAAATATTAAAAAATGACAAAATGCAGCAATAGCTACAAGGATGCCCATTTTTTTTTTCAATATTTCTAAAGTTTGGGTAGAAATTGAATGATAGTTGAAATTGAAAAGGAATTAATTCAAATTAGAAGAAAAATGTTAATACTATACATTTTATGAAGCGGAATATGTCATTTTCAATATTTAAGTTTTCGATATTTAAGTAGCAACTGTCGGCTAATATCAATCTAATAATAACTCTCTATAAGATTTTTCAATTAATATATTGAAAAGCTATTAAAATAATTGGTCTAAATATATATATAAATATATATAATCCTTTCCTTGTTGTAGCGACGTAAAAATTTTGCTTTGGTCGCTAATTGAGGTGACTTATTGGAAATTTAAAAAATCGACTTTCGGTTTTATTAAAAAAAGAGTCGCCACCGATCTTTTTTTAGGTGTGATCGGACACCTAATAAATCTTTTTTTTTTTTGAAAAGAAAATTTATTTTTGAACAAAAATGAAGGCCAAATTTGGGTCTACGCGAAAATCCAGAGAAAAATAGGGTTCGGGAGTCGGTTACGTGCGAGGAAGGTATTAGCACCCTTTCGACGCCCAAAATTGGTATCTTTATTAAACATGCGTCGTCTTGATTTAAAAAAATACGAGTTCAATTTGACATTTACTCGTGATCCGATTGAAAAATGAGAATTTTTAGTTTTCGGTTTTTTAGAAGGGTGTCCCGTTTTTAACACGAGCCGAAGAATTTCACCCAACATAGCGATAAAATCAGTGACTTGATGTTAAATCGGTTCATTGCCTTATTTATTGAAATTAAAAAACATGAATAAAAATCTTTGAAGTAATGAATAGCAAAATGATATAAATGGGCGGGAAACAAAAAATAAAAGAGTTATAAATACATTGAAGCAAATAATGAACATGACAATAATATTAAAAATAATGACAATATATGCGATACTAAACATGATGATAATAGTATTAAACACGAAATAAAACAATAAATGTATATGCATAAACATATAATAGTACGTATGGTGACGGAAAACAATATTACCATATTAATTAAAATATATATATATACACAATAATGGGTATTAAAAGTACATTAATAGCATTGGAGATAGGTACATAATATGTAAAATATTAGAGATATATACATAATATATATAAAATACAACATTAAAAAGGTATATATATATACGTAATATATAAAAAATACATATATAATATAATGTTAAAACATTTACATAATATATACATGCATAATAATAATGTTGAAAACACTTATTAATAATATTACATAAACATATACCTATATGTATTAAAGATATATACATAAATAATAAAACATATACTAATATTAATAATAATAAGAATAATATAAAAATATATACATATATATAAAATAAATATCAAAAAATGTATATACATGACATATATGAAAAATATATACACAATAATATTGAAATAAAATAATGAGTGATAATAGTGAAAATAATAGGTATAATAATAAATATAATGATATACGAAAATAATACTATATATAAAATATGTATACAAGAATAATAAAATATATATACTAATATTAATAATAAATATAGTAGGAATAAAATAAATGTAATAATAATATATACACAATATGGTACTAAAAATATACATATACATATAATAATGTTTAAGAATATATACATAAGATGATATGGAAATATGTACATAGAATAGTATATAAAAAAATATAACTAATAATATTGAAAATATATACATAATATATATAAAACATATACGATATATACATATACATTAGAAATGATAGCAATATAAAAGGAACTTATTAATACGCTATACAGATACGTATGTATATGGATATAAATAATAAGGATATTAGAAATACTTAATATACAATATTAGAAATATATATACAACATAAAAATATATATAATGTAGTATTAAAATATATACATAACATAGCATTCAAAATGTACACATAAGATAGTATAAAAAACTAACTAATATAGTATAAACATATACATATATAATATTAAAAAATGTATATACATAATATATAAAAGAAAATATATGCATGTAAATATATGTACATAAAATCGTATAAAAATATATAACTATGATACTAAAGTATATACATAATATATATGAAAACGAAATATAATATTAGAAATACACATACATAATATAGAATAAATATATATATATAGCACATGTTAAAAGAATATTCACATAAGTATACATATATATGTACTAAAATATATATGTACTAATATCATTTAAAGAAATACATATTAGAAATGTCTATACGTAACATGGGATTTTAAATATATATATACATAAATAATAATAATAAGTAATGAATAAATATAATGAAAATAGTAAATATAAAAGTAAAAAGAGAAAATATTATATATAAACAAAAATTAAGTATAATGATGATATAAAGAAAATAAAATAATGATATGTTAAAAATAAATAATAAATATAATAATGTAAAATAGTAAAAAAGGTATGTTCTTTCGTATATAATAAAACATATATTAATAATAATAATACCAATAACAATAAATAATAGTAAATATAATGATAAAAAATATCAAAATTAATTAATTTAATAGTAAAGAAATAAAAATAAACTAAAAAGGACTAAAATTGAATAAAAGCCAAAGTTTTAAGGCTGATTTGAAATAAAAATAAAAAGAAAAGGACGAAATTACAATATGCGTGCAACCTGGAGGGGCCAAGAGCACAATAAATCCCCTGGTCAAAACCCAGTGCAGCACGGGAGACCAAATTGCAAAACACGACGTATTTTTGGGCCAAATTAAAATAACTAAAAACCTGATTGAAAAATAATGAAAATGCGAAAGGGCCAAAAGCGCAATTAGCCCTTCCGCTATAAAAACACGCAAATCCTAGCGGGTCGGGTATAGTCGGTCCGACATGGGACCAAAACGACGTCGTTTTATTAAAAGGGGACCAAAACGCACCGTTTTGGTCCCTACAAAAGCCAATTTTTTTTAAAAAAAAACCATTTAGCAGCTTAGGAGAAAGAAAAGAAAAGGGAAAGGGGAGAGAGAGATTTCCGGTAGGGAGCTTGGTCACCGGTCCGATCGTCGGACCACCATCCGTCGCCGGCACGGTGGCCGAAAAAGGTAATTTCTTCTTTTTTTTGCTATTTATTTATTTTTTATTTTCCTTTTATTCATCTATACACAAATGCCTAAAATAAGAAATATATGTAAAAAAGGGTCACCTTTTTTGCCACTGATCTGATTCAGTTCTTGGATCTATTTTGTTGTTTGAACCACGATTTATGTATGTTTATATTGAAAGCTATCGCCGTATTTCGAAACTCCTTTATTTTTATTGATGTTCACAAAGAAAAGAAAACCGACCCCCCAACATTGTTTGTACATTCAGCTTTTATAGCCTGTCTTCAAGTTGTTTCTATTGTTTTTACTGTCTTTTCCTATTTATTGCTTGCAGGTACCACTTGAGGCACGAGGGCGGTGAGGCGGTGCTGCAGGCTTTAGTGACAGTGGCAGCACAAGTGGGGTGATTAGGGTTTTTTATTTTTTCTGTTTTAGGATTTGGTATTGGGTTACTGGGTATTGGGTTTGCTGTGTTGGGTCTTGGGCTAATGGGTATTGGGTTTGATTGTATTGTGTTGGTAGTTTAGGTGGATTTACTGTAGATGGGTTTGATGCATGTTGGGTCTAAAGTGGGTTTTGTAAAATGGGGTTTAAATTTTGGGTATAGAAATGGGTTTAAACCGGGGCAAATTTTTGGGCTATACAGCTGCCCCTTTTTGCTCATTGTCGTGTAACGAGAATAGAGTAAAGACTTTTAAGGGAGACCAAATTTGCCCGGTCTTGCTGGGTCTTGACTTCTTTGGTGCCCTTCTTTTCTTCAGGTAACCTCATTCTAATTCACCGCATCTTGTAGCTTTGGTTCAATCCGCTGCATCTTCTGATATATGCCTTGTAGCTTCGATCTACTCTTCTATCACTTTAATCAGATAAGGTTTGTGGTCTTTTCTTCTGCAACTTTAGAAAGGCAAAATCTGTAGCTTCAATGTGCTACACTGCAACTTCGATCAGCTCCAATGTAACTTTAGGGCTCTGCTACAACTTCAGGGTGATAAGACTTGTACCTTCAACCTGCTTCATTGCAATTTCAAGGAGGCAAAATCTATGTTTTCGATTAACTCCAATCTTTATCCTTTACTCGGTATGTGATTCTGAGCTCAACTCATTTCTCGCAATATGAATTTACTCTTTAAAAACAGACATTAAAAACAGAAATTGAAAATAGCTCAGCACGTGAGCCAAGGCTCAACTCACCTCTCACAATATGAGTTGTTTTTTTTTTGAAACTTAATTTGAAAAGCAGATTTTGAAAATACCTCGACATGTGACCCGAGGCTCAACTCACCTCTCGCAATATGAGTTGATTTTTGAAAAATATAAATTGAAAAATAGAAATTGAAAATACCTCAGCGTGTCCTGAGGCTGAACTCACCTCTCGCAATATGAGTTGATTTTTTTTGAAAAGCAGAAATTGAAAATACCTCGGCGTGTCCTGAGGCTCAACTCACCTCTCGCAATATGAATTGATTTTTTTGAAAAGCAGAAATTGAAAATACCTTGGCGTGCCCTGAGGCGAGGCTCAACTCGCCTCTCGCAATACGAGTTGACTTTTTTTTTTAGAAAACAGGAATTAAAAATACCTCAGCGTGTGTCCTGAGGCTTAACTCACCTCTCGCAATATGAGTTGATTTTTGAAACATTAATTGAAAATACCTCGGCATGTGACCCAACGCTCAACTTACCTCTAGCAATATGAATTGATTTTTGAAAAACATAAATTGAAAAACAGAAATTGAAAATACCTCAGCGTGTCCTGAGGCTCAACTCACCTCTCGCAATATGAGTTGATTTTTGAAAAATAGAAATTGAAAATACCTCAGCGTGTCCTGAGGCTCAACTCACCTCTCGCAATATGAGTTGATTTTTTGAAAAACATAAATTCAAACATCAGAGTACCAAAACATGTCATCTGGTGGAACTCAGGTGTCTTTTCCTTTGATTCAGTACAACTATCATCACATCCTCTTGCTCTACTGGAGTACCTGTATATGCCATGCATGATATTATCATGATATGCACATGTTTGTCTTAAATGTTTTTATGCCTACATGATTATGCTATGCGCCTTAGGCATGTTTGTCGTTTGTCCTTTTTCGTCACGATTTTTGATGATCGCGTTCATTGCTTTGACTCTTGACTTTCTCTTCAGGCTTTATACCCTTCTTCAAGCTTCACAAACAATCTACGTTTCTCAAATATCACTCTTTTGCCCCTGGTTGCACTTTGTCCTTGCGTTGAGACTCTTGTACTTATCGAATTCTTATCCAGGTAATGCTTAACATTTCTTTTGTTTAGAGTATGTCATTTCACTCTTTATCATGTAAATAAATCACATAATGAGATGTATGAAAATGGTCAGGTAGGGACAAAAGGGGTACCTCATATTTATTTATTTCAAATGTAGCAAACAAAGAAAGTTAACTAATGATAGTAAAAAAATGTCATAAAGAGAAAATGGATCGCATTCAATGGATACAAATGCTCTAGATATTCAATGCATGCACTCTTCCACGTTCCTCAATCAAGAATCTTTTCGAGCATGGCTTCTTGCGTAGAAGATTTTGAGCTTTCAGAAATGCTTCAAATACTGTAGCCTCTCTGTTTGACCCACCGTTCAAAACACCTTGCTTTTTAAGCCCCGGTTTGCTTCGTTAGAACGCCCTTTCGGGTTTTCATCTTAATCATTTGTGTTAATCAAGACGCCCTTTTCGGGTTTTCACCTTGATCTCTCTTTTTTTTTAGGCATAATATTTCTTCACAGCATCTGAATTCACTGGATTAGGTAACTCCTTCCCATCCATTTCAGTGAGAATCAAAGCTCCACCCGAGAATGCCTTCTTTATGACATATGGTCCTTCCCAATTTGGTGCCCATTTTCCTCGAAAGTCTTTTTGTATTGGGAGAATCTTTCTCAGCACGAGTTCTCCTTCGTGGAATTCTCTTGGCCATACTTTCTTGTCATGGACTGCGATCATTCTCTTCTAGTACATCTGTCCGTGACAAATTGCCTTTAGACGTTTTTCTTCGATGAGGTTTAACTGGTCATATCGAGATCGAACCCATTCTGCTTCCTCTAATTTCGACTCCATTAAGACTCGTAGAGAAGGGATCTCAACTTCGATGGGTAACACAACTTCCATTCCATAGACCAGAGAGAAAGGAGTTACTCCCGTAGATGTCCGCACAGATGTGCGATATGCATACAAAGCAAATGGTAGCTTCTCGTGCCAGTCTTTATATGTCTCGGTCATTTTCCCAATAATCTTCTTAATATTCTTGTTGGCCGCTTCAACAGCCCCGTTCATTTTCGGGCGATAGGGTGATGAGTTATGATGATTTATTTGAAATTGTTCACATACCTCTTTCATCATCTTGTTGTTCAGATTTATACCGTTATCTGAAATGATTCTTTCAGGCAAACCATATCGACAAATGATTTCCTTTTTCAAAAACCTACAAATTGCAGTCTTCGTCACATTGGCAAACGAAGCGGCTTCTATCCATTTTGCAAAGTAATCAATAACCACAAAAATGAACCGGTGTCCATTAGAAGCTTTTGGGGAAATTGGTCCTATAACATCCATGCCCCACATAGAAAAAGGCCAATGAGAAGTCATGACATAAAGGGGCGAAGGGGCTACATGAATTTTATCGCCATAAATTTGACATTTGTGGCATTTTCTTGCATAACTAATGCAGTCACTTTCCATCGTCAGCCAGTAATAACCGAGTCTCATAATCTTCCTGGCCATAGTGAAACCATTGGCATGTGTCCCACAGATTCCCTCATGGACACCTTCAAGTATTTTTCTGGCTTCAACAGCATCCACGCATCTCAAAAGCACCTGATCTTTTCCTCTTTTGTACGGATGTCCCCATCAAGAACAAATCCCACTGCCATTCTTCTGATTGTTCTTTTGTCGTTCTCATTTCCTTGTTCGGGATACCTTTGATTCTTGATATATTCTAAGACATCATGGAACCATGGCCGTCCATCTGGCTCTTTTCAATGCTGAAACAATATGCAGGGACTTCATATATGCTCATTTGAAGAGACATTATTTTTGTTTCTCTGTTTGCTTTGAACATTGAAGCCAAAGTGGCCAGGGCATCAGCCAATTGGTTTTCTTCTCGTGGGAAGTAATTAAAAGTTATTTCTTTGAATTCTTTAATCAGTCCTGCCACTAGGTCGTTGTATTTGACTAATTTCGAATCTCTCACTTCCCAATCTCCACGAATTTGGTATATCACCAACGCTGAGTCCCCGTACACCTCTAAGATTTTGACATTTCGTTCAATAGCTGCACGAAGTCCCATGATACAGGCCTCATATTCTGCTATGTTATTAGTACAGAAGAAGTTTAATCTGGCAGTGAGTGGATAATGGTTCCCCTCTGGCGATACTAAGACTGCTCCAATCCCATGCCCCAATGCGTTCGATGCACCATCAAAGCTCATCTTCCATGACTTCTCTTTTGGTAACTCACACTATTTTTCTGTAATGCACATTAAGTCTTCATCCAGAAAATCAAATCTCAATGGTTCGTATTCATCCATTGTTCGAGTTGCTAAGAAGTCAGCTATTGCGCTTCTTTTTATCGACTTTTGGCTCACGTAGACAATGTCGTATTCTGATAGCAGGATCTGCCATCGTGCCATTCTTCCTGAGAGTGCAGGTGATTCCATCATGTACTTTATTGGATCCAGCTTTAAAATTAACCATGTCGTATGATACAACATATATTGGTTGAGTCTCTGAGCTACCCAAACCAGAGCGCAACAGTATTTTTCAATGGACGAATAATTTGCCTCATATTTATTGAACATGTCGTATGATACAACATATATCGTATGATACAACATATATCGCCTTTTCTTTCTTTCCTGACTCGTCGTGTTGCCCCAGTACGCAACCTATTGAATTTTCGAACACAGTCAAATACAATATCAATGGTCTTCCCGGAGTTGGCGGTACTAGCACTGGAAGACTAGACAAATATTGTTTTATCTTATCAAAGGCCACCTGGCATTCCTCATTCCATTCTCCCGGGTTATGTTTTCGAAGAAGCCGAAAGATTGGGTCGCATTGGTTGGTAAGTTGAGCAATGAATCGGGCGATGTAATTTAACCTCCCTAAAAATCCTCTGACTTCCTTTTACATGCGTGGATGTGGTAACTCTTGAATGGCTTTTATTTTATCTGGATCAACCTCGATACCTCTTTCACTGACAATGAAGCCTAGCAACTTTCCCGAGGTAACCCCAAACGTACATTTGGCTGGATTAAGCTTTAGTTGAAACTTTCTCAGCCTTCCGAACAACTTCTTGAGGTTCACTACATGCTCTTCTTCCCCTCGGGATTTAGCAATCATATCGTCGATGTAGACCTCTATTTCTTTATGCATCATGTCATAAAATAACGTCACCATAGCCCTCTGATATGTTGCCCCAACATTCTTTAACCTAAATGGCATCACCTTGTAGCAGAATGTTCCCCACATTGTTACGAATGTAGTTTTCTCCATATCCTCAGGGGCCATCTTGATCTGATTATACCCCGAGAATCCATCCATGAAGTAAAACAATGAATGTTTTGTTGTGTTATCCACCAATGTATCAATGTGTGGTAAGGGAAAATTATCTTTAGGACTTGCTTGATTCAGGTCACAATAATCCACGCACATTCGTACTTTGTCGCCTTTCTTTGGTACCGGGACTATGTTAGCCACCCATTCTGGATATTTGGAGGCTTGTAGGAAGCCAGCATCAAATTGTTTATTGACTTCCTCTTTTATTTTCAACAACATCTCAAGTATTATCCGTCTTAGCTTTTGTTGAATGGGTTTGCATTCTGGCTTTAATGGGAGCTTATGGACCACTACATCTTCATCCAATCCTGGTATGTCCTGATATAACCATGCGAATACATCTTTGAACTCGCGGAGCAAAGTAATCAAATTATGCCTAGTGCCCTCGAAATAGAGGTCCCAATCTTCACATCTTGCTTCCTTTCTTCAGTTCCCAAATTTATTGTTTCAACAGATTCTTGATGAGGTAAAATCTGTTTATCCTCTTGTTCCACTATTCTTAGCAAGTCAGGAGACGAGACATAGTCTTTGGCATTTTTTTCGGCTTCGAATTCTCCTAAACAAACAACCTTCTCAAAATCGATTTCAGGACTCGTAACGGGTTTGTTCATGCTGTTGATATCTGAGCACCTGAAAGTTGAATGGAAAAGGAAACTATAGAGGGGCATCCAAGTATTGGAACCAACAAACGAAATGTTATGGCATGGTATGAGGCAAATGTAAGGATAGGCTATGAAATGAGAAAATGATTATGAAATTAGTGATAATGCGAAAGATCGTGACAAAATGCATCTTCATTGATATTCATTTCAATGATAAAGAGCGAATGCAAGCTCTTACAAAAGAATTCTATTATATCTAAGGACACAATAGAGGGTTAACATTTGAGCATTACTCTAAAGACTTATAAACTACAAGAAGGTCCTCAACAGTCCAATTGTTCAACTTGAAACCTGGAGGACAAGGGCGTATCCTCGAAATGTTTTTAATCGCATCAGCCCCTTTGTCAATGACATTTATACTAATATTCCGAAGACCCCTTTTAATTAATAACATCGTGCTTCGTGGATTATCTTGCCCGGGGTATATCATTCCTGCAGATGTAAATGTTTTTGACAAAGGAGGGTACGTTATGGGCTCCCATTCCAATTATCAGCCCAAAGTTCTCGCGATCTTTCTTTCTTGATATTTCTTCCATTGTTTTCTTCTTTGACGCACATCTGGTTGGAACCTTAAACCGTATCGAGCTTTGTGATGTACTGGCTTTAAAGCCCTGACTATTCTTTGCAGGTACCTTTCCAAACCTTTCCTTGTTCGGGCTCCTCTTTCCACAGTCATCTTGATACCTATCCTGGTATTTTTTTGACATTTTTGGCACGGGAATTCTGTTTCCCTCAGCAACGAATGTGGCATTGACAAATTTAAGGGATCGGAAGGAACATTCCATAGCATCTTTACTCACTTAAATGTATGGTGCGTCGGTAGAAACAGATGCTACAATGTCTTTTTCTCCCTCGACAGTGACCAAACAGTCATCCATGATAACTTTCACCTTTTGATGGAGGGATGATGGGACTGCTCTAGCAGAATGGATCCAGGGTCTTCCCAAAAGGCAGTTATATGAGGGTGTAATGTCCATGACTTGAAACTCGACATCATATATGTAAGGACCCACTTCTAAAGGGATCTCAATCTTTCTTATGACTTCACATCTTGTCCCATAAAATGCCCTTACTGTGGAATGACAGAGCCTTAAATAGGACAGATCCATCAAAATTCTAGAAAGCATGGCCAAAGGCATGACGTTGAGTGCCGACCCATTATCGATGAGCACGTTTGATATTATGTAGCCCTTACAGTGAGTCGTAATATGCAGTGCTTTCATTGAGCCTCTACCGTTTGGTGGTATCTCGTCATCACTAAAAGAGATGAAATTGTCTGCGTTCAAATTATTCACCCACCTATCAAGCTTCTCAACAGATATGTTGTTTGCTACGTAAGCTTGATTTAACACCTTCAGTAAAGCGTTCTGGTGTGCCTCTGAATTTAATAGTAGAGATAAAACCGAGATTTGTACTGGTTGCTTATTCAATTGTTCCACCACATTGTATTCACTGTGCTTGATAAATTTCAAGAATTCCTGTACTTCCTCATCATCCACGGGCTTTTTAGCTTCTTGCACGGAAGGAGTTTCCTGCTCGACTTCAGCCTCGTACATTGGTGCCTTTCTTTTTTATTTCAAATCACTATTCTTCTTCACTGGTTCGACATCTTTCGAATAACATCTCCCACTGCGAGTGAAATGACCTACTTCTCCAACGTTTTCAGTAGTGGTTTCGAATTTTTCACCTTCAGGTGTGACGATGTTGATATCGTATTTCCACGGTACCGTCTTGTCGGCCTTGTAAGGGAAAAGAGATGGTACTTCAATGATCATCTTTGGTTTTACCGGCTCTTTCTTCGCGTCGTAATAAATTATTAACGGTCGATTGGCGCTATACGAGAAACCTGACGATTGATTGTCAGAGGCGCATATTTCTCATTTATCTGCCTCTTCGCCTTTGTAAAAAATCCCTATCTCCTTATTATCCATCATATTTTGCAGTAATCTCCTGAACTCCTCGCAGGACTGAATGTCGTGCCCTTCAATACCATGGAATTTGCAAAAACTTTGACTTTTTGTATTTCTTCCTTCGAAAACTCTGTTGAGATGACAGAGCAGCCCCTTTTCAACTAGTACCTCCCAGATTTTTTGCAGAGGTGTTCTTATTTCAGAAACCCATCTTCTATTTTGCCGTTTGTCCTCCTCTCCCACTGCGCTCATATTCCTTTCGGTGTGGTTTGGGAATGGGTTTCCGTCCGTACCACCAGTACCATCAAATCGCAGAATACCCGCATCGATGAGTCCTTGAACTCTTCTGTTGAAGGCAAGGTAGTTTTCCGTAGAGTGCCCCTGGTTCCCAGCATGGTATGCACAACTAGCGTTTGGATCGTACCATTTCGGGTATGGAGGCTTAAGGGGTGCCATGTAATGGGGAGATATTAATTGCTTCTCCAAGAGTTTTAGGTACAGTTCCTCATACGACACAGGAATAGGAGTAAATTGCGGTTTCTCAGGATTGGGTCTTGCTGGCCTTTGTTCGTTTCTGGGTTGGCTTTGAATGGGTACATTGCTTTGTGGGAATATGGCGACGGGTCTTTGGTTGTTCATAGCATATACGGGATAGGAAGGAGGTGGTGCTTGGTAGTAAGGGTTTTGAGGAGGATAATAGAAATTCGGAGGTGGATAATTTCGAGGTCGGGGTTGGTTTGGATATGAGTTTGGAGTGTAATGGCTTCCAGCTCCTACCATATGGGTTTCTGACTCTCTTTTCTTTACGGGTGCTGCCCTTCTTAAACTGTCAGAACCTTCCATCCTTCCACTTTTTATGGCATTTTCAATAAGTTCCCTGGATATCACAATATTCGCAAAGTCCTTTGTGGCACTTCCTACCAACTTGTCATAGAATAACGCTTTCAACGTGTTGATGGAAAGGACCGTTATCTCAGTCTTAGTCAGTGGAGGCTCCACTTGGGCCGAGATATCTCTCTATCTTTGCGCGTACTGCCTAAAAGTCTCCGTTGACTTCTTTTCCATCATCTGCAGAGTTAGTTGATCAGGCACCATGTCGGAGACATGCTTGTATTGTTCATAAAATGCAGATGCCAAGTCTTTCCATGATTAGATTCTTTCTCTACTAAGTTGATTATACCATCGAAGGGCCGATCCGACTAAGCTGTACTAAAAATAGTGTATTAACAATTTATCTTCATTCACGTAACCAGTCATCTTCCGGCAAAACATTACAAGGTGCGCCTTTGGACATCTCGTGCCATCGTATTTTTTGAAATCTAGTACTTTGAATTTCGGAGGCAGAACCAGATTGGGCGCCAAGTTGAGCTCTTTGGCACTCAGTGCAGAGAAGGCTTCTGTACCTTCTATTGCTTTGAGTCTTTCTTCCAAACTCCTATATTTATTCTGAAAATCATGATCATCCATTTTCAACCTGGCTATCTCTACTGGATCGTCCAAATATGGAACGAGTGAATCAACAGGACTAGCACTCGGGTTTGATACAAATATTTCTTGCCCCAGATTGGTAGGTGGCGCAGGTCGTTGCTCCAGGCCTGTAGGTTCCCATTGAGCGTACCCTCTTTGTGTTGCGTGGGCATGCGGTGGAGTAAATCCTAGAGGATAGGGCGGATCCTGATCGAGGTTAACCCTTGACTGTGGTTGCACAACGTCAGGGCTCATAGGTCTCTTTCCTTTTACTAGAGCTGGCATCATTTCATCATCTTGGCTATTTGGTTCCTTTGTTCGAGCGATTCTTCTCGAGATCTCACCATTAAGTCTCTTGTCTCTTGCTGCAACTTGGCCAACTGCTCTTGTAATTCCCTTTGGACGCTTTCCATCCTTTCAGTTCTTTCATTGAATTCAGCCTCCATTGCTCTAGCGTGTCGACGCGTTCTATACGAATGACGTGATTCCAGTCTTGTGGTATTACAACTGCGAGTTGTATGTTTTAACCTCAGCGAATGATTATGGGATATGCAATGAATGAATGAATGCATAAATTTCAAATGAATGTTAGTCATGCATGAATATGCAAGAATTTAGTGTTGATTTCAAGACGGCTACTATTTAGGCATTTCATTTATCAAAAGAGTCCATTACAAAACATTTTGCCATTTTCGATTCAGCCATTACACAAACTTCCTAGCTATATCGCCATATTTCTTTACTCGTACTAAGAATTCTGATATGTTTGATCTTCGACTTGGAAGGAATTGACAAATGAGAATTTCAACTTCTTCCGATAATTGTACCACGTGCATGGCTACCCCACGAACTTCATTGATCAAATAACTAAATTGCATTTCTTTTTCTTGGAGGCCCTCTTCGTAAGCACGAATGTCTCCATCATACTGACTATTCTTTTCTTTCAAAGCCTCTAAGAGAGTATCTAGCAGTTGTTGACGATCTTGCAGCATGTCTTCTAACTCTCGTATCCTCTCTTCTAGTTCTTGACGTTTAGATCGACGAGTCATTACCTCGGCAGACACAGCTTCATATTCAGCGTTCTTCCTCCTTAGCTCCATCATAGCCCGCGCAGCCTTTTCTTCTTCTTTCTTCGCTTTCCCTTTCTAGAATTCCATCCCTCCTTTGATGTTGCTAATTTCCTCCTTCCATTCTGCTGATGATTTGCCCAACCCACTATTTTTTATTGTGCCTCTTAACTTTTTATTTTCCAGATAGAGGTCCCTTAAGTCATTTCTTACGACTTCAGCTTCTTTTTACACTTTTTTGGTCCTGGATCTTTTAATCTGAACGTTGATCTTCAGTTGGTAGTTTTCCTCTTGAAGAGCACTAAGGTCCCGAGGCATCTTGGCCTTTTTTCGTTCAAATTCTTGTCTTGCCATTTCTAGCTCAGATGGTACTTCTTCCGAGAAAGGATTCTAGATGGTGTAATTTGTCGACGAGACGTGCTGACTATTCACTCGTTGCTTTCTCCATATAACATAATCTTGGGTGAGAGTGTTAGCGTATAGAGCTAACTCCATGAGATGAATTCTCTTCCAAGACTTTGCGGTATCTCGGACCCTCTTCATATATCCCTCACCCGCGAAAGCAAACTCAGACTGTGCTAATCCTCCGATGGCGGGTATGAATTGTCGTGAAGAGAATTGCCTTTGGACAATTAATGGAACGTATCCAATTCCTCCCCATAACCCGAGTAGTGGCACCCAATCTTGATTTCCAACCTTGTATAACAGAACCGAAGGGCAGATCCACGGTGCTCTCCAGGTTACATCTTCAGCTCGAAGGTTTTGAAAAACTACAACCCACTGCTCTTCAGTGACATCCTTTGGCCATTCTCTCTCAAGATAGGCTTCCAACGGGGCGAAGGCATACGGTGTGCGCTTTACTTTCCAAAAATAGCTCAAAATCCAGATATTGAGCAACTGCGCGCATCCGATAAAGCGTCCTTCCCCTTTCCTCATACAACTGCTTAGGGATTTGAAGGTCTCGGCCAAAATAGTTGGGATAGGGTTGATTCCTTGTTTTAACTTTTCAAAGAAGTCCACTACTGCCACATCTATATGTCCCAGAACTTTTGGGAAGACGACCAATCCGTAAATGGCCAAAGCGAACAGATTCACTCTTTTTAAAATATCGGGATGATTTAGGACTAAATCCCGTAGGGAAAACCACGAAATACAGTTGTTTTCATTCTTCTTCTTTATCTATTTTTCGGCCCATGTATCGGTCATGTCTGTCAATCTCATTAACTTTTTCTTGAAGGTTATTGGCTTGGACTCTTTCACATATATTTTGTAGGATTGCACATTATCAATACGAATCAAAACAACGTATTCTTCTATAGTCAGGGTCATGTCTTCTTGATTGAAGGTGAAACACTGGTAAGCTGGATCCCAGAATCTGACCATGGCTTGAATCAATCGTTCGTCAATGTTGATGGCAATCAGGTTGGTTATATCCCCGTATCTTTCAGCGAAGATTCCCCTAGTGTCCGAGTCCCACTGATTCCAGATTCGGACCAAGTCTTCCAGATTATTCTGATGAACATTCACAGTTACGCGCTCGGGTAGATTAGAAACACATCCTTCCATTAAACTATCCCCTTTTTCTTTCTGGGTTTTCAAAGACCAATCCCGGACCACGACATTTTTCTCGGTTGTTTGTATAATCAACTCTTCCATCAGAAACCCGTTTTTGGCAACCAATCTCTAATCAACACTTTTCTAATATGATGTCTATAATGCATGATGAAAAATAAAGCAAAGACGAACAACCCTGGTTAGTAGTCAAATATAGGCAGAAAAATCATGAAAATTTTGTCAAATTACGCTACCCGATCTAGTTTATTAAACCAACCCAATCCCCTTGCATAAAAAGTGAAAGTGCAAAAGGTAAGAGGCGTTTTTCCCGTGTACTTATTCTGGTGACTACTAAACGAGTGGAGGTTCGGCATGGCTCTAGTTAGGGGGTTCGTACGGTTTACTATATGCGGTTTTGGTTCTAGGTGGGTACTCAAATTGTCTGTACTGACATCTACTAAGATTAGTACAGAGCCTCGGTCATGGCCCATCATAGGCTTACGAGATCAATTCGAGGGATTACATTTACTTATGCCTATGCGGTGAGACAAGTTACTCACGAAAGCATAAGTCATATGTAACCCGAAAATATTCACTAGCCTGTACGGAGGGACGAGTTAACTCACGAAAGCATAGCGTTTACTTTTACTTAAGCAGACGGAGCCCGGGTATAGAGCTTATGTTATGCAAAGATGCACGTGCACAGTGTGTGGGGAGAAACTCACAAACCTTTCATTTTATTTTAAAAAACTACTAAACTAAAACCATAAAACTTAAAGCTGAAAAACAAAAGGACAAAACGAGTTAGAAAAACATTTACAACATAATGCGAATGCATGACTTTTTGAAAATAAAAATTTGAGGATCACGACTAAATGTTAATTTGAACAAGGAACTTTGAAAATTTTGACAACGCGAGTTTAATTCCAGACACGACTCTCAAAAAGTTCGTCCCCAGCGGAGTCGCCAGCTGTAGCGACGGAAAAATTTTACTTTGGTCACTAATTGAGGTGACTTATTAGAAATTTAAAAAACCGACTTTCGGTTCTATTAAAAAAAGAGTCGCCACCGATCTTTTTTCTAGATGTGATCGGACACCTAATAAATCATCTTTTTTTGAAAAGAAAATTTATTCTTGAACAAAAATGAAGGCCAAATTTGGGTCTATGCGAAAATCTAGAGAAAAATAGGGTTCAAGAGTCGGTTACGTGCGAGGAAGGTATTAGCACCTTCGCGACGCCCAAAATTGGTATCTTTATTAAACATGCGTTGTCTTGATTTTCAAAAATACGAGTTCAATTTGACATTTACTCGTGATCCGATTGAAAAATGAGAATTTTTAGTTTTCGGTTTTTTAGAAGGGTGTCCCGTTTTTAACACAAGGCGAAGAATTTCACCCAACATAGCGATGAAATCAGTGACTTGATGTTAAATCGGTTCATTGCCTTATTTATTGAAATTAAAAAACATGAATAAAAATCTTTGAAGTAATGAATAGAAAAATGATATAAATGGGCGGGAAACAAAAAATAAAAGAGTTATAAATACATTGAAGCAAATAATGAACATGACAATAATATTAAAAATAATGACAATATATGCGATACTAAACATGATGATAATAGTATTAAACACGAAATAAAACAATAAATGTATATGCATAAACATATAATAGTACGTATGGTGACAGAAAACAATATTACAATATTAATTAAAATATATATATACAATAATGGGTATTAAAAGTACATTAATAGCATTGGAGATAGGTACATAATATGTAAAATATTAGAGATATATACATAATATATATAAAATACAACATTAAAAAGGGTATATATATATACGTAATATATAAAAAAATACATATATAATATAATGTTAAAACATTTACATAATATATACATGCATAATAATAATGTCGAAAACACTTATTAATAATATTACATAAACAATACCTATATGTATTAAAGATATATACATAAATAATAAAACATATACTAATATTAATAATAATAAGAATAATATAAAAATATATACATATATATAAAATAAATATCGAAAAATGTATATACATGACATATATGAAAAATATATACACAATAATATTGAAATAAAATAATAAGTGATAATAGTGAAAATAATAGGTATAATAATAAATATAATGATATACGAAAATAATACTATATATAAAATATGTATACAAGAATAATAAAATATATATACTAATATTAATAATAAATATAGTAGGAATAAAATAAATGTAATAATAATATATACACAATATGGTATTAAAAATATACATATACATATAATAATGTTTAAGAATATATACATAAGATGATATGGAAATATGTACATGGAATAGTATATAAAAAAATAACTAATAATATTGAAAATATATACATAATGTCGAAACCATTTTCAAATCGAGTTTTGGAAAATGGGAATCGATTTTAAAAAACGAAAACAGGAGTCGCCACCAATCTTTTTAGGTGTGATTAGATCACCTTTAAAACATTTTGTTTAAAATCATTAGTTTTGGTCCACAAAATAAAAGAACGGGTTCGGGAGTCGGTTACATACGAGGAAGGATTAGCACCCTCGTAACGCCCAAAAATTGGTACCTAATTGATTATCAAATGTCTTTAATGTCAGAAATTTTAAAAAATTTTAAGATGTAATCCTCTTTAAAATACTTTGATTTTGAAAATTTGGGTTCACTCGTATCAAAACATTGACACTAAGTTAACCTTTTGGAAATCCCTATCTCGAAACGACAAATCACCACATCTAATAAGTTAGGACACAATGCTTTGAAATTCCAAGACAGTTGCTCGTATTTTGAAAATCTTAAAAACTTAGAAGGGTACTTGACTATTCGAACTCAACGAGAAAAGTTGCAACCCAATAAGTTAGGGCACTACTTTTCTCGAAGCTTTCAAATACTAAGCATTGCCTTTTTTTATTTTTATAAAACTTTTAAATATTGTTTTAAATGACCTTTTAGAGTGACAATTCTATATTACGAAACATAGATATTCGAATAGCGTATATTACAAAGTATTATAACACTTTATATAAATGCAATCACTATATAGAGGGTAAAATAGAATAATAAAAATAATCATGCTAACCAAATAGGAATATACCCAAAAGAAAGCATAATAAATGCACTAATTATATACAATATATCATAAATAAAACATTAAATAATATAAAAAAACATGGTAAATATTAATGTGTAAAATAGGTATGAGTAAAAATAGATGACATGCATAGCAAATGGATAAATAGAATCTACATAAAATATAAAATATACAATTCAATAATTTAATGTACACATGAATGGATTAATAAATGAAATGATGCATATAATACAATATATCAATGTACATATATAAAAATATGCATTTGAAAGTAAATTATAAAAGTCTAAGATATTACATAACATATGAAATACATAACATGACAATAATACATTAATTCTAAAGTAAAAACAAATATTGTATAATAATAAAAAAAACATAAGTTTTAAAAATATATGTATAATATAAACAATTGATAAATAGAATGAGCATATAAAAAAATGTGATATTTAATAATAAATTTAAAATATAATATATAATAAAAAATATATTTATAAGAATAATAATTATATAAAATATATTGGTTTAGAAAAATAATGTATAACATATCAAATATGTAAAAGAATTTATATTTATAATGAAATGATTATATAATATATATACATGCATAGAAAATATATATTTAAAAATAAACTATATAAAAAGGTTAAATATTATGATATATAAAATACATAATCAAATGTATAAAAGATAGGAAAAAATATACATATTTGAAAAATGAAGAAATTAAAATAAGAAGAAATTAAAATAAAAAAGGGTTGAAAAACTAAGATAGACGAAGAATAAAATAAGAACAAACCACAGAGAGTAAGAACGCAAGAGGGAGAGAAATTTGAGTGAATGCTCTCAAGAATTCTTATTGTTTCCCAAAACTCAAGTGTTTTACAATGAAGGGAGAGGCCTCTATTTATAATTGAGCCTCCCCAAATCCAACGGTACAGATCAATTACATCAACGGTTAAGATCAAAGGATATCTACAAATTAAATCTCCAAGATTACAAAATCATATCTTCTAAGATTGTATATCATATCTAAGATTGCAATCATATCTAAGATTGTATCATATCTAAGATTGCAATCATATCTAAGATTGTATCATATCTAAGATTGCAATCATATTTAAGATTGTATCATATCTAAGATTACATATCATTGAATATTATATTTCCATATGAGTCAAGCTTGTAGATGGACCTTAAATCTTTTCAAGTAATGGGCCATTTCGATCAGACCAAATTATATTTGTAATTCTGGACTAAACTTGGACTTCGTTTTTTTTTTGGGTTTATTATTTTAAATACTGAAATGGGCCGGGCAAAATTGAGTGTCTACAGCTGCCCCTCTTTGCTCATTGCTATGTAATAGGAATTGAGCAAAGACCATAAAGGACCAAATTTGCCCGGCCTAGCCCAATCTTTGCGATCTTTTCCTCGAATGGTCTTCTACCTTCCCCTTACGTCCTCAAGAATGCTATGTTGATATCTTTGATCTGTTTTCTGCCGAACACAGAGACACTGAGTCTGCTTCTTCGATTTGTAAGGATGTCAAATCATCTTGAGTCTGTTTGAGAACATTTGAGAATCATATCTGCAAGGTCCTCGACTTGTTCCTTGTAAGCACAAGGATGCCTAAACCATCTTGAGTCTGTTTGAGAACATTTGAGAGTCATGTCTACAGGGTCCTCGATTTGTTCCTTGTAAGCAAAAGGATGCCAAACCATCTTGAGTCTGTTTGAGAACATTTGAGAGTCATATCTGCAATGTCCTCGATTTGTTCCTTGTAAGCACAAGGATGCCAAACCATCTTGAGTCTGTTTGAGAACATTTGAGAGTCATATCTGCAATGTCCTCGATTTGTTTCTTGTAAGCACAAGGATGCCAAACCATCTTGGATCTGCTTCAGTATAAACATCTGAAGGTTAGATCTGCTATATTTAAGAACGTCTGAGAGTCAAATCTGTTATGTCCTCGATTTGTTTCTTGTAAACACAAGAATACCAAATCATCTTGGATCTGCTTTAGTATAAACATCTGAAGGTTAGATCTGTTATATTTGAGAACGTCTGAGAGTCAAATCTGCCATGTCCTTGATTTGTTCCTTGTAAACACAAGAATACCAAATCATCTTGGATCTGCTTCAGTATAAACATCTGAAGGTTAGATCTGCTATATTTGAGAACGTCTGAGAGTCAAATCTGCTATGTCCTCGATTTGTTCCTTGTAAACACAAGAATGCCAAATCATCTTGGATCTGCTTCAGTATAAACATCTGAAGGTTAGATCTGCTATCTTTGAGAACGTCTGAGAGTCAAATCTACTATGTCCTCAATTTGTTCCTTGTAAACACAAGAATGCCAAATCATCTTGGATCTACTTCAGTATAAACATCTGAAGGTTAGATCTGCTATATTTGAGAACGTCTGAGAGTCAAATCTACTATGTCCTCGATTTGTTCCTTGTAAACACAAGAATGCCAAATCATCTTGGATCTGCTTCAGTATAAACATATGAAGGTTAGATCTGCTATCTTCGATCTGTTCCCTATAAACACAGGGATGCCAAATTTGCTATCTTCAACTTGTTCCTTATAAACACAGGGATGCCATGCTGAAATCTTCAATCTGCTTCGCTATAAGCACAGGAATGTCAGATCTACTATCTTTGATCTGTTCCCTATAAACATAGGGATGCCAAATCTTGTTTCTTTGATCTACATTGTCCCATAACCTGTAGAATGCGTATGAGTTCATGCCTATGATCGAAGTGAGTCAAATTCTCCTAATTAGACATGTTATAATGCAAAATGTTATGAATATGACCCTTATTTCGGGCGTCATCACTCATTCCCTCATTGAAGTTTTAACTTTATACTTCTTGATGTATCAATCATACTCTGCTTGTATGCTTTGAATCAACTTAGTCCTATTGTGCCATTCTCTAAATGTTGTGACCCGCTGGAGATGTTTATGAAATGATCCTTTCTTAAGATGAATTTAAAATGTCCCACCACCTTTTGGACTGAAGAAGAAATCTCCCCGAGTACATCTGACCCTCAAATATGGAAATTCTTTAAACAATTGTCTTGTTTCAGTTTCTTGTATTATCTAGAAATTTCCAGAGTAATATGCAAAACTTCGTTTGTAAAGATATTTAGTTCATCAATCATTATTTCTATGCAACACACTTTATGAATAATGGAACGAATAAATTGATCTTGAGGATAATGATTTATCAAAAAGACAAAGGAGGTTAATCTAGGAATCTATCTTTGAGAAGAAAGAGAATCCAAAGATAGTAAACAGGACAAAAAAATCAGATGCCCTAGATATCGCCGCTTGAGCGTCTATACACCAGCTCCATGAAGACTTTCTTGAGTTCAACATGTGTTTAAAAGATCCAAAGTAATTCGTTGATGCCTCGATATGTAACATACTTCACTTCTTGTCGAATCCGGTATAGCAAGGTCACTGCATGACTTTCCAAATTTGAGCTGCCCTTTCGGGTTTTCAACTCAAAACCCCTTTGGTCTCAAGGCGCCCTTTGTGGGTTTTCACCTTGGCCTCTCCATTTTTTTCTTTTTTCTCTTTATTTTTTTCTTTTTTTTTGAAATAGAAGTCCCAAAGTGCCCTTTGCGAGTTTTCACCTTGGCTTCCCTTCTCCTTCAGACAAAGTACTCTTTGACTGAGTCCGAATTCACTGGATCAGATAAATTCTTCCTATCCATTTCTTGTCAAAATCAATGCACCTCTAGAGAAAGCCCTCTTCGTAACATATGGCCTTTCCCAATTCGGCATCCTTTTGCAAGGTTTCCTTTATGAGATTCTTTTGGACGAACTTTCTTTGTCATAAGTCTGTGTCATCCATTCTTGGTACATTTGCTTAGGATGAATATTTTCAAGTTAAGTTTACTAGAGGTATTCAATTCTTGACTCCATCAAAGCTTGGAGGAAAAATCTTGATTCATAAACCCATGAGAAAGGGATTACCCCAGCAGCCGTCCTGGCTGTTGTTTGTTAAACCCTACAAAAAGATGGTTCAATGATTCTCAGCAGACAAGAATGAAATTGCTGACTTTATCCTTCAACCTGGAAAGCTGAGGTATAGAGATTACTCCTGGAGCATACATCCCACCATGACTCGATGATGTTTCTGAAGCATCCCTAATCTTCATAAATTGCCCCCAACTGTGAAGCTGCCAAATGAGCGTAGCAAATAGGAGGCACAACAAATATGGTTGTAGTTCTCCTTTAATACATGTAGGATAGAGAATGAACAAACTCTTGCAGATCATCAGCCGAAAACCCAGCCTGGTCTAAGAGAACATGATAGTGGGTCTGCCTCGTGATTCCAATCATTCCAGCATGGGTACCAAGGTAAAAATCATTGTTCTTTGGATGGCATACTTTATTGTCAATGACAGTACCATGTAGCACATTGTCAGGAGATCACTGCTGAAAAAAAAACTTGGTATGATGGTTTTTCGTACAATAATAACCACAATCTTTAGGGTTCCACTTCTCGCCAAGGAACTTGCAAGCCTCAATAACTTGATCAAAACTTGATTGAATTGAGACTCACTAACCCTCTCCCTAAAAATAATGATTTGATCAGGTTTCCTCTTCTCTGAACTTGTATAGAAGTCTAAGAGAGCTTCCTTCATGATACCGTCATCAACTTTGTCAGAAATTGGTTTTGAAGAAAGAATCTATCATTTTAAGCTTCAGAGACTGTGTACGGCCTGATGCCCCATAGCTGAAAATCAATGGCCACTGCTTGGAGCTAACCATCGCAGCTATTGACGGCACATCAGACTGCTCAGGAAAGCCAAACAATGCACCCATTCCAAGGATGATGGTTGGAACCTTTGAAACAATTGGAATTGAAGGTGTTTGCCCCAGCGTAAGCATAGAGAGTAGGCGGTAGTTTCTTCTACCAATTTTTACCAGTCTCGGTCATCTTTTGTAATTTGTTTTTTTCTTCTTTTTCTTTTCTTTTGGCAACCTTTGTTGTACTGTGGTATGGCGCATTATTTTTGAAAAGAATGCAAACTTTTGGCATTGTACAGTTATATATAATCTTTTTTTCTTTTTCTTTTTTTTTGAAATAGATGACTTTTGACTTTGTAATATTGGCATATGAAGCTATCTCCCTCTCTTAATGTAGTAGTTGACGTCTACAAAGATGAGTCATTGTCAGCTTGAAACTTTTGATAAGTTCGGGCCCATAACATACATGCCCCAGAAGTCTTTACTCCTTCAAATTTGGCATTCATTGTACAACTGATGCGATCCCTTTCCATGGTGGACCAACAGTGCCCCAAAACCTCATGTTTATCCTGGCAATTGCACTCCTGCATGCGTCTTTGGACCATATTTTTGAATTCCCATAATAGTCTCAACAAGGTCTTGTTTTCTCTCCTCAGCTAATTCCGATTTCGCAATCTTTCCTTCCTCTAAGGCTATATTTCCTACCACCACTTCATGGGGTAAAAACCATTTTCAACAAATTCAGAAACAAGTCACAATTTCTGTCACCTTCAAAGTACTGAGATTCCTCTAAACACATATTGCACTCAAAAGGAACTCTGAATCTATAGTATCGTAGCCCGTGTCATTGATATCTAGGGATCTATGATAGGCACACAAAAGAATATAAAAGGAATAAATGAATTCAAAAATGACTATTTACATGAAATGAAAATTTATAAAGAATGTCAAAGGTCAAAAGAATTAGAATGAAAGAATATATACTCGGATAAATAATAAAAGTATGTTTTATTGAAAATAAAAATGTCTGAACATGAGCCCACTTCTCAAAAGAAATCTCATTACTCCTAGGCTTTAGAGCAACAAGAGTGTTCTGAATATTACTCCATAAAATTCCTAAAGCTTATAGGAAGTTCTTCTGCAGTCCAATTATTTAAAGAACTTCCCGGTTCGTAAGGGCGAATGCCCTCAAGGTTTTTTTGTTCAGTCCCTTCCTCATGTATGACATTGATGGGATTATTTTCATTTCTAAACACCCCCTTCTCCGGGTAAGCTATCCCTCTTGACACAAAAGTCAGGGATATGTAAGGGAACGTCTCTTTTTCACTTAGCCGTGACCCTTTTCTCTCTCTCTCTCTTTTTCTTTCTTTTTTAATAACTTTAACTAATTATGGTCTTTTTATAATTTAAATGCATATAATGCGATGTGATGTAATACAAATGCATGAATGCAAAAAGGTATCGATCTCGACTTAATTTCATTTAGAAAACTTTATTTAGAAAAAGAATATCTTTACATATGAATGGATTACAAATACGCCTTCGTCCCATGGCCCAAAGTTTTAACTCAACAAAGCTAACTCTTGACAATGATCTGACTGTGCTCAATGTATCAGCTTGTACCTTCATGGTCCGTAAATGATCTACTACCATCCCGAATTTGAGCTATGGCTTCACCCATAAGATAATCCCTACATCTATGGACACCTTTTCCAATGTCTGTGAAGTTGTTCTGATTATCTTGAAAGAAAGACTAGCAAACAAGTGGGCATTCCTGCTTAACATGCTACCTTAAAATGATATCCAACACCTTTAGTGTTTCTTGAGATCTTTCAGATTCCTGTCCACGCAAAGCATTTTGAAATGCTTAGATGGGTATCTTCTCAGTATAGTTAATCTCTACTTTAAAGGTCTTTTAAATGATATGGACTTCTTTAATCTCATTCTTTTGCGTCTATTTTGACAGATCATCGGGGCTTACATTTCCATTATCTCTGATAAATGCAACATAGTAAACTCATGCTTGTTGTTTGGTCCTATAATAAATAAGCCTTTTACCATCATAGGCACAATTCTTTCCATCCAACTCACCTTTGTAGGTCCATGCATTCTGTCAATCACTTTTCTTCCAACACTCTTACCATCGACCATCTTCCTATGAAAGAAAAATGTTGTAATGGTGGAAATGTCCATCAATACTCTTCTTGTTCACCTTAAAATGATTGGTGAGTACATTACCTTTTGCCCTACAGCACGCCTTGCCATAGAGTGTCAAACAATCTTCTTCGTATCCAATTCTGCTTTGATTGGAAACAACATTAAGACGCACTAGTGGCGGAAGAGGCAGGAATTCCAAGACTGCCCATTTTCCCTCATACTCTTTCCATTTTAGCTCACTCCCTCTTCCTATGACATTCATCAACTTCCTCACAAAAGTTGGAATACAGTTAGCCCTTGAGTAAACTTTATCAACTTGAGTCATACGACAACGCCACAAAATTGAATATTCCTCCACCACGGGTACCATATAGGCTTTTCCAAACGTAAAGCAACTGTATACAAGATTCCAATACTGAGTGATGGCCCGAAACCAATTCTCGTCTATTCCCAAGTCAAGCAAGTACTGCAAGTCCCCATGGTTGTTGTAGAACAACTGCTTGGCTTCGCTACCCCATTGATCCCATATTTCCTTTAACTCATGCTGATTATCTTGTGTGATACGAATGTAGTCTGACAGCTCTGACACATATCCCATGGCTAGACTATTTTCCTTTACTAACTGAGTTTGCTCTGACCATATATGGACGTTAGCGTTGTCTTCCACTCTATCAAGAAGTCCGTTCTCCATAATAAAACTCTCTAACTTAGAAACTGACCGAAAATCGATACTTTTTAAATGCGAAATGATATGCAACGAAAGAAAGGAGATAGTTAGTATCACATGATAACAATAAACTCAAAGATAACCTGCAAGGGTAATAATTACGGTATAATTCTATCTAGGTTGAGCTCTTACGGTCCTTCTATATGTGGTTTAGTTCTAAAGTTGAGGTACCTGAACCAGCAGATTCCTCGATCCTCACCCATTATAGGCTCATTTGAATCGAGTTCAGTTCAGGGGGACACATTTCCCTATGGATACACGGAGATGAAAATCTCACGAAACCATAGGTACGGATGTATCCCGAAAGTGATCCACTATCCTGCACGGAGGCGAAAACCTCATGAAGGCGTAGCTTCTCACTCCCACTTAAGGGTGTGACCACAACGGTCATGCAAATGTAATGCGTATTAGAATATAGCAACACATGCAATAACACAAACACATGTAATGCAAAGAAGATTAAATTTTAAAATTTTTAATTTCCGACATTAAGACAAGAGATAATCAATTACACGGCTTGACTCTCTTATTAGTCCCCAGCGGAGTCGCCAAGCTGTCGAAACCATTTTCAAATCGAATTTTAGAAAATGAGAATCGATTTTAAAAAACGAAAACGGGAGTCGCCACCAATCTTTTTAGGTGTGATTAGATCACCTTTAAAACATTTTGTTTTAAAATCATTAGTTTTGGTCCACGAAATAAAAGAACGGGTTCGGGAGTCGGTTACGTACGAGGAAGGATTAGCACCCTCGTAACGCCTAAAAATTGGTACCTAATTGATTATCAAATGTCTTTAATGTCAGAAATTTAAAAAATTTTAAGATGTAATCCTCTTTAAAATACTTTGATTTTGAAAAATTGGGTTCACTCGTATCAAAACATTGACACTAAGTTAACCTTTTGGATATCCCTATCTCGAAACGACAAATCACCACATCTAATAAGTTAGGACACAACGCTTTGAAATTCTAAGACAGTTGCTCGTATTTTGAAAATCTTAAAAACTTAGAAGGGTACTTGACTATTCGAACTCAACGAGAAAAGTTGCAACCCAATAAGTTAGGGCATTACTTTTCTCGAAGCTTTCAAATACTAAGCATTGCCTTTTTTATTTTTATAAAACTTTTAAATATTGTTTTAAATGACCTTTTAGAGTGACAATTCTATATTACGAAACATAGATATTCAAATAGCGTATATTACAAAGTATTATAACACTTTATATAAATGCAATCACTATATAGAGGGTAAAATAGAATAATAAAAATAATCATGCTAACCAAATAGGAATATACCCAAAAGAAAGCATAATAAATGCACTAATTATATACAATATATCATAAATAAAACATTAAATAATATAAAAAACATGGTAAATATTAATGTGTAAAATATGTATGAGTAAAAATAGATGACATGCATAGCAAATGGATAAATAGAATCTACATAAAATATAAAATATACAATTCAATAATTTAATGTACACATGAATGGATTAATAAATGAAATGATGCATATAATACAATATATCAATGTACATATATAAAAATATGCATTTGAAAGTAAATTATAAAAGTCTAAGATATTACATAACATATGAAATACATAACATAACAATAATACATTAATTCTAAAGTAAAAACAAATATTGTATAATAAAAAAACATAAGTTTTAAAAATATATGTATAATATAAACAATTGATAAATAGAATGAGCATATAAAAAAAGTGATATTTAATAATAAATTTAAAATATAATATATAATAAAAAATATATTTATAAGAATAATAATTATATAAAATATATTGGTTTAGAAAAATAATGTATAAAATATCAAATATGTAAAAGAATTTATATTTATAATGAAATGATTATATAATATATATACATGCATAGAAAATATATATTTAAAAATAAACTATATAAAAAGGTTAAATATTATGATATATAAAATACATAATCAAATGTATAAAAGATAGGAAAAAAATATACATATTTGAAAAATGAAGAAATTAAAATAAGAAGAAATTAAAATAAAAAAGGGTTGAAAAACTAAGATAGACGAAGAATAAAATAAGAGCAAACCACAGAGAGTAAGAACGCAAGAGGGAGAGAAATTTGAGTGAATGCTCTCAAGAATTCTTATTGTTTCCCAAAACTCAAGTGTTTTACAATGAAGGGAGAGGCCTCTATTTATAGTTGAGCCTCCCAAAATCCAACGGTACAGATCAATTACATCAACGGTTAAGATCAAAGGATATCTACAAATTAAATCTCCAAGCTTACAAAATCACATCTTCTAAGATTGTATATCATATCTAAGATTGCAATCATATCTAAGATTGTATCATATCTAAGATTGCAATCATATCTAAGATTGCATCATATCTAAGATTGCAATCATATTTAAGATTGTATCATATCTAAGATTACATATCATTGAAGATTATATTTCCATATGAGTCAAGCTTGTAGATAGACCTTAAATCTTTTCAAGTAATGGGCCATTCCGATCGGGCCAAATTATATTTGTAATTCTGGACTAAACTTGGACTTCGTTTTTTTTTTGGGGGTTTATTATTTTAAATACTGAAATGGACCGGGCAAAATTGAGTGTCTACACATAATATATATAAAACATATACGATATATACATATGCATTAGAAATGATAGCAATATAAAAGGAACTTATTAATACGCTATACAGATACGTACGTATATGGATATAAATAATAAGGATATTAGAAATACTTAATATACAATATTAGAAATATATATACAACATAAAAATATATATATAATGTAGTATTAAAATATATACATAACATAGCATTCAAAATGTACAAATAAGATAGTATAAAAAACTAACTAATATAGTATAAACATATACATATATAATATTAAAAAATGTATATACATAATATATAAAAGAAAATATATGCATGTAAATATATGTACATAAAATCGTATAAAAATATATAACTATGATACCAAAGTATATACATAATATATATGAAAACGAAATATAATATTAGAAATACACATACATAATATAGAATAAATAATATATATATAGTACATGTTAAAAGAATATTCACATAAGTATACATATATATGTACTAAAATTTATATGTACTAATATCATTTAAAGAAATACATATTAGAAATGTCTATACGTAACATGGGATTTTAAAAATATATATACATAAATAATAATAAGTAATGAATAAATATAATGAAAATAGTAAATATAAAAGTAAAAAGAGAAAATATTATATATAAACAAAAATTAAGTATAATGATGATATAAAGAAAATAAAATAATGATTTGTTAAAAATAAATAATAAATATAATAATGTAAAATAGTAAAAAAGGTATGTTCATACGTATATAATAAAACATATATTAATAATAATAATACCAATAACAATAAATAATAGTAAATATAATGATAAAAAATATCAAAATTAATTAATTTAATAGTAAAGAAATGAAAATAAACTAAAAAGGACTAAAATTGAATAAAAACCAAAGTTTTAGGGCTGATTTGAAATAAAAATAAAAAGAAAAGGACGAAATTACAATATGCGTGCAACCTAGAGGGGCCAAGAGCACAATAAATCCCCTGGTCAAAACGCAATGCAGCATAGGAGACCAAATTGCAAAACACTGCATATTTTTGGGCCAAATTAAAATAACTAAAAACCTGATTGAAAAATAATGAAAATGCGGAAGGACCAAAAACGAAATTAGCCTTTCTGCTATAAAAACACGCTGATCCTAAGCGGGTTGGGTCGAGTCGGTCCGACCCGGGGCCAAAACAACGTCGTTTTATTAAAAGGGGACCAAAACGCAACGTTTTGGTCCCTACAAAAGCCAAATTTAAAAAAAAAACCATTTAGCATCTTAGGAGAAAAAAAGAAAAGGGAAAGGGGAGAGGGAGATTTCCGTCACCGCACGGTGGCCGGAAAAGATAATTTATTCTCTTTTTTTTGCTATTTATTTATTTTTTATCTTCCTTTTATTCATCTATATACAAATGCCTAAAATGAGAAATATATGTAAAAAAGGGTCACTTTTTTGCCGCTGATCTGATTCAGTTCTTGGATCTCTTTTGTTGTTTGAACCACGATTTATGTATGTTTATATTGAAAGCTATCGCCGTATTTCGAAACTCCTTTATTTTTGTTGATGTTCACAAAGAAAAGAAAATCGACCCCCCAACATTGCTTGTACATTCGGCTTTTATAGCCTGTCTTCAATTTGTTTCTATTGTTTTTACTGTCTTTTCCTATTTATTGCTTGCAGGTACCACTTAAGTGCGAAGGCGGTGGGGCAGTGCTGAGCAGTGGCCGGTGCTGCAGGCTTTGGTGACAGTGGCAGCACAAGTGGGGTGATTAGGGTTTTTTATTTTTTCTGTTTTAGGATTTGGTATTGGGTTACTGGGATTGGGTTTGCTGTGTTGGGTCTTGGGCTAATGGGTATTGGGTTTGATTGTAATGGGTTGGTAGTTTAGGTGGATTTACTGTAGATGGGTTTGATGCATGTTGGGTCTATAGTGGGTTTTGTAAAATGGGGTTTAAATTTTGGGTATGGAAATGGGTTTAAACCCGGGCATATTTTTGGGCTATACACTTGTGACGTCTTTAAATTTGCCTTGCAATGAATCTGACCTGCTTTCAATTTTATTTGGGATTCGATAGTGTATTTAAAATGTGTTAATCGATAAATTAATTTACTTTTAAATATTTTAACAAAAAATAGTTTAATTGGAGACTGATGGTAAGAATTTTATAACATCAGTACTTTAATGAATATATATCTTCACCATTCTAAATTGTCAATGAAATTAAGTGTTTTTTATCGTTAATTTAGAACTTCATGCATTAAATAATCTTTTTTTTAAAACTATCTTTTGAGCGTCAAATTATAATTATTTTTAATTTTTTTGGCTTGCATTGTATTTTGAAAGTAATATTTACCAATCATGATTAAAATATAACTACATAATCAAGTTAGTCCTCTTGTTCAATAATCAATCTCAAAAATAGCATTTTAAACTCAAATAATTATTTTCAATTTATCTCGATATCATACTTTGCAAAACAAAATAAATAGGTAGCAAATATAATGATTCAATTTATAGAAATACAAACATATTAATTAACTTAGTAAGTTCCATATGAACTTACCTTGCAAAATAGCAACCAAATGAGCTTTCAAAGACTATTCGACAATTTTTGCTTTTCTGCGACTAGCCTCAATTTGCTTCAATTCTTGATCTATAAAATAATTCATTTTAATTTATCAATTTCAAACATCTCATATCATCCTATTATAAGCATGTTTCAATTCAATTTTATTTTATTTTTTTACATTTTATTCAATTTAGTCCATAAAACCAAAATAGTTGTAACAACCCAAACCCGGCCCAGACGTTATGGCCGGATCCGACATGCCACATCGAAGCATTCAAAACATTTCCGATCCAGAAAGAAAACTTACTGAGTGTTTTAAAAGATGATTTCATTATAGGTTAAAGTGAATGGAAGCTGTGCACGAGGTAGGAAACCGGAAAAGAGGAGGTGAGTCCATCGGACTGCTTAAGTACCAAACTCCCTTCGGATCCAATCCTAGACATGCAAACCGCCATTGCCATACCTTAACGTCATGTATATTTCTAGGAAACCGATTTGATTAAGTCCTTTTTAGGAAAAGTGATTAATTTTGGAAAATATATTCATTGCGGAAGCTTTGCTTGTTTTCGTGTTATTTTAAAATCAATTACTGTTTTTGAAAACGCGCCCTAAAGCTATCTAATTTCAACAGTTAAATATAAATATTACCTATCTTAATAAAACATATAAAAACCATCAAAAATAAATAAGCGGCCTTATTACATTTAAAAGCCCAAAACCTCAAACGTAATTAAAAGGATGTCTAGTTCACCAGAAGAAAATCAAACTTTCAGAACGGGTGGCCACTCCGAATTCCCTCACAGCTCCAAGCCCACTATGGTTGGGGATTTCCTGCGTGGATGAAAATAAAATGGGTGAGTTTGGGGAAACTCAGTGTGTAAGGAAAACCCATTCAAAGCCCAAGTCAGCTCAAGCCTATTGGGTCTAAGCCCATTCAGGTAACAGTGGTACTGGACCAGAGCCCTTTTCAGATTATAATAAACTGGGCCTTAGCCCCTTATTTAAATAACAGTATGGCCCATAGGCCTATTTCAAAATACATGCAACATCAATAAACATATGCAAGCCCATTTGGGGAGACTACTCAACCCACCAACCACTACACTCCACCCGTACCAGCCATACACTCCATGTGGGGAATAGCTCAACCCACCCACCCCAACACTCCACAGTTGCAGCCTTGCTGCTCAGTTAACAGTAAATTGAAGCAAAGCCTCCAGTACGTGGACAAGCCACTTTCAGTACTTCCTCCGTCAATATCCCAGTCCCATGCATCAGATAATAACAACATGGCATGCAGTAAATAACAACCGTCATGCATTTAGGTCAATTTAACCCTAGGGTATTTACGTAATTTTGCACCTAGGGGTATAACAGTAATTTTCCATACATAGGGGTATTATAATAATTTAGCTGCTTTTAGGGTTTTTCATGTATATTCCTACTTTTCACGTACTAACAGAATCACGTACCAAGGGTTCTTACCGAATTGGGCCCGTTGGCCCATGATTCCAATTTTGGCCCATTAAGCCCAAAAATATCGAGGGCACAGAAATCATGCACTTTGCAGTCCAAACATTGCAGCTTGCCAAAAACATTAATCGATTTACCTCACGAGCATTCGCACACTCGCAAATCTACAAAATACCGATTTTAGGCATTTCGGCTTTTCGGCTTTTGCCGATCTAGACTAAGAAAGAGGGTGTTAGTTACACACCTGTTTGCGACGATATGCTGACGAGATCCACACACAAACTGCCTACAATTGGATTACTAACACGTTAATCTAACTATTCAAATACAAACTACGTATTAACCCCTTACAATATTCGGCCAACCACACCTACAGATCATAGTAAGCTTATAAGAAAACAATAAGCAACTCATTAATAAATTTTTGTCAATATTTACCACATAATCATAATTTCACTGCAAGCTATCTTCCTGAGCAACAGTCACTAAATCATTTATAACTGGAGCTACGAAACTCCAAATCAAGTTCCGTTAATTTTCCCTGAAAATAGACTCATATATCTTCTATCCATAAAATTTTCAGAATTTTTGGTTTATCCCATCAATACCAGATATTTCTCAAAGTTTCCCATGTTTCACTGTTTGACTAATCTGACCACTCTTCATTACGAATCAAATTTCTCATTGTACAGAGTTCAAAATATGTTCTCGTTTATTCCATTTGAAACTAGACTCATTAAGCTTTAATTACATAATTTATGCAGCTTCTAACTCATCTCCCACAATTTATGGTGATTTTCCAAAGTCACGTTACTGCTGCTATCCCAAGCAGATTTATTACCAAATCACTCTTTCACACCTAACTTGGATGCTTGTTATTTAAACATGTATATCACCAATCAATCATCACATATCTATGATTTTACTTAATTAAAATCTCCATTTCATCATTTTAAAGCACAACATGTTAGCTGATTTTTCCCTTTAACATCTAAGGCACATGCATGCTCATTTGTTTGGCTCAACTTCACCTATCTTCCATTTTTTCATCAAAAGAACATGAAACAACAACCATTTCCTTCATTTTAATTCATGACTAAATGCTCACAACACAACTAAAAACCAAAATATACTTCAAGAGTTAAGGTAGAATCAAGAAGAACTCATGAACATCAAGATAGAAGCAAACTACCATGAACTTATCTTCAATTTTCTTCCCCAAGTGACCGAACATTCAAGAGCTTTCTCCTCTCCTTCCTCTTCTCTAACTTTCGGCTATGATGAACAAAGATGGACGAAACTTGTTCTTTTCACCCCTTTTCTTTTAATAAAATTTCATATTTCATCCATTTAATTCTTTAATACAAAAGACATGAAATTCCCATCATGGAACATTTACCTAACCCATTATCATGAAACATTTACCTAACCCATTATCAATTTGTATCAATTTGTACCATAAATTATGGATATCAAGTGCATATTTTGTCTACAACAACATGATGGCTGGCCACTTCATGTAAAATGGGAGGTTTGTCATGCAAATCCTCCTATTTTGCACTCTATTTATTTGGCCACTTCAATTTAGCCTATAGCATTTTCAAACATTTTCACATAGGTTCTATTTCATAATTTCACCCCCTTTTTCTTATGGAACAAAAATTAACTAAAATTGCCGGGTTCTATCTTAAGCTTGGGCCTTCTAGAGGCCCACTAACATAATTAAACCTATGCCAACATTCACAGAATTCTCGAAAGTTGGGGCATTACAATAGTCATATCTTTCAAATTGAGTTTCGTTTTACAATTTGATTTCAATCTCATCCTCTATAACCTCTCTACTATCTATTTTTATCAAAATCTCATAACATCTTTACAAATAATTCACTTTAGTCCTTATGTTACAAAACTAACATTTAAACTTTACAAACTAGTCATTTTTCATATCTAAATTTAAAATCTAACAGTTTAATACAAAAAACTTCAAGTAATCAACAATAACAACTTTTAAAAACTTTAACATTTTTGAAACATAACACATAAATTAACTAGATTAAACTCCCGGGTTTTCAAAAACATAAAAATTCCAAGAAAATAACCAAATACTTATTTGAATTTTAAGGTTAAAGCTTCCAAAATCCCTAAATAGCGTTAAGCTTCTTTTCTTTCTATTTGCTTTGGGTGAGTAGGGAAGAAGATGATATCATTCTTGCCCCAAAACTTAATAATAATAATAATAATAATAATAATAATAATAATAATAATAATATAAATTTTCAGGGTTTTATTTTCCTTTTATTTAATTTAAACTATATTTTATATTAATCAATTTAATGACATAATAATTTGGTTCATTTCTTAATCAAAAGTTCATAGCAACGAAACTTTTACTACTTTTACAATTTAATTTTTATATCTTAATTAATCATTAATTCGATAGAATTATCAATCCAAAATACAATTCACTTAGAACATAATTCCATAAATAGCTAATAAAAATATTTAAGATCTTGGTTTACGGAATCAAAGTCCCGAAACTGAATTTTTTCGACATCACCGATTTTCGGGTTATTACACAAACTAGATTTGTCCATGGCTAAAATCATTCTGGAAAGTGGGAGGGTTTAGATAAAAATATAAAGTTAGACAAAAAAAATAAGGCCCATTTTCTAAATGGGTTGGATCTCAGGTAAGCTTTTCTGGCCCGGCCTAACCTGGATAGCCTTAACAAAGTATCGATACCCTCTCATAGGTATTGATACCTCATAGCAAGTATTGATACATTACCTATTGTATCGATACTATAGGCTTTAATATAGGTCGGTCAGGTCCGATCTGGACTCGGGTTTAGCATTTATAATTTGAATCGAGCTTGGACAAAAATTTACGTCCATTTTTTAGGTAGGGCCAAAGCCTATCAATCGAGCCTAAAATTCTGTTAATGCTTTTTTAATTTGTATATGAACTATTTGTTGATCGTTATAATTGATCTCCTTACAATAATGAAGTAGAGATTAATGCGTTGCTCGGTGTTATTTTTTCTTTCCTACAAATTTTAATGGAAGTAATTTGGGGTTAAGCGCAATGAAATCCGTTTCTCAAAAGAATCTAAAGCAAAAACTAATAAAGAACAAAAATAAAAGCAATAAAATATATAGTTAATACTGCCCAGTCAATACAATGTAATGCACAAACGTGCATTTAATAAATAAAAAACAACACATTAAAACTATAAATTGAGCATATAGGAAAGTAACATATTAAACCTAGATAAAAGCAAGACCGAAATAACTAGCATATGATGGGCATATTAGCATAAAACCATGTTTAATGGCCATTATTGCGGTGCTCATTTCTTGCTTCCCTTCTTGGAAAACCACGATGGCATATATCACATTTGAATTTTATCTCATCTTTATGACGAATATTTTGATGATGCAATACCGCTTTTGAATTTTCAAAAGTTTCATTACAAAGGTTACAAAAACCATTGTAGTCTCTTCTCGAAACATTTTCAACAGCATTGGATGCCATTATAAAGAAGAAGAAGAAGTTGAGTTTAAAAGATAAAACAGTTTTAAGTTTTTATGAAACTGTCAAAATGGGAAAATATTTTATATAGTAAAAGAGAATGTTGTTAGCATGATTAGGAATTGATGGACAGGAGTTTCATGCAAATTAGCTGACCAGGAGAATCATGCTGATTTTACAACAATTTCTTTCCTAAACAATATCATTAAATAAATCAATGTCATACAAAAAACAACTAACATATCATTACTTATGGACTAGAATGTTCCTTTTTCTTTTAATGTCTGTGATTAAGTTACCTTTGCAATGTACTTATGTTGGGTACATGCTGGTACAGAGCATGAAATACAGTATAATTTGCTTTTTAGGTTTGTATATAAAAAAATTAAATAAATCATCTTAAAGAGGGAGACAAAAAAATCCATTGAAAATCCTGTTTACCAACCATAAACTATTATACTGTATTTCGAAGGAGCAATCTGCTACTGTTCATAGTTTGTAGAACTAATTTAACTGTTTTTCTAAAGGGAAAAGTGTTGGGAATTCTGATTCAAATTGGGAATATCTACCTAAACTCTGTATTTTTACTATTCAATTTGGTGCTGTTAGCAATATTGGCATTCAATGTTCAAACTAGTGCATGACATGTATTTAACAGAGCAGAGATGGGATTAATCAAAATTGTTAAATTTATAATGTTAATTGAAAGTAAAATTATTTTAAATTTTAAAAAATAAAAGATAAAAACTCCTGGAATGGAAATGGAGCAATGGGAGTCCCATGGCATTTTAGCCTATACCATTCATTTGTCAGCTTTTAAGTTTGTGATTTTGTTGCAGACAGTGTTCGACAATTTCCAGCAACTGTAATATGATCAGGCGAAAACATGCATGTAGTATCAACGCCATATACTTCAAGTTACTGTGAATCTAGTTTTTCTTTTCTTTTTTTTTTTTTCAGCTTGGGCTCGGCCTAGCCCGGATACCAAGCTGCCTTTTCTTTTCCTCCCAAGTCCCGAGTCTCGACTCCCCAAAAACAGATTTCTCCATTCTAGTTCCAAATTTCTTTTGCATTTCAGCTAATACTTGTGTTTTTATTGATGCAATTGCTTTGTGTTTTCGGAAAAGCCAACCTATCCATTTTATGCCTGCATTGGCTTCGTGTTGAAATTGTTGACTAAAAACTTAAATCCGATGACTGAATGGATAGAAAACAACATATAGCAATTTTTACCATAGCAAGCCTGCCATGGATGACCGAAACTGCAATAAATCCTTTGTTTTGCGCTGCTTATCTTGCCAAAGATGGAGAGAGAAAGGTGATATTGGTTTTGATATCATTTTTAATTTGTTTGTTGTTTTAGTTTGGAGAGAAAACAATGTATCTCAATTTTTCAATTTGCTTGTTGTTTTAATACTGTTTTTAATTTATTTGTTATTTTAATGTTTTTAAGTGCATTTTATATATTATATTTTTTTAAATTTGTTTTATACAATAAAATAATCTAAAAAAATTAATACGGACTAGGTCGAGCTCAAGTTTAGCATCTATAATCTGGATTGAGCTTGGGCAAAAATTTAGGCCCATTTTTTGGGTTGATTCAATCCTATAAAATTGGCCTACAATTCTGTTGAGGCTCGACCTAATCTATGGTCAGCTCTATTACTGACGAGTCAATGAGGCAAGATAACATTGAACTGAGAGGGTCCATACAAAGTTGCAAAGAAGATTGAATTTGGAGCTTATTAGTTAGCACACTTGGATAAGAAGCTTTTCAAATGATCACCCAACTTTTCAGGCGCGCTTTTATTTTGGTCATTCAAAAAAAAAAATTTCTTGTTGTTAGGATAATCTTCCATTTTAATCACTCGACCGTCAAATCATTAGCGGCAACTGATATAATAAGTCACCTCATTACCACATGTATTTTTTCCACGTCAATAAAACTATTTTTTTTCTTTTTTCCACGTAAAAAAATAAAAATTGAAACACAAAACGACATGTTTTTTGGGTGAATTTTATAGCCCTAGCAAGATAGATTAAATCTTTTGTTATCGTCTAGATGGATCGAGATAAAAAAAAATCCCAAAAATTTCAAAAGCTGAGAAATTTGGGTTAGGGACTTTGATCAATTGTTAAGAGGGCTAGAAAGAAATTTATGGCTTAGATATATTTGTATTGCATAAATTTTGGTTTGTAGGGTTTGTATTGTTGCTCAAGATTCAAATAAAAAACCTGCTCCAGTTGTTGTTCAAGATTCGAACAAAAGACCTGCTCGAGTTGCTGTTAAAACTGGCGGAAACAAGCTTTAGAAGCAACTGAAGCACCCAATTACAATTGCAAAAATGAATTGAAAGCATTCGATGAAACAAAATCAAGAGTGAAATGGCTCGTAGATTGTAACGTATCGAAGATTCCAACCATTTTCATCAACCAACAGTATAAGCTCGAGAGAAACAACAATATCCATGACGGCTCCATCAATGGTGGAATCTCGATCGTAGAAAAATATTTTACAAAGTGTTTTGCTACCATTCATTATCAACAGATTAGGAATTTTGCAATACAAACAAATATAATTTTTACCTAAAGTTATGGCACAAAGATAAAAATAGATATTAAGGTTTTGTAATGGACAGTTTCAAAGACTTATTTCTCCTATTCCTTGACCCAATTTAAATTAACTTACAATTGATTAATCCTTTACTCACTAAAACTAGAAGTTGAAGATTGTAATTCTGTGAATTAACAACACGAAAATAAAAAAAAAGTATGTAAATTAAGGAATATTTTAATAAGGAATAGCAAATAACTATTATAGAAACTTAATTTAAATAAACTTACAATTGATTGCAACTTCTAAAAGTGGAAGACTATTAACATCCTAATTTAAGTGGAAAAATAACACTTGAAGTCCATATAAGTATACGCTCTAGATTTAAAAATCTAATATTTGCATGCTCTAAATACCCATATAAGTGCTGAAAATACATAGTTTCGTCACCCTCTTATTTTATTTTCTAACTTGAATTATTTGCAGGGACCAAGCTGCTGTTGGTTTTCTAAAGGAACAAGTATGGGGAATTCTATGCTAAATTGGGAATATATACTAGAACTCTGTCTTCTTACTATTCTTGAGAAAATAGATGAACCCATCAGTCGGGTTCAATTTGGTGCTGTTAGCAAATATTGGCATCCACTATTCAATACTTTTCTCGACATCAAGATGCGATCATCCACAAATCTAGTTCCAATGCTGATGATTCCATCCAAAAAGAGCGCCAAAAAGCGAAAAATATACAGCCTACAAGTCAAATCAAAAACTGCTGAGATTAAATTTCCCAAGCCTTATACATGGAGATATTGTGGTTCTTGTTATAGTTGGTTAGCCACAGTGAATAAGAGCTTCAATATAACTCTTTCAAATCCTTTTGAAAATCTTAGCATTCATCTTCCTCGGTTTGACAGCATGGCATATGATAGTGGGCACTACACGTATAAAATTTTAAAGGTTGTGTTATCAGACGATCCCTTGTTGCATCCGAATAATTTTGTAGTTGTCGTAATTTATAGTGTTTATGGCAGATTAGCCTTCTTCAGACCTTGCCAAGAAAATTGGATATACATGGATGTCGATGAAGATCAATCTCTTTTCCTTGATATTCTTTTCCATAAAGGTTTGGTTTATGCTATAAGGCACTACAACAATCTTGTATGCTTCGATGTTAATGGTGTAAAAGATGATGAAAGTTTAAAGCCACCAAAATTGAACACACTCATGCCAACAATTCCAAGGCTTGAGAATCATTCATTTAGAGTATATCTTGTTAAGTCATCTATGGGAAATTTATACTCCATCCATAAATGTTTAGATTTTGAAAAGGTTGGTGAAAGAAGTGTTCATTGGACAAAAAAATTCACAATTTTCAAGTTGATTTAGATGATGAAAATGATAAATTGTTAGAAAAGAAAGAGGTAGAGATTATAGATGGATATATAGTTTTTGTGGGTGATAATAGGATCTTAGCAGTTTCAGCTTTGGATTTCTCCGAAGGCCAGCCTAATTCTATATATTTCACAGATGATTTTATTGACAGGGATACATATGAGCTTGGAAAAATATTATCAATTCAAATCCTCGCACAAAGATCTTTCTCATTACATTTGGATCTCGCCGTTGAAAGAGTATAATTAGAGTTTAGGATGGATGTTTTACTTTATTATTATCATCCTCTTTGGAGAAACCAAAATGTCTATGTTATTATGTTTTGACATTCTTAAATTTTACTCAATACAATTGTCTTATTTATTTGCTAATATTAAGTTTACTCAATTATTATTAAATTTGTTTTATTTAAAGAAATATTTAATAGCTATTAAAACGAGAATAACCGTTACAAATCAAAATTTTAATAACCGTTACAAATTAAAATTTTTCTCCTGGAAAAAAATTCAAATCCAATTAGAAAAGTTAAAAATTTTGATTTATCATTCCCCCATTGGAAAGGGATAGGGATGACATAGAATCACAGTTTCATATAGTCCTTCCTCATTTCAGTCCTAATATTATTTGATATTTTTCACTTGTTTTAGAGACCAAATCCAACAATAAATAAATTTATATATTTTAACGATAGTTGAAATTGAAAAGGAATTAATTTAAATTAGAAGAAAAATGTTAATACTATACATTTTATGAAGCAGAATATGTCATTTTCAATATTTAAGTTTTCAATATTTAAGTACCAATTGTTGGCTAATATCAATCTAATAATAACTTTCTAAAAGATTTTTCAATTAATATATTGAAAAGCTATTAAAATAATTAGTCTAAATTTTCCATGCAATGAATCTGACCTTCTTTCAATTTTATTTGGGATTCGATGGTGTATTTAAAATGTGTTAATTAATAAATTAATTTACTTTTAAATATTTTAACAAAAAATAGTTTAATTGGAGACTGATGGTAAGAATTTTATAACATCAGTACTTTAACAAATATATATTGTCGAAACCATTTTTAAAGGGAGATTTTGAAAATGGGAGTCGCCACCAACCTTTTTAGGTGTGATTGGATCACCTTATAAAAGATTTTGGTCTACGAAAATGTGAGAAAATAGGTTTGGGAGTCGGTTACGTACGAGAAAGGATTAGCACCCTCGCAACGCCCAAAATTGGTACCAAATTGAATAGTTTTCTGTCTTAATGTCAAAAATTTGAAAGAATTTAAAAATAGGATCTCTTTTTAAAAACCGGAATAATTTGAGTTGAAAATCGAGATTCCTTCACTCCAAAAAAGTACAAACATCACATCCAACTTAATTGGACACGATATTCTTAAACTTTCGTAACTAAAATCATCTCGTGATTTACAAAATCTGTTTAGAAGGATACTTTAGACATTTAGTCAAACGAGAAATCTCAACCCAGCATGTTAGGGCACTACTTCCCGAATTCCTAAATACAAAAAATATTACCTCATTTTAAAATTCTTTTGGATTAAATGAAATATAATTTTTTTAAAACAATGATGTATACTAAATAATATAAAATACATGATACATACTTTAACATTTCATGCAAATATAATATAGAAAATGATAAATAATGACATAAATTACATAATATACATTAACATTTCATGCAGATATAATCATAAATAACATAAATATACATACATTAACATTTCATGCAAAATACAACATAGAAAACAATGAATATAACAATATAAATTACATAATATATACAATAATATTTCATGCAAATATAACTTAAAATATCAACATAGATAATCAATTTTTATGCAAATATATAAAAACAATAAATAACATAAAAATAATAAATAATTTATGAGATAAAATTAACATACTAAAACAATACTAAATAAATACAAACAAAAGACACAAAAAAAAATTATGAACATTAAAAAATAAGTCAAAAAATAAAGATAAAAACTAAATACAATTAAAAATAAATGAGGTATTAAAAAAAATAAAATATTTAAAACAATATATAAATAATAAAAGAGAATTTTTTAAAATGGTTAATATATATAAAAATATACTGTATGATATAATAACTTAATATATATTTATAAAAATAATAATATGTTAAATAGGAACAAAATTTTATAGTAAATTTTAGAATATTACATACTAAATATTTAATAATGATATATAAAAATGTAATATTTAATAATAATTTTAAAATTTTAAAATTATACATAATATAATAAATAATATACAATAAAATATAAATAATATAATAAATAATACAAATAAAATAAATATTTTTTTACATATAAATAAGGTTTAAAGTAAAATAAATAATATACAAAATATTTAAATTAAATAAATTATATAATATATATAAAAAGGATTAAAATTGAATTTAAATAAAAGTCTAGGGTTAATTTTAAAATAATAAAATGAATTTTGGACCCAATTGAAACATGCGCTAAAAGCTGAGGGACTCACTGGGTAATTTGACCCTAATCCCAAAATGATGTCGTTCTCGAAATAGGCCTTATAATAGCAGCTAGGACTAAATTGAAACAAAAATAAAAGGCCAGGGCCAAATTAAAATAAAATAAAATTTGAATTGAACGAAATTATAAATGCGGAAAATGCGGAAGGACTAAAGGGACAAATTTTTTAAACAATATATAAATAATAAAAGAGAATTTTTTAAAATGGTTAATATATATAAAAATATACTATATAATATAATAACTTAATATATATTTATAAAAATAATAATATGTTAAATAGGAACAAAATTTTATAGTAAATTTTAGAATATTACATACTAAATATTTAATAATGATATATAAAAATCTAATATTTAATAATAATTTTAAAATTTTAAAATTATACATAATATAATAAATAATATAATAAATAGTACAAATAAAATAAATATTTTTTTTACATATAAATAAGGTTTAAAGTAAAATAAATAATATACAAAATATTTAAAATAAATAAATTATATAATATATATATATAAAGGATTAAAATTGAATTTAAATAAAACTCTAGGGTTAATTTTAAAATAATAAAATGAATTTTGGACCCAATTGAAACACGCGCTAAAAGCTGAGGGACTCACTGGGTAATTTGACCCTAATCCCAAAATGATGTCGTTCTCGAAATAGGCCTTATAATAACAGCTAGGACTAAATTGAAACAAAAATAAAAGGCCAGGGCCAAATTAAAATAAAATAAAATTTGAATTGAACGAAATTATAAATGCTAAAAATGCGGAAGGACTAAAGGGACAAATTTCCCTTTTATAAAAAACGCGCGGATCCTCCACGGGTTATTGGGTCAACACGCGGATCCTAGCCCTAAACGACGTCATTTTGATACTTATTGAATTAAGTAAAAACGACGTCATTTTCATATCATTATATAAGTTATTTTTTATTAAAAAAAATTTGAACTTAGTCCTTTAAAAAAAAACTTCTGAAAATCCTCTGGAACCTCATCTTTTCCGGTTTAACAACCGGCCATCGGCCCCACTAGCATCTACTGCAAGCGCCCCATGCGCCACCATCGGCACGGCCACACACGGTGGCTTGAAAGCCAAAAACACTCCTTTTCGAGTCAAATCATAGGTAATCTATTCCTTTTTCCTTTTTTGACGATATTTTTGTAAAAAAAATTCAAAAGAAACAAAAACATTGGGTTTCCTTTCGATAAATAAAAAAAATTGATTTTCGATAGTGTATTTCACTGTTAGCATAGAAAGATCAAGAAGAAATTATCAAAACTAAAGCAAAGATTAAACAGGGTTTGTAGATGTAAATCACCTCCGTATTTTCCCGATTTTTGTTGTATATGTACATGTAAGAAAACCTTCCCCCTTTACATCATTTCGATTCAGGCTATTATAGCCACTGAAAATCAACATAAAATAATATTTACAATATTTGATTTTGTTTCTTGCTATATTTGTATTGTCTTTGCTCTTTCTTTCCTTTTGCAGGCGAGTGAAAACCCAGTGACGAGGGATTGGCACGCCGATTGCGGCGCGATATGAGGCCTGGTGTCGGGGTGCTTGCGGCGCCTAGGGTTTCAGAAAACCCTAGGTCCTTTGATTCTGTTAATGGTTTGGGCCCGTTGGGCCATGTTTATTTGTTGGGTTAGGAGGTTTAATGGGTGTAAACGGGTAGTTGCTTAGGTTACGAGTGAAAAAAGGGTATTGGGTTAATGGGTATTTTGGTTTAGACTAATTGGGCTGTAAAATGTAACCGAGTTTTGGGTTATCAGGCCTTTTGGCCTGTTTATTGTAAATTGGACATTAACAAGGACACTTTATTTATTTAATTTGGTTTATAAATTTTTGTTTATTTCATTTCACGGCCCCGGGCAAAAATGGGTTCCTACATATATCTTCACCATTTTAAATTGTCAATGAAATTAAGTGTTTTTTTATCGTTAATTTACAACTTCATGCTTTAAATAATCTCTTTTTTTTAACTATCTTTTGAGCTTCAAATTATTATCAATTTTAAATTTTTTGGCTTGCATTCTATTTTGGAAGTAATATTTACCAATCAACATTTAATATATAACTACATAACGAATTAAAAATAATAAAAGGAAAGAATATGTTAGAAAAAATGTAATTTTTGGAAACTTTGATGCATATTTTCAATTGGTAAAAGTGGGGAGTTGAATCATAAAATTATGGTTTTATATTCTACTCCATGAGACCTTTACAACGGTATACCATATGCTCAAAATGAATGAGTGATAAATATGAAATTGATACTCAAAGTAAGCTACTTGTGAATATTTGTTGAGGAAAAAAAAGCTTAGATCACACATTGGTTAAATATCAAGTGTGAGATATGTATATATATGAGGACTTACTTGAGAGTTATTGAATGACTAAACTAATACTCTCCCTCGTGTGTAGGGGGTTTCAAATCTAAACTCGTCGGGGTTAAGGGTGCAATATTTAGCCCAATATGTATTTTATTTTTTTCTCAACAGATATTATACAAAATCTGTTTTAACAGGACAAATATCTTGATTTGATTTTATTCCAATCAATTTAATTTGATTTTATTCAAATTGATTTAAAGGCTCATTCAATGCAAATTTGTATTTTTATTCATTGAAATTTCCAAAATTCCTCCATATTAAATGCCTATAAAAGCCTAAAGAATTCTGCACACAACGAATTTTTCACTTTAAAAAATTCTTTTCTTTTTCCTCTCCAAAATTTTAAACATTTCGGTGATAGAAGAAGGCAAAGTTTGTTCGTTGATCACTGCAAAGGAACTACTATAGTGATCATTTTGTTGTTATATCCTGGGAGAAAGACGACTAACGTTTCTCCAAGTACCATAGGAGTGGTTGAATCTGTATTAAGGAAACTATGAAACTAGGCCTCAACATCTAGTAAAACTCGATTCCCTTATTCAATTTTTGGTTTTTCACAAAATATTGTTTATTTAACTGTTTTCAAATCTGATGTTTTAGATAAATGTAAATATAAATATTTATTTAACTTGTTTTATTTAAATCTGGTGTTTTTTTACATAAATATAAATATTTTCTTATTTTAATTTTTTTATTTGTTTATATAATTATTTATATTTTTATTTGTTTGCTAATGTGTTTTGTCCAACTGAATCAAACTGTAACACCCTACACTCGACTCGATTGTCGAGTCCGAGCTATAAGATGGCACATTCGTTGCCGGAGTGACTACGATCAACTTTACTCAATTTTAAGCCATTGTAAGATTTAATTCGATCAAACAAACATTAACCACAATAACCATTCATTTTCGGGATTTATACTACCTCACAAAAGCTCCGAAAACTAAACCATGGTTGAACATGGACCAAACGTCCATCATATAATACCAATTTCAGCAAGACCATTCACTTAAGAACAAACCAAATTAGACTTAACTAAGTACATGCCAACTTAGAATAAAAACGGAATATACAAACGTTGACGAGTTTGGGATTTTTTATTCGATGTTGAAATCCTAGTTCAAATATTTTGAATTATACCTAACCTACGCACGAAAAACAAACTGTAAGTTGAGCAATAAAGCTCAGTAGTATTTTTACGATTCAAATAAAAAAATTGCGAATTAATAAAACTATAACATCTAGATAGTATGTCATTCCTATCAAGTGGCAAACCAATTCATTTAGCATTGCAATAGAAGTGATCAATTTCATTTCCATGCCAACACCTATCATAAAAGCTTTTTTTAGAACTCAATACCAATCATGAATCAAACTTTTATATCAATAACATTATAACAATCAATTCCATGTCCATTCTACAACAATAATCCATTTAAGAATCATCCAAGTCTCTTTCTAAAGTCGATCAACTCATTCGTATTCATTTCAGTCTCCCTGAAAGCTTGTTTCCAATTTATTCACATAGAAGTTGTATGTATTTCCTTTATCATGATCCACACATATATATACACAATTGAGTCCATAGCATCATACTCTTTCATTTAGATATCTTTTATCAAGTCGCTAGCTCATTCCAATCTCACACAACTCGTTTCATTACCATATTTATTGTCAATAGATTTCATTACATTTTTAAGTTTCTAATTCTAATTATAATATCACACCCAATGGGACCATTTATATTTCCACATATCATATCCTGTAATTATTTTCAATTACATATCATACCTTGAATTCGATCGTATTTGCAAACTCGTACCTTGTACACTATTCTTATCGCATGACAATGATTTCATTACAATTCAACCCAATATATATTCACATTTAATTTTAGAATCACAATTCAATTCATCATTAACACACAATATCTCATGATAAATGTGTCTTATAAATCATATTAACATGTCATTTCCCAAATTGAATCGTTGAATTCATCACAATTTCGTTCCATTCCTTCGGACTTATAAATCCAGTTTACAAATTTCTTTCTTATTAACAATTCTTTTCATTATAATTATATTTTTTTACATATTAAATCCTTATTAACATGACTCTTGCATGAACGAATACACAAATCCAACCAACACCCCCAATTTGGCACCTGGTGCCTCATCGGACAATTTCTGAAGAAAATAGATTACGCCCAGCACTCATCGGTATGATGATGTAAAAATTCTGTTCAACACTCATCAATGCGTAATCGAAGTAACCATTTGGCACCCAGTGCCTCTTCAGAACGTCTGAAGTAATTAGTTTGCACCCAGCACTTATCGACATATAGTCAAAATAGCTACATCCGAGCAGTTAATAAGGTAATCATTTATCCAATTCTTTTATAAGTTCAATTCTTATTCTATCAATCTAAGTATCATCAATTTATCACTCATGATATCATTATAGCATACCGTCTCAATTCCAAAACCAATTTCACTATTTTATTTAGTTTTAATATTTTCACTTTTATTAAATTCAATCATCTATCTCAACAATCAATTAAATTCATATGATTTGATCAGTCATGATCAACTATTAATTCATTTTATAATTCTTTTATTATTTTTCCTCCTCCTTTTCCTCTGCATTCCACTTCCTTCATTTACAGGTATTTATACAAGAATCTTTAGCCTTAGTAAGACATGCTTTCATGTAACATGAATTATCCTTTCACTATTTATACATATACTTTTAACAAAAGTTGTCTTCTTGAGTAGTAGTCATTAAATTTATTTATATCCGGACATATAGAATTCGAAATTAAGATCCTCTTTTTTGTTTTTAAAACTAGACCCAATGAAATGTTTACCATAAAATTTTCAGAATATATTTCAAATTAGATTAATACTAGTTTTTTTTAAACCTCCCCTATTCTACTGCTAGGCAGCTTCTAATCTTCTTCACTAAAAATTAAATATCTTTCAGCAAAAGTCTCATAGTCTGTTGTCCTTTTTGATAGATTTGTATTGCAAATATTTGGGTTTTTAGGATTTGTATTATTGCTCAAGATTCAAAGAAAAAACCTGCTCCAGTTGCTGTTCAAGATTCGAACAAAAGACCTCCTCGAGTTCCTGTTAAAAATGGCAGAAACAAGCTTTAAAAGCAACTGAAGTGTAACACCCCTAACTCGTATCCATCGCCGGACTAGGGATTAGAGGCATTACCGAACATAACATATTCACACAGGTTGCTCATATACACAAATCATATGCTCATTATTAAAATGGTATTTGAATACTTAATAAATAATCAAACATTTTACTTAATAATTATACACATGCACTTAATAGACCAAACAAATCATATCACAAAACTTTATGTCAATATCATATGTGGCATTGGTAATGGTCATACATTTACATATAATTCATTTAAACAAATATGATTTAAGACGAAACATACCACTTTTCTAGTCACAAAACCATGCGCATATGACCATATTAATTTAAACCATTTTGAGAACAAATAACAACTAAGAGTACACTCAATTCACATGCCAATTTACCATACCTAAATTACAAACGTATAACCAAAACACCAACCAAATTTTAACTATAATTCTCGTCCAACATTAGCCATTAACTATGTACCAAAGTAACCATCAGTTTATCCATTAATTCACATCCATTTTACTATTATACCAATCACCATTTTCGATCACAATTAATAAGTTCATAGTATACTTAGTTTACTAGCATATTCTTTTAACATACACGGCATACAAGACATATACATTTATACATATATGATACACATAAAAGGGGCTTTAAAACTAAACCAAATATACATCTTTTCTTATTACAACTTTATGCATATAAGACCATATCTATTTGGGCGATTTTCGAACTCCTATACTCAAGCAATACATGCCAAAAACTAATTTTGCATACCCGTCAACTTGAACCTAAAACCATAGCCAAATACTCAAGTACATATTATCTATCATTTCCATCACATAAATCATGTTATAAAACACTTCTAAAACAACTTACCATCATGGCCAAATACATTTAATGAGCATTACTCCTTTACCAAATCAACTAACAACTATCACAAATACAAAACATATCAATATGTCTAACTTATTACTTTACCTATTTAGTCAAGCCTAAAAATACAATCATCCACACTTAATCTATACCACTATCCTTTTTTTTTTATTACGAAAAATGGACTAACCATAATGCCGATTGCATATTATACCTAGCATTTCTAATTGCCAATTCACAAAACCAAACACCACAAGCATATTCACCATAAAACATACCTCCAAAGTGAGTTGAAAGCACAACCAAATAAACAAAACATTGGCATTATGCTCAAGCCATTTTCGCATGGCTAAATATATATACATAATTCAAGTTCAAACATACTATCTAGTCTATACATGCCATAAGTTCAAAGTTCAAACTTATAGAATACAGAAAAGGAATCGATAGTGTCACGGATTTCCTTGACGATCTTCAAGCTCGTAACCAGCTTCCAAAATCTATATAACATTAAACGAACACACACTGTAAGCTTGAATAGCTTAGTAAGTCAAGCAAATAATTCATCAAATGAACATTAGCATTAAAATCAACTAGGCCGAACATGAACAATCTCAAAAACATATATAATTCACTCTTGTATTAAGCATATTTCATATCTTCATCACAAGTATTTTACTTACCTTACTTTCATAATTATTTAACTTCGTACGTACCTGAACCATTTAGCTCATTTTCACATTTGATCTTAACTCGATATTGCCCGTTGAACCATTCGGAATCAATAAGGATACTCGGATAGTCGAAAAGCTCGTACAATTCCAACGTCCTAGACGTGGTCTTACATGTAATCACATATCGATGCTGATGTCCCAGATATGGTCTTATACGTAAATCACAAATCGATGGCAACGTCCCAAACGTGGTCTTACACGAAATCACATATCGGAATCCTATGTCATGACATATGTATCCTAACTATTCCTAAGGTTCATACGGGGCTTTCGGACGTAGTAACTCGATCTATTCAAGCTCGTAAATATTGCTCCCATGCTTAATTCAATTCGGCATATACATATACACAAGTAATAATTCAATTTGGCACTATTAAAATATATACAATCGAATTTAACAATATTTATTTACTTATGAAGTTACCTCGGATTAAGACGAACGAACTGAGATGACTATTCGACAACTTTAGATTTCCTCCGGTCCAAATCTGATTTCCTCTTTTCTTGATCTAATTCAATATAAATTTAACTTATTTAATCATATATTCAATTAAATTCATTCAAAAACACATAAATGGGCTAATTACACTTTTTCCCCTAACATTTCACATTTTTCACAATTTAGTCCCTATTTCACAAAACACAAAATATTCAAAATTTCACCACACCTATGCTTGGCCGAATTTCACTAAGGTCCCTAATAGCCCATTTCTTTTATTTATTTCACATTTTAACCCCTCAATTTACAAAATTCACAATTTAATTCTAAACAAGCATTTTTACTAAAAATCACTTAATTAAATTTAACAATCTAACAACATATATTTATTTTTCATCATCAAACATAAAAATCATCAAGCTATCAACAATGGCAATTCATGAATACATCATCAAATTCAAAAATTCAAGCATGGGCTAGCTAGTATTCGAAGCAACGATCTCTAAAACATAAAAATTATCAAAAACCAAACAAAAATTAACCTTGAATCAAGCTCCCAAAGGTGCCGAATGTTTAAAACTCAACTATGGTTTCTTTCTTTTAACTTTCAACCATGCAAAAAGATGAACAACATGTTTTATTTTTGTTTTATTTTATTTAATACATATTAATACATTAATTACCATTAACCTTATAAATTTAATTAGTAAACCATATAATACAAGCCCAAAACCGTCCATGCTACCCTTTAATGGCCAAATTTTCTTTCAAGGACTCCACATTATGAAAACAATAGCAACTCAGAACTTACACATTTAATAGCTAACTTTTGCATTTTACATGATTAAGTCCTTTTTCTTAAATCGAGCACACAAACAATAAAATTTTCACACATATCAATTCACTTACTATAAACATAAAAAATAATATTAAAATATTTTTTTGACTCAGACTTGTGGTCCTAAAACCACTGTTCTGAATAGGGTTTAACTGGACTGTTACATGAAACACCCGATTACAATTGTAAAAATGAATTGAAAGCTTTCGATGAAACAAAATCAAGAGTGAAATGGCTCGTAGATTCTAGTGTTTCGAAGATTCTAACCATTTTCATCAACCAACAGTATAAGCTCAAGAGAAACAACAACATCCATGACCGCTCCATCAATAGTGGAATCTCTATCGTAGAAAAATATTTTACAAATTTTTTTGCCACCATTCGTTATCAACAAATTAGGAATTTTGCAATACAAACAAATATAATTTTTACCTAAAGTTATGGCAGAAAGATAAAAATAGATATTAAGGTTTTGTAATGGACTGTTTGAAAGACTTATTTCTCCTATTCCTTGACCCAATTTAAATTAACTTACAATTGATTAATCCTTTACTCACTAAAAATAGAAGTTGAATATTGTAATTTTGTGAATTAACAACACGAAAATAAAAAAAACGTATGTAAATTAAGGAATATTTTAATAAGGAATAGCAAATAACTATTTTAGAAACCTAATTTAAATAAAATATTATACTTTATTTTGAAGAAGGAGCAAACTGCTAATGTTCATAGTTCATAGAACTAATTTAACTATTTTTCTAAAGGAAAAAGTATTGGGAATTCTGATTCAAATTGGGAATATCAACCTAAACTGTCTTTTTACTGTTCAATTTGGCGTTGTTAGCAAATATTGGCAATCAATGTTCAAACCAGTGCATGACATGTATTTAACAGAGCAGAGATGAGGTTACCCAAAACAATCAATGCGACAGACACGTATAAATGGAGTCATTTCTAGTTTTATTTGAGCTTTTATCCTACTTTATACCATCGTGCATCGAGCATAATAACCTAATTTTTTTTATTTCTCAATATATTTATTGAAGCAAGTTCAATAATTAATTTTTCGCGTTCTATAGGCTCATTAAGGAGTATATGCTGGTCATGAGTTTTTAAGCTGCTCTATATCTAGGGTGATGATCGAACCCTCGACCACTGGTTAAGTTAGAAGAGGCCCTCACCATCTCACCTAACTTCCATGAATAACCTAATACTTTAAGTACACGCACAGCATCGCGACGTCCTCCACCGAGCTGCCAAAGCTGGAGGCCTCCTAAGAGTTGAATGAAAAACACCACATTAGATGGTTCTAGAGGAAATTCTTCTTCAGTTCTATTGATGGTTGTGGAAGCCTATGTATAGATTTAAGGCAAGCAAGCTCTAAGCTAGCTACAGCAGCCAAACATGCTGACTTGGTACGTGTTTAATTCAGATAATACCTTTTCACCGCCTTACCTTTTATTCCTTCTTTTGTTTTGAGAATTAGGAAATGGCTAAAGAAAATAAATACGAAACCATGAACGTTTTGAGTATGATCATACTAATTTGAGCTATTTATGGTTTTTTATCTTGTAAGGACTAAAATGAAGACAAAAGGAAATTTATGGGCAAAAAGTATGAATTTAAAGATAAAATGGGCCAGCATGCGAAATAGGAAAGAAGTGCCGAAAATGCGAAGTGTGGAAGATAAGGGGGCAAAAGTGCAAAGAAGAGATTTTATAAACACAAGACTCTATTTAAATTTTAATTATATTAGGATAATTGTATTATTATTTAGATTTAATTTTAGCTTTTATCTCTATTTATCTCTACTTTTCTTTATTTATCTTTATTTATCTTTTAGAATTTAGATAAGAATAGACTAGGTTTTCTAAGTACTATAAATAGGGGATGGGTGACACAAATTTGACTCATCTTTTTTTATAACACTCCTTCTACCAAAAATCTTAGCCTTTGTTCCTTTCCTTTTATTTAATAAAATTCCATTTTTATTAAGTTTATTTCTTTTTTCTCAAAAAGCATGAGCCACTAAATTCATCTAGCCAAAGGTTGTCGAAATTCCCCAAAAAAGGTTCATGAGGCTTAGAATCCGTGCTTAGCTTTCTCAATGAGTATTCATCGTTTCTCCGCATTACGGGATTGACACTTTCGTCCGTGTCCCTTCAAAAGTGATCTTTTCATCTTGCACAAAGGCGACCGCTTTGTATGTTTTGGGAAGGTTGCACAGTCAGTTTGTTAACTTACTGCGTCAATGGTTGTCGAGTTCAAGAGACAAAATGGCGTGGCATTCTCTATTGAGAAGTGATGATCTAATGTAAGAAGGTCCTACAAAAACGACGGTTGGCTAGAGTTAGGTTCCTCTAAATCATAAGTCTAAAATCTAAGTGGAGCTAGTGGTTGTAGGCATTCTCTTCCACTATAATTGGCTTATTTTGTTCAAGAAGGATCACCCAAAAGTTGAGGATTGAACCCAAGGAGGATCAAGACAACCGGTTGGAATCTCCCAATCAAAAGCTTTCTTTTCATTACATTGTTTATCTTTGCAATTTTAATTTCAATTTACGCAATTTCAATTCAATCAAATTTTTAATTTTTTTCAGGGACGCAAGTTTTCTTGGGCACGACTCTATCCGGGATCTCAAGGAATAGGAACTTGTGCAAATCCAATCCCTGAGGATTTGACCCTGCTTCTCTTATACTATTCTTTTCAATATTTTATAAGGATAGGATATTTTTGGTGCTCTCAACGACGCATCAAATTTTGTGTCGTTACCGGGGACTGGTAACATACTAATCTTGTTTCTTTTTTTTCTTATGACCAAACTTGCTCCAAGTATTCTTGCATTCAATTTAGAAATAGAGAAGACTGTGAGAGCCAGTCGCAAGGAAACAAAGCTACGAAAAAAGTAGTTAGGGGTGGTAGGGACTTAGAGTAACCCACCGCCGAAAATTGAAGTAGGGGACGAAGTTGAGTCTAGGGTTAACGAAAACTCTACTCAAACACTTGACAGTGAAAGAGTAGGCGTCAATCTACCAGAAGAAGTACTTAACACTAGAGTTAACGAAAACCCAAATCTAGCACATCAATATATTGTAATATCCTGATTTTGGGCCTAGTCGGAATAGTGGTTTCGTGACCACAAAATCCGAGATATAAATAATTATTTTATGATTATTTTAAGGTCTATGATATGATTGCATGATTGTGTGAAAATTTCGTGATGAAATTCTATGCCTAAAGTGCTTAAATTGAAAGTAGGGACTAAATCGAATAAGTTGCAAAACTTGCATTCTAGAAGTTTTTAGTATGAAATTGTTTTGGAATATTAATGAGGAGGTCTTAAATAGAAATTTGACCAATTTTAAGTTCATGGACAAAATTAGGACATGGAAGGAATTTTTGGAAAGTTTAGTAGTAAGGGTATTTTGGTCATTTAGTTATTAAAATGAATTAAAAACAAAATTAAAAGCCAATTTTTGTCCATCTTCTTCATTAGGCCGAAATTTCAAGGGTTCTCCATAGCTAGGGTTTGTTTCAAGCTTCCAATCTCCATAGTAAGTGATTCCAAGCCCCATTTTTAATGATTTTTACGTTTTTGGAGTCGGGGTAGCTCAATTAAGCTTATGCTAGCAATAATTCAACCTAGGGTTCATATTTTGAAAAATACCCATAGGTGAAATTTGTGTATTTTGGTGTTTTATGATAGAATATGAGGTTTTAAATTATGTTAGACAACTTGTGCTACTGGGTTTTAAGTGAAAACGAGCAAAAGGGCTTAATCGGTAAAAATACCTAATAGTCATAAGTACATGTTAGAGTGAGAATTTGATGTTTCCATAGAAGGGAAAAATGATCAGCATGTTATAAAACATAAGAATAAGGAATAAAGTTTAATTCCCGAGCCTAGGGGTAAAAGTGTAAATATGCAAAAGTTTAGGGGCAAAATTGTAATTTTTCCAAAATATTATTTTGGGTCAATTTGAATAATGTGAGTCCTAATTAGACTATATTTTAAATGATAGAGCAAGGAAAACTGAAATTCGGGCTAAAATGGGGAAAATACCAAGTTGTGGACGAAATGGTAAAAGTAGCCATTTTCGCATACGAGGTAAGTTCATGTGTAAATGTAGTAACATAATTGTTGTTTTAAGGAATTTAATGTTGTTTATATGATATGATGCTTATTATTATCATGAAACGTTATGTTTTGTGGTTATTGTTGAATAATATGTAATTATGTGAATTACTTGATGAGTATGAACTATCACCGAGTATCGGTTCTGATATTCCGTGGAAGACGGAAAAGATGTGAGATCGAGGAAAAAAGCCCGTTTGAACCTTAAGAATAGATTAGGATACAAGTGACATGTCACTAGGATGGTTGAGCATCCGAGCTCGTTGAGTTGAGTCCGAGTTCACTTATGGATGCGAATGTCCGAACTCGTTGAGTTGAGTCCGAGTTCGAGAGATGTAACTAGGCATCCGAGCTCGTTGAGTTGATTCCGAGTTCACTTATGGATGCGAACGCCCGAGCTTGTTGAGTTGAGTCCGAGTTCACTTATGGGCGGGCTACATGGTAGCTTGGCTACATATGTGGCACTTATGTGCAAACTTTCCATGTATCCGAATTATATTCCGATGTGTTCAACGGGTAAAGTTCTACTGAAATGGAGAAATACTCAAGATGAAAGGGACGTATTGGTAAGTGTTGTGAAATGGGTACTTTGAACAGGTATGTACTTAACCCTCGAGTTGAAAAATCGATATAACAACAATATGGTAAGATGATAAATGAAAATGTGATATGAATGTCTTGGTGATGATTATGCAAATGATGTTTTATGTTTGCTTATATGGTTATGTTACTTGCTATTTGCATGTGAACTTATTAAGCATTTATGCTTACTCCCTCCTTTTCATTCCTTGTAGTTTTGACAAGCCAGCTCGGAAATCGGGAACGGTCGGAGGCTCGCTCACACTATCCGTATACCATCTTGGCATAATGGCTTGTATATTTTGAGTATGGCATGTATAGCATTATAATCATTTTGTATATATGGTCTTATGATATGGTTATTGAGTGGTATGGAAATGCTTGGTAATGATTAGCCATTGGAATGGCTAATCATGATCATATTTGGTGTTATGTATGCTAAATTGCTAGCTAATCCATGGAAACCATGAAATAGGTAAAATTTACCATAAAATAGATTCAGACAACAGCAGTGACGTGAGTTTGAAAAATCACTAAAAATAGTAAAGATACAATTAGATGATGAATAATATATGGAATTGAATAATTATGAGTCTATTTTCATATGGATGGAATAAAACAGGTATATGAGTTATATTTTATGAGATGTTTAAATTTTTGTGAAACGGGGCCAGAGCGATTTCTGGATCCCCTATTCTGACTTTGTAAATTCACCATAAATTTTACAAAGATAATTAGAAGTCATTCTTTATATGTACAGATTTCTTATTGAGTCTAGTTTTATTAGAGACAAACGGCATAGTCATTGAAGCTCTGTAGATGGAGATATCTGATTCGAAATACACAGAGGTCAGAGTAGTCGAACCCTGAAACAGGGGAGAATTTAACTAATAAACTGTACTAATTGGCCCAACCAAAAATTCTAGAAAAAAATTAGTAGATAGATATATGAGTCTAGTTTCAGGAAAAATTTACAGAATTGGATTTCGAGTTTCGTAACTCGAGATATGATTTTTAAAGAGACTGTGATGCAGTTAGCCAGCTTGTCTGGAAATTTTAAAATGAATTGTATGAGCTGTTTAAGTAATGAATTAAGTCTATTAACACCTCGTGTTCGACTCCGACAATGGTCTCGGGTACGGGGCGTTACATATATGGTTGAAACAATTTGGCAATTGGCTGAAGCTTCTGTAGAACAACCACCATTGTGCATTGCGTATCCTACTATGGATATTGATTTTGAACTGAAGTCAGGTTTAATACAGTTATTGCCAACTTTTCGTGGGTTGCAAAACGAAAATCCCCACAAACATCTGAAAGAGTTTCATATGGTTTGTCTTAGCATGAAACCTCAGGGTGTAACTGAGAATCAAATCAAATTACGTGCTTTTTCTTTTTCCCTCGCAGATTTTGCTAGGGAATGGTTATTTTATCTACCTCTTGGATCTATTACAACTTGGGCTAATCTTTCTCGTTTGTTTCTCAACAGGTTTTTCCCAGTATCGCGTGCAACTGAGTTAAGAAGAAAGATCATTGGTGTTACAAGCCCAATTTGCCCGGCCCATTTTATAACCCCTAAACCCAATTACAAAATCAGACCCCAGCCCAAATAAACTATACCTAAACACCCATCAGCTCTAACCCAAAGAAAGCTAACCCAAACCCTCACAGGCCCAAGTTCTTGACCCAACTAGCCTGATTTAGGGTTTCATAAAAATTGAAACCGTAACCTAACCCCAGCGCTGCAAACGTCCCATCACCCATGTCAGTCACCTGCTCCACTTGCTCTACCATTCGTGTCAGCACTGCCCATGCACCTGCAAAATCGGAGAAGAAAAGATAGCAAGAATAGTTGTAATATTAGGCTATAAAAGCCCTAAAAATGTAAACTGAGGACTTTTTTTTTCTAGAAATAACAAGAGGACTTGCAAACATAATGAAACGGAACAGAAAAAATCCAAAGATCTAAAAACCCCAATACCAACACAGAACCGCAGCAAACAACACCAAAGAGAGTTCAAAGGTTTTTGATAAAAGGTTTATTTATTTTCGTTTTTGATTATCTATTTATTTTATTTTATTTTATTTCCTTTTGAACCTATTTAATCTTTTATTTTCTTACCCAAATACATATATATATTAAAAACACAAAAAATACGGCACGACAGACGACGACCAGCCTGGCGACCGGAGACCCTGGACTGAGAGAGAGAAGGGGAGAGCAAATATCTAATTTTTTTTTGAAAGGGGGTTAAAATGGAGTTAAAAAGAAAATTTTTGGCCTTATATACTAGGTGTGAAACGGTGTCGTTTCACCTAGGCTATTTAAGGGCCAAACCGGCGCCGTTGCACTAATGCCCGTCCGACCCGACCCACTCCACTCAAGATCAGCGTGTTTTTTCATTGGAAGGGCTAATTGTGCTTTTAGCCCTTCCGTTTTTTTATGTTCTCCAATCAAGTTTCTATTTATTTTAATTTGGCCCCAAAATTCGTTATGCTCTGCAATTTTGTCCCCCATGCTGCATTGCGTTTTGAGGGGAAGGAATAATTGTTGTTTTGGTCCTTCCAGATTACGCGCGTGTTGCATTTTGATCCTTTTCCCTTTATTTCTTTTAAATTTGCCCCAAAACTCTGTTTTTAGTTCAATTTTAGTCCTTTCTTGTTTATTTTCGTTTATTTATTAAATATTGTTATTATTTCTAATATTATTAATATTATCACTATTATTATTATATATTAGTGTATATTTTTTTATTGTATATGTATATGTATAGATATTTATATATAGTATTATTTTTTATTACTTTATTTTAATATTTTTATTATATTTGCTTTTTTTGGTATTTCAATATTATTACTATTATTATTATTATTATTATTATTATCATATATTAGTGTATATTTTTTATTATATATGTATATGTATAGATATTTATATATAGTATTATTTTTATTACTTTATTTTAATACTTTTATTATATTATATTATATATGCTTTTTGTATTATTATTATTATTATTATTATTATTATATATTAGTGTATATTTTTATTGCATATGTATATGTACATATTTTTATATATAGTATTATTTTTATTTACTTTATTTTAATATTATTATTATATTTGCTTTTTGTATTTCATTATTATTGTTAGTATTGTTATCATTATCATTATTATTTCTATTATTTTTCACCGCTAATATTTATTATTATTATTATTATTATTATTACTATTGTATTATGACTATTTTTATATTTAATCTATAATTATTTTCTCATCGCTCATCTATTATATTTCTTATCTATTTATATTTTTATTATTATTTTATTTTAGATATTATATCTGTGTTTATACTTAGGTATTAATATCATTACTTTATTATTGTTATATTTTTCGTATTATCATTATCATTATTATTAACATATATATATGCATGTGTATTTTTCATGTACATATCAGTATTTTCTACTATTATTACAAATATATTACTTCTTTTATTATATTATTAGAACATTATTTTTTTATTTATCATTTTCTTTATTATGAATATTATTGTTATTTTATTCTAACATTGCATTTTAATATTTTTCATTAATTGTATCATCATTTGCATCATTTACAAATTCCTATTGCGAATGATATTATTTTTTATGTTTTTAATTAATTTCAATAAATAAGGCAACGTACTGATTTCAACACTAAGTCGCTAATTTCATCGCTATGTTGGGTGAATATTATTGGCTCGTGTTAAAGACGAGACGTCCTTCTAAAAAACCAAAAATTTCAAATTCTCGTATTTCAAGTGGATTGCGATTAAATATTAAATTGAACTTGTATTTTTGAGAAGTAAGACAACGCGTATTTAACAAGATACCAATTTTGGGTGTCGCGAGGATGCTAATACCTTCCTCGCACGTAACCGACTCCCGAACCTTATTTTTTTCTATGGATTTTCGCATAGACCTAAATTCAGCCTTCATTTTTGTTCAAAAATAAATTTTCTTTTTTTAAAAAAAAGAGGCTTTATCAGGTGTCCGATCACACCTAGAAAAAAGATTGGTGGCGACTCCTTTTCTCTTTAAAACCGAAATTCCTTTTTCAAATTTTCAAATAATCGCCTCAACTAGTAACCAAAACGAAATTTTTATGTCGTTACAGCTGGCGACTCTGCTGGGGACATTTTTTTGTTGAGAGTCGAGTCTAGAATTAATCGTGTGTTGTCAAAATTTTCAAAATTCCTTGTTCAAATTAATATTTAGTCGTGATCCTTAAATTTTGTTTTTGAAAAGTCATGTATTTGCATCATGTCTTAAATATTCTTCTGACTTCTTTTGTCTTGTTGTTTTTCAACTCTAAGTTTGTATGGTTTTAGTTTTTTAGTTTAGTTTTTAAATAAAATGTAAAGGTTTGTGAGTTTCTCCCCACACACCGTGCACTTACATTTTTGCATAACATGAGCTCTCTACCCGGGCTCCGTCCGCTTAAGTGGAAGTAAACGCTATGCCTTCGTGAGTTAACCCGTCCCTCCGCACAGGCTAGTGGATACTTCCGGGCTACATACGACTTATGCTTTCGTGAGTTAACTTGTCCCTCCGCATAGGCATAAGTAAATGTAATCCCTCGAATTGAACTCGTGAGCCTGTGATAGGCTACGACCGAGGCTTCGTACTAGTCTTAGTAGACGATAGTACAAACAATTCGAGTACCTGTCTAAGACCGAAACCGCATGTAGTGAACCATATAAGCCATCTAATTAGAGTCATGTCGAACCTCTGTCCATTAATAGTCACCAAAATAAGTATACGGGAGAAACGCCTCTTGCCTTTCATTTCATTTACATTTACACTGTTTATGCAAAAGAATTGAACGAGGTAGCTTAATTTGTTGAAGTTTCCATAGTTTTTCTCAGTTCATATTTGTTGTGATTACTAACCAAGGTTGTTTGTCTTTATTTTTATTTTTCATCATGCATCATAGGCATCTTGATTAGGAAGGTGTTGATTAGAGATTGGTTGCCAAAAACGGGTTTCTGATGGAGAAGTCAATTACACAAGTGACCGAGAAAAATGTCGTGATTCAAGATTGGTCTTTGAAAACTCAAAAAACGAAAGGGGATAGTTTAACGGAAGGATGTATCTCCAATCTTCCCGAGCAAGTAACTACAAATGTTCATCAGAATAACCTCGAGGATTTGACTCAGATTTGGAAATAGTGGGATTTAGACACTAGGGGCATCTTCACCGAAAAGTATGGGGATATAGCTCACTTGATCACCGTCAACGTAGACGAACAACTGATTCAAGCCATGGTTCGATTCTGGGATCCAGCTTACCAATGTTTCACTTTTAATCAAGAAGATATGACTCCGACCATAGAAGAGTATGTTGCATTGCTTCACATTGACAATGTACAATTCAGCCAGATATATGTGAAAGAGCCCAAACCAATGACCTTCAAGAAAAAGTTAGTGAGGTTGACGAGAATGACTGATACGTGGGCTAAAAAACAATTAAAAAAAAAGAATGAAGTCAGTTGTGTTCTGTGGTTTTCTCTGCGAGACTTAGTTCAAAACCATCCAGATATTGCGGAGAGAGTGGATCTGTTTGCTTTGGCCATTTACGGATTAATTGTCTTCCCAAAAGTTCTCGGGCATATAGAAGTTGCGGTAGTGGATTTCTTCAAAAGATTGAAGCAAGGGATCAACCCCGTCCCGACTATCTTGGCCGAGACTTTTAGATCTCTAAGTTATTGTAGGAGGAAAGGGGAAGGATGTTTTATCGGATGCGCACAGTTACTTAATGTCTGGATTCTAATCCATTTCTGGAAAGTGGAGCGCACACTTTTCCATATGTTTTCAAAAATATTCGTCCCATTGAAAGCTGACCTTGAGAAAGAATGGCCAAAGGATGTCACCGAACAGCACTGGGATTATGTTTTTCAGAACCTTCGTACCGAAGAAATAACTTGGCGAGCACCATGAATCCGTCCTTCAGTTCTATTATACAAATGCGGAAGCCAAGATTGGGTGCATTTACTAGGATTATAGGGAGGAATTGGATAGGCTCCGTTAATGGTTCAAAGATAGTTTGCTTCACGACAGTTCATACCCGCTACCGGAGGATTAGCACAATCAGAGTTCGACTTTACGGGTGAAGGCCACATGAAAAGAGTCTGAGATGCTGCAAAGTCTTGGAAGAAAATTCACCTAATGGAGTTAGCCCTTTATGCTGATACTATCACTAAGGATTATGACATATGGAGAAAACGACGAGTGAATAGTCAACAAATCTCACCAACGAGCTACACTTTCCAGAATCCTTTCTCAGAAGAAATGCCATCTGAGTTGGAAATATCAAGACATGAATTTGAACGTGAAAAGGCTAAGATGTTACGAGATATCAATTTTGTTTAAGAGGAAAACTACCAGCTGAAGATCGATGTTCAAATTAAAAAATCTAAAACCGGGAAAACTCAAAGAGAGGCTGAGATCGTAAGAAACGATTTAAGGGATCTTCATTTAGAAAATAAGAAATTAAGAAGCACTATAAAAAATAGTGGGTTGGGCAAATCATCGGCAGAATGGAAGGAATAATTAAGCAACATCAAAGGTGGGATGGAATTTTGGAAAAGGAAGGCAAAGAAAGAAGAGGAAAAAGCTGCGCGTGTTATGATAGAGTTAAGGAAGAAGAATGCTGAGTATGAAACTGTGTCTGCAGAATTTGTGAATAGTCAGTCTAAACATCAAGAGCTAAGAGGAGAAGTATGAGATTTAGAAAATACACTGCAGGCTCAATAGCAACAGTTGGATAATCTCCTAAAAACTGTGGAAGAAAATAATAGTCAGTACGACAGAGACACTCACGCCTACGAAAGAGCTGTCCAAGAAAAGGAAATGCAACTCGGCTTTTTGATCAATAAAATTTGTAAGGCAGCTATGCAAGTCATGCAATCATCAGAGGAAGTCGAAGCTCTCAGTTGCCCATTCCCTCCGAGTCAAAGATCAAGCATATCAGAATTCTTAGAACGAGTGAAGAAACAAGGCAATGTGGCTAGAAAATTTATGTAACTGTTGAATCAAAGATAGCGAAACGTTTTGTAATAGACTCTTTTGATTAATGAAATGCCTAAGTAGGAGCCATCTTGAAATCAACACCAAATTCTTTCACATTCATTCATGACTAACATTCATTTGTCATTCATCCATTCATCCGTTCATTGTATGTACATATCACCATAATCATTCACTGAGGCTAAAACCGTATAATCCGCAGTTGCAACACTACAAGTCTGGAATCACGCCATTCTTATAGTATGCGCCGAAAAGCTAGAAATGGAAGCCGAGCTCAATAAGAGAACTGAAAGGATGGAAAGGACTCAAAGAGAATTGCAAGAGCAGTTGACCAAGTCACAATAGAAAGCAAGAGATCTGATGTTAAGATCTCGAGAGGAATCACTCGAGCAAAGAGATTAGATGGCCAAAATGATGGAGATGATGACAGCTTTGGTCAAAGGAAAAGGACCTATGCAGAGCCCTGATACTGTGGAGCCTCAGTTGAGAGTTAATCATGATCAGGATCTACTTTATCCCCCAGGATTCACTCCACCTCATGCACATGTAATGCAAAGAGAATGTCCTCAAAGAGAACCTGCAAGCTTGGAGAAATGACCCGTACCCCCTGCTCATCTAGGGCAAAGTATATTCGTATCAAACCTAGGAGCTAATCCTACTGATCCCAATGTTCCAGATTTGGATGATCCGGTAGAAATAGCCAGGTTGAAAATGGATGATCGTGATGCCCAGGACAAGTATAGGAGCTTGGAAGAAAGGCTCAAGGCGATAAAAGGTGCTGAAACCTTCTCTGCACTAAGTGCCAAAGAGCTTAGTTTGGTGTTCGATCTGGTTCTACTTTCAAAATTTAAAGTGCCAGATTTTGAAAAATATGATGGAACGAAATGTCCAAAGGTGCATCTCGTCATGTTTTTTCGGAAGATAACTGGTTACGTAAATGAAGATAAATTGCTAATACACTATTTCTAAGACAGCTTGGTCGGATCGAACCTTCGATGGTATAATCAACTTAGTAGAGAAAGATACGATCATGGAAAGACTTGGTGTCAGCATTTTGTGAATAATACAAGCATGTATCTGACATGGTGCATGATCAGCTAACTCTGCAGATGATGGAAAAGAAGCCGACGGAGATTTTTAGGCAATACGCGCAAAGGTGGAGGGGTATCTCAGCTTAAGTAGAACCCCAATTGATTAAAACTGAAATAACAGTCCTCTTCATCAACACTTTGAAAGCACCGTTTTATGATAAGTTGGTAGGAAGTGCCACGACAGACTTCACAGATATTGTAATATCTGGGGAACTTATAAAAAATGTCATCAAAAGTGGAAGGATGGAAGGCCTCGAAAACTCAAAAAGGGCAGCACCCATAAAGAAAAAAATAAGCAGAAACCCATATGGTGGGAATTGAGAGCCACCACACTTCTAATCTTTACCCAACCCAATCACGACCTCGATATCACCCGCTTCCAAACTTCTATTATCCTCCCCAAAACCCTTACTATCAAGCACTTCCTCCTTACCCCGTCTATGCCACAGATAACCAAAGACCATTTGCCATGTTCCCACCAAATACTAGGCCTGCTCAAAACCAACCCAAAAATGAACAAAGACCGGCAAAACCCAATTCTGAAAAACCTCAGTTCACCCCAATTCCCGTGTCATACGGAGAGCTGTACCCAAAATTGTTGGAAAAATAATTAATATCCCCATATTATATGGCACCACTAAAGCTTCCATATCTAAAATGGTACGATCCTAATGCCAGTTGCATGTACCATACCAGAAACCAGCGACGTTCTACAGAAAATTGTCTAGCCTTTAAAAGGAGGGTTCAAGGTCTTATCGATGCAGGCATTTTACTATTTGATGGTGCTAGCAATATGACTTGAAATCCGCTCCCTAACCACACTGAAGGGAACGTGAGCGCAGTGACAAAAGAAGACAGGTGGCGTGCCAAAAGTTGTGTCTCTGAAATAAAGATGCCGCTGCCAAAGTTTTAGGAGGTAATGGTTGAAAAAGGGCTGTTCTGTCACCCCAACAGAATTTTCAAAGAAGGAAATACAAAAAGTCAGTGTTTTGTGATTTTCATGGCATCGAAGGGCATGACATCCAGTCTTGTGAAGGATTCAGAAAACTACTTCAAGACATGATGGACAACAAGGAAGTCGAGATCTTTAACAAAATGAAATAGGTCGATGAAGAATAAGTATGCACTTTTGATAACCAATCATCAGGTCTCCCTTATAGTGCCGATCAACCATTGATGATTTATTACGATACAAAAAAGGAACAAGTGAAACCAAAGATGATAATTGAAGTACCATCTCCTTTCCCTTACAAAGACAACAAGTCAGTACCATGGAAATATGATGTAAACATTATCATACCTGAAGGTGAAAAATCTAAGGTCACGACCGGAAATGTTGGCGAAGTAGGACACTTCACCCGTAGCGGGAGGTGTTATTCTAAAGCGGTCAAACCAATAAAGAAGACTAATGACTCAAAGCAGAAAAGAAAGGCACTGATGCACGAGGCCGAGGTCGAACTTGAGACTCCATCCGAACAAGAAGTTAAAAGGCCTGTGGATGAAGAAGAAGCACATAAATTCTTGAAGTTCATCAAGCATAGTGAATATAACGTCGTGGAACAGTTAAGCAAACAACCGACATGAATCTCGGTATTATCCCTACTGTTGAATTTAGAACCATATCGGAATGCTTTGTTGAAAGTGTTAAATTAAGCTTACGTGGCAAGCAATATATCTGTCGAAAAACTTGATAGGTGGGTGAATAACTTGAACGCGAATAATTTTATTTCTTTCAATGATGATGAAATACCGCCAAATGGTAGGGGCTCTGTAAAAGCATTGCATATCACAACCCGTTGCAAGGGTTATATAATACCAAATGTGCTCATTGATAACGGGTCAGCACTCAATGTCATGCCTTTGGCCACACTTTCTAGAATTACAATTGATATAACTTATCTGAGGCTTTGTCACTCTACAGTAAGAGCATTCGATGGGACAAGACGAGAAGTCATGGGAAAAATCGAAATTCCTCTAGAAGTGGGCCCTTATATATATGACATCGAGTTTCAGGTCATGGACATCACGCCTTCATATAATTGCCTTTTAGGAAGGCCTTGGATCCATTCTGCTGGGGCAGTTCCTTCATCTCTCCATCAAAAAGTGAAGTTTATCATGGATGGTCTTTTGGTCACTGTCCTGGGTGAGGAAGACGTTGTCGCATCTATATCTGCTGATACACCATACCTCGAAGTAAACAAGGATGCAGTAAAATGTTCCTTCTGTTCCTTTGAATTCATCAATGCTACGTTCATTTCCGAAGAAAATAAAATTCCCATGCCTAAGCTGTCAAGAAATACCAAGATAGGAATTAAGTTGACTGTAGGAAAGAGAGCCCGAGCGAAGAAAGGGTTGGGGAGATATCAGCAAGGGATAATTAGAGCGCTAAAACCAGTACCCCACAAGGCTCGATACGGTTTAGGGTTTGAACTAGATATGTGACAAAGAAGAAAACAGTTGCAAAAATATCGAGAAAGGCGGATTGCAAGAGCCTTAGGCCGAGAATTAGAATGGGAGCCCATAACGTACCCTCTTTTGTCAAAAACATCTACATCTGCAGGAATGATATACCCCGAGCAAGATAATCCACGAAGCACGCTGTTATTAATTGAAAGGGGTCTTTAGAATGTCAGTATAAATGTCATTAACAAAGGAAATGATACAATTAAAGATGTTTCAATGATACGCCCTTATCCTCCTAGATTTGTTTTGAACAATTGGACTGCTGTGGATCTCCTTGTAGTTTCTAAGTCTCTTCCAAAGTAATGCTCAATGTTAACACTCTTCTTTTTGTGTGTCCCTAAGTAATAGTGAGATTCTTTTGTAAAAGCTTATGTTTGCTCTTTATCATTTAAATGAACTTTAATGGAGATGCATTTTGTCATGGTCTTTTCATTCTCATTAACTTCATAATTTTTCCTCTCCTCACGGCCTATCTTTACATGTACCTCATATCATGCCATAACATTATGCTTGTTGGTCCCAATACTTTGATGTTCCTCTACAGTTTTCTTTTCCATTCAATTTTCAGGTGCTCAAATTCAACGATATGAACAAACCCGTTACAAATCTTGAAATCGATTTCGAGAAAGCTATTTGTTTAGGAGAGTTTGAAGCTGAGGAAAATGCTAAAGACTATGTCTCGTCTCCTGACTTACTAAGAATGGTAGAACAAGAAGATAAACAGATTCTACCTCATCAAGAATCTGTTGAGATAGTAAACTTGGGAAATGAAGAAAATAGGCAAAAAGTGAAGATTGGGACCTTCATTTCAGATAACACCAAACATGATTTGATCGCCTTGCTTCATGAGTACAAAGATGCATTAGCATGGTCGTATCAGGACATGCCAGGATTGGATGAGGATGTAGTGGTCCATAGACTCCCACTGAAACCAAAATGCAGACCCATTCAACAGAAACTAAGATGAATGAGACCTGAAATGCTGTTAAAGATAAAAAAAGAAGTCAAGAAACAGTTTGATGCTGGCTTCCTACAAGTCTCTAAGTACCCAGAATAGGTAGCTAACATAGTACGAGTACCGAAGAAAGACGGCAAGGTACGAATGTGTGTGGATTATCGCGATCCGAATCGAGCAAGTCCTAAAGATAATTTTCCCTTGCCACACATCGATACATTGGTGGATAACACAGCCAAGCATTCATTGTTTTTGTTCATGGATGGATTCTCGGGTTATAATCAAATAAAGATGGCTCCTGAGGATATGGAGAAAACTCCTTTAGTAACGATGTGGGGAACATTCTGTTATAAGGTGATGCCGTTCGGATTAAAGAACGCTGGGGCAACATATCAGAGGGACATGATCATGTTGTTTCATGACATGATGCACAAAGAAATAGAAGTCTACGTCGATGATATGATTTCCAAATTCAAAGGGGAAAGAGAGCATGTTGGGAACCTCAGGAAGTTGTTCGAAAGACTGAGAAAGTTCCAGTTGAAGCTCAATCCAACCAAATGTACATTTGGGGCTACTTCGGGAAAATTTCTAGGCTTCATCGTCAGCAAGAGAGGCATTAAAGTTGATCCAGATAAGATAAAAGCCATATAAGAATTACCACCTCCACGCACGCAAAAAGAAGTCAGAGGATTTTTAGGGAGGTTGAACTACATCGCTCGGTTCATTGCTCAACTTACCAACCAGTGTGACCCAATTTTTCGAGTCTTTCGAAAACATAATCCGGGAGAATGGAATGAAGAGTGCCAGGTGGCTTTTGACAAGATAAAACAGTATTTGTCTAGTCCCCCGGTGCTAATACCGCCAACTCCAGGAGGACCATTAATATTGTATCTGACTGTGTTCGAAAATTCAATGGGTTGCGTACTGGGGCAACATGATGAGTCAGGGAAAAGGGAAAAGGCGATTTACTATCTCAGCAAAAAGTTCACAGAGTATGAGGCAAATTACTCGTCAATTGAAAAATTCTGTTGCGCTTTGGTTTGGGTAGTTCGGAGGCTCGGCAATATATGTTGTATTATACAACATGGTTAATTTCAAAACTGGACCCAATAAAAAACATGATGTAATCACCTGCACTCTCAGGAAGAATAGCACGATGGTAGATCCTACTATCAGAATACGACATCGTCTATGTGAGCCAAAAGTCTATAGAAGGGAGTGCAATTGCTGATTTCTTAACAACTCGAACAATGGAGGAATACGAGCCATTGAGATTTGATTTCCCAGATGAAGACTTGATGTGCATTATGGAAAAAGAATGTGAGTCATCCAAAGAGAAGTCATGGAAGATGAGCTTTGATGGTGCATCGAATACATTGGGGCATGTGATTGGAGCAGTCTTAGTATCACCAGAAGGGAACTATTATCCGTTCACTGCTAGGCTGAATTTCTTCTGTACTAATAACATAGCGGAATATGAGGCCTGTATCATGGGACTTCGTTCAGCTATTGAACAAAACGTCAAAATCTTAGAGGTGTACGGGGACTCAGCGTTGGTGATATACCAAATCCGTGGAGATTGGGAAGTGAGAGATTCGAAATTAGTTAAATACAACAATCTAGTGGCAGTACTGATTAAATAATTCAAAGAAATAACTTTTAATTACTTCCCAAGAGAAGAAAACCAATTGGCTGATGCCCTGGCCACTTTGGCTTCAACATTCAAAGCGAACAGAGAAACAGAAATAATGCCTCTTCAAATGAGCATATATGAAGTCCCTGCACATTGTTTTAGCATTGAGAAAGAGCCAGATGGACGGCCATGGTTTCATGATATCTTAGAATATGTCAAGAACAAAAAGTATCACGAACAAGCAAATGAGAACGATAAAAGAACAATCAGAAGAATGGCAGTAGGATTTGTTCTTGATGGGGACATTCTGTACAAAAGAGGAAAAGACCAAGTGCTCTTGAGATGCGTAGATACTGTTGAAGCCAGAAAAATACTTGAAGATGTCCATGAAGAAATTTTTGTGACACATGCCAATGGTTTCACTATGGTCATATAAGACTCGGTTATTTCTGGCTGACGATGAAAAGTGACTGCATTAGTTTTGCACGAAAATGCCACAAATGTCAAATTTATGGTGATAAAATTCATGTAGCCCCTTCGCCCCTTCATGTAATGACTTCTCCGTGGCCTTTTTATATGTGGGGCATGGATGTTATAGGGCCAATTTCCCCAAAAGCTTCTAATGGACACCGATTCATTTTTGTAGTGATAGATTACTTCACAAAGTGGATAGAAGCCGTTTTATTTGCTAATGTGACGAAAACTGCAGTTTGCAGGTTCTTAAAAAAGGAAATCATTTGTCAATATGGTTTACCTGAAAGAATCATTTCAAATAACGCCTTGAATTTTAACAACAAGATGATGAAGGAAGTGTGTGAACAATTTCAAATAAGGCATCATAACTCCTCACCTTATCGCCCAAAAATGAATGGAGTAGTTGAAGCGGCCAACAAGAATATTAAGAAGATTATTGGGAAAATGACCGAGGCATAAAAACTGGCACGAGAAGCTACCATTCGCTTTGTATGCATATCGAACATCTGTGCGGACATCTACGGGAGCAACTCCTTTTTCTCTGGTCTATGGAATGGAAGCTGTGCTACCCGTTGAAGTTGAGATCCCCTCTCTGTGAGTTTTAATGGAGTCGAAACTAGAAGAAGCAGATTGGGTTCGAGCTCGATATGACCAGTTAAACCTTATCGAAGAAAAACGTTTGAAGGCAATCTGTCATGGACAGATGTACCAGAAGAGAATGGTCACGGCCCATGACAAGAAAGTACGGCCAAGAGAATTCCACGAAGGAGAACTCGTGCTGAGAAAGATTCTTCCAATACAAAAAGACTTCCGAGGAAAATGGGCACCAAATTGGGAAGGACCATATATCGTAAAGAAGGCTTTCTCAAGTGGAGCTTTGATTCTCACTGAGATGGATGGAAAAGAGTTACCTAACCTGGTGAACTCAGATACTGTAAAGAAATATTATGCCTATAAAAAAAAGATCAAGATGAAAACCCGAAAAGGGCGTCTTGATGAACAAAAAGGATTAGGATGAAAACCTGAGAGGGCGTCCTAATGAAGCGAACCTGGGCTTAAAAAGCAAGACGATTGGAATAGTGGGTCAAACGACAAGGCTATAGTATTTGAAGCACTTCTGAAAGCTCGAAATCTTCTACGTAAGAAGCCATGCTCGAAAAGATTATTGATTAAGTGACGTGGAAGAGATCATGCGTTGAATATCTAGAGCATTTGTATGCAATCCCCTTCTCTTGATGACACCTTTTTACCATCCTTGGTTAACCTTTTTGCTTGTTACCTTCGAAATAAATAAATGTGAAGTATCTCTTTTGTACCTACTTGACCATTTTTCATGCATCTCATTGTATGGTTTATTTGAATAATAAATAGTAAAATGACATACTCTAAACAAAAGAAAGGTTGAGCATTAACCGGATGAGAATTCGATAAGTACGAGGCCTCAAAGCAAGGACAAAGTTCAACCTAGGGCAAAAGAGTGGTATCTGAAAAATACAGATTACTCATAAAGCTGGAGAACGGGTACAAAGCCTGAAGAGAAAGTCAAGAATCGAAGCAATGAATGCAAATCATCACAAGAATCGTGACGAAAAGATATATATGACAAACAAGTCGAAGGTACATAGCATAATCATGTAGGCATACAGGCATTTAAGACAAGCATGTGCATACCATGATAACATCATGCATGACATATGCAGGTACTCCAGTAGAGCGAGAGGTTTTAATGATATTTATACTGGATCAAGGGAAAAGACACTTGAAGTTCCACCAAATGACATGTTTTGGTATCCTGATATTTTTATTTTTCAAAAAAATCAACTCATATTGCGAGAGGTGAGTTGAGCCTTGGGTCACACTCCGAGGTATTTTCAATTTCTGTTTTTCAAAAATCAACTCATATTGCGAGAGGTGAGTTGAGCCTTGGGACACATGCTGAGGTATTTTCAATTTATGTTTTTTTCAAAAAAATCAACTCATATTGCGAAAGGTGAGTTGAGCCTCAAATCTGCACTAAGGTATTTTCAATTTATGTTTCAACAAAATCAACTCATATTGTGAAAGGTGAGTTGAGCCTCGGGTCACACGCTGAGGTATTTTTAGTTTCTATTTTTCAAAAAAAAAATCAACTCATATTACGAAAGGTGAGTTGAGCTTCAAATCACCTATTGAGGTATTTTCAATTTATGTTTCAAAAAAAATCAACTCATATTGGGAGAGGTGAGTTGAGCCTCGGGTCACACGCTGAGGTATTTTTTGTTTCTATTTTTCAAAAAAAAATCAACTCATATTACGAAAGGTGAGTTGAGCTTCAAATCACCCATTGAGGTATTTTCAATTTATGTTTCAAAAAAAATCAACTCATATTGCGAGAGGTGAGTTGAGCCTCGGGTCACACGCTGAGGTATTTTTTGTTTCTATTTTTCAATAAAAAATCAACTTATATTACGAGAGGTGAGTTGAGCCTCAAATCACGCATTGAGGTATTTTCAATTTACGTTTCAAAGAAAATCAACTCATATTGCGAGAGGTGAGTTGAGCCTCAAATCACGCATTGAGGTATTTTCAATTTACGTTTCAAAAAAAATCAACTCATATTACGAGAGGTGAGTTGAGCCTCGGGTCACACGCTGAGGTATTTTTAGTTTCTATTTTTCAAAAAATCAACTCATATTACGAGAGGTGAGTTGAGCCTCAAGTCACACACTGTGGTATTTTCAATTTTTACTTTTTCCGATAGATGAGCTGAACGTCAGTTTGTATGCCGAGCTATTTTCAATGTTTGCTTCTCAATAAAGAATAAAGATTAAAGCTAATCGAATATACAGATTTTGTCCCCCTAAAGTTGTAGTGGAGCAGATTGAAATTATAAGTCTTATCTCCATAAAGTTGTAGCGGAACCCTGAAGCTGTAGTGGAGCGGACCGAAGATATTAGACCTTATCTCCCTGAAGTTGCAGTGAAGCAGATCGAAGCTAGGAACCTCATACCCCTGAAGAAGCGAACAAAGTGAAGCTACGAGTCATATCTCTGAAGTGCGGTGAGGTAGATCAAAGCTATAAGATGTGGTGAAATGGAATGAAGCTACCAAAAGAAGAGGAGCTCCAAAGAAGTTAATACTCAACAAGACCGGGCAAAATTGGTCTTTCTTAAAAGTCTTTGCTCTATTCTCGTTACACGACAACGAGTAAAGAGCGGCAGCTGTTACAAGCCCAATTTGCCCGGCCCATTTTATAACCCCTAAACCTAATTACAAAATCAGACCCCAGCCCAAATAAACTAAACCTAAAAACCCATCAGCTCTAACCCAAACAAAGCTAACCCAAACCCTCATAGGCCCAAGTTCTTAACCCAACTAGCCTGATTTAGGGTTTCATAAAAACTAAAACCCTAACCTACCCCCAGCGCTGCCAATGTCCCATCGCCCATGCCAGTCACCTGCTCCACCGTTCGTGTCAGCACCACCCATGCACCTGTAAAATCGGAGAAGAAAAGACAGCAAGAATAGTTGTAATATCAGGCTATAAAAGCCCTAAAAATGTAAACTAATGAGGACTTTTTTTTCTGGAAATAAAAAAAGGACTTGCAAACATAAAGAAACGGAACAGAAAAAATCCAAAGATCTAAAAACCCCAATACCAACACAGAATCGCAGCAAACAACACCAAAAGAGAGTTCAAAGGTTTCTGATAAAAGGTTTATTTATTTTCGTTTTTGTTTATCTATTTTTTTATTTCCTTTTGAACCTATTTAATCTTTTATTTTCTTACCCAAATACATATATATATTAAAAACACAAAAAATATATATATACCTTTGGCGATTTCCGGCCACCGTGTACAGTGGCTAGCACGGCAGATGATGACAGGCCTGGCGACCAGAGACCCTGGACTGAGAGAGAGAAAGGGAGAGCAAATATCTGATTTTTTAAGGGGGGTTAAAATGGAGTTAAAAAGAAAATTTTTGGCCTTATATACTAGGTGTGAAACGGCGTCGTTTCACCTAGGTTATTTAAGGGCCAAAACAGCGTCGTTTCACTAATGCCCGTCCGGCCTGACCCGCTCCACTCAGGATCCGCGTGTTTTTTCATTGGAAGGGCTAATTGCGCTTTTAGCCCTTCCGCTTTTTTATGTTCTGCAATCAAGTTTCTATCGAAATTCGTTATGCTTTGCAATTTGGTCCCCCATGCTGCGCTGCGTTTTGAGGGGAAGGAATAATTTTTGTTTTGGTCCTTCCAGATTACGCGCATGTTGCATTTTGATCCTTTTCCCTTTATTTCTTTTAAATTTGCCCTAAAACTCTGTTTTTAGTTCAATTTTAGTCCTTTCTTGTTTATTTTCGTTTCTTTATTAAATATAATTATTATTATTTCTAATATTATTAATATTATCACTATTATTATTATTATATTAGTGTATATTTTTTTATTATATATGTATATGTATAGATATTTATATATAGTATTATTTTTTATTACTTTATTTTAATATTTTTATTATATTTGCTTTTTTTGGTATTTCAATATTATTACTATTATTATTATTATCATATATTAGTGTATATTTTTTATTATATATGTATATGTATAGATATTTATATATAGTATTATTTTTTATTACTTTATTTTAAATTTTTATTATATTTGCTTTTTTGATATTTCAATATTATTACTATTATTATTATTATCATCATATATTAGTGTATATTTTTTATTGTATATGTATATGTATATATATTTATATATAGTATTATTTTTTATTACTTTATTTTAATACTTTTATTATATTATATATGCTTTTTGTATTATTATTATTATTATATATTAGTGTATATTTTTATTGTATATGTATATGTACATATTCTTATATATAGTATTATTTTTATTTATTTTATTTTAATATTATTATTATATTTGCTTTTTGTATTTCATTATTATTGTTAGTATTGTTATCATTATCATTATTATTTCTATTATTTTTCACCGCTAATATTTATTATTATTATTATTATCATCATCATCATCATCATCATCATTTTGTAATTACTATTACTATTGTATTATGACTATTATTATATTTCATCTATAATTATTTTCTTATCGCTCATCTATTATATTTCTTATTTATTTATATTTTCATTATTATTTTATTTTAGATATTATATATGTGTTTATACTTAGGTATTAATATCATTACTTTATTATTGTTATATTTTTCGTATTATCATTATCATTATTATTAGCATATATATATATGCATGTGTATTTTTCACGTACATATCAGTATTTTCTACTATTATTACAAATATATTACTTCTTTTATTATATTATTAGAACATTATTTTTTTTATTTATCATTTTCTTTATTGTGAATATTATTTTTTATTTTATTCTAACATTGCATTTTAATATTTTTCATTAATTGTATCATCGTTTGCATCATTTACAAATTCCTATTGCGAATGACATTATTTTTTATGTTTTTAATTAATTTCAATAAATAAGGCAATGTACTGATTTTAAAACTAAGTCGCTGATTTCATCGCTACGTTGGGTGAATATCATTGGCTCGTGTTAAAGACGAGACGTCCTTCTAAAAAACCAAAAATTTCAAATTCTCGTATTTCAATCGGATTGCGATTAAATATTAAATTGAACTTGTATTTTTGAGAAGTAAGACAACGTGTGTTTAACAAGATACCAATTTTGGGCGTCGCGAGGGTGCTAATACCTTTCTCGAGCGTAACCGACTCCCGAACCATATTTTTTTCTCTGAATTTTCGTGTAGACCCAAATTCAGCCTTCATTTTTGTTCAAAAATAAATTTTCTTTTTTTAAAAAAAGAGGATTTATCAGGTGTCCGATCACACCGAGAAAAAAGATCAGTGGCGACTCATTTTCTCTTTAAAACCAAAATTCCTTTTTCAAACTTTCAAATAATCGCCTCAACTAGTAACCAAAACGAAATTTTTACGTCGTTACAATTGGGATAAGGCAAAAATAAGTAGAGTCTCTTTACGACTATTGGGAGCAATTTAAGAAGTTGTGTGCAAGTTGCACACAACTTGGTATAACAGAACAGTCTCTACTCCAATACTTTTATGAAGGCTTGAAACCCATAGAGATGAGTATGGTAGACGCTGCCAGTGGAGGAGCATTGGTCAACATGACTCCCCAACAAGCAAGGACTTGATATCCATGATAGATGCAAATACTCAGCAATTCTGAGCTAACCTTGAGCCCACTAGAAGGGTTCACCAGCTAAGTAATTCAATTTTAAAACATAAAATTGATAGACTTATTAATATTGTGAATTCTCTTATTGCAGAAAAAACAAAACTAGCCCAACTATGCGGAATATGTGTTACACTTGAACATACAACTGATGCATGTCCTAGTTTGTATGATGATACTATGGCTCATTTGGATGCTGTGGGGAACTTCCCTCAGCCACTACAAAGGCGATATGACCCCTACAATAATACTTACAACCCAGAATGGAGAGACCATCCTAACTTGAGTTATGGGGCCAACCCACGGTATAACTAGCCATACCAAAATCAATTTCCACAACAGCTGCGAGATTCAGGTACTTCTCTAAAAACCATGATCAATTAATTAGCAGCTAATATGCTTGACTTTCAACAAAAAATCGAGGTTTCTATAAGAGAGTTGACCACATCAATTGAGAAAATGAAATCTCAAAGGAACTTGCCATCACAAACAAAACTGAACCTGAGAAAAAGCACAAATGTAGTGACGTTGCGAAGTGGAAGAGAACTGTAACCAATTTTTGGAAAAAAATCTTGGCCAAGATTCCACCTAAGAAAAGTACGAGAAAGATGAACAAGTTCGATCGAAACCTCTATTGCCTAAAATTCAACCTCCATTTCCAGGGCTATTGAACCAGCATCAGAAAGGTAAAGAGGACAAGGTCCTCAAAACATTTAGAAATGTCGAGATCAACATACCACTATTGGATGCCATCAAACAAATTCTGCAATATGCCAAGTTCCTTAAAGAGCTCTACACGAGCAAGTGAAAATTAATTGGTAATGAAAGGGTAAGCGTTCATGAGAATATATTGGCAGTGTTACAGCGGAGGATGCCAACAAAATGCAAAGATAGGGGCACGTTCACAATACCGTGCAAAATAGGCCATTTAGGAATTGAAATAGCTATGTGTGATTTAAGGGCTTCTATAAATGTAATGCATTTTTTTTATTTATGAATCACTTAACGCAGGTTTTTTTATGAAAATAGGTGTTATCATTCAGTTAGCAAACAAGACTATTGTGCATCCCAAAGGAGTCCTCGAGGACGTATTAATGAAAGTCAACGAGCTTATCTTCCTTGCAAATTTTTATGTGATAAAAATAGAAGAGGATAACACTCTTGAATCCTCGGACATCTTGTTGGGCCAACCTTTCTTTAGTTCTGCTAGCACTAAGATAGACGTGTGTAGTGGAAGTTTAATGTTAACGATGCTATTAGTAACCCAAGTAAAATCTTGAACATAAACCGTGTCGACATAATTGACTCATTAGTAGAAAAAAATTTTGAGTCGACTTATGAAGATAAATCTAAAATTATATTTGATGGTTATGAATCCGCTAATGAATTATTGTCTCCAACAAACACTAAATTTTTACCTTCTGTTGTGCAGGCTCCAAATTTGAAATTGAAACCACTTCCCGAAATATGTATTTTTAGGGAAAGATAATACCCTACCGATCATAGTCTTAAATAGACTCTCCAAGCTTGAAGAGGAAAAATTTGATCCCATAAAGAGGCGATTGGTTGAACCATTGCTGACTTAAAAGGGATAAGCCTTTTGACATGCATACACAAGATCTACTTGGAGGAAAACACGAAACCAAAGTAAGAGGCGAAAATACGGATGAACCAAAATATGATGGAGGTGGTAAAACAGGAAATAACCAAGCTGTTGGATGCAAACGTAATCTACCCCATTTCTAACAGCAGATGGGTAAGTCTGGTGCAAGTCGTGCCCAAGAAAATGAGCATAACAGTAAAGAAAAATGCTAAGGGTGACTTAATACTAACCCGAGTGCAAATGGGTGGCATGTCTACATTGATTACAAGAAGTTGAATTCTGACTTTTACATGCCCCTTCGGCACATTTGCGTACAGAAAGATGTCATTTTGACTTTGCAATGCACCGACCACCTTCTAGAGATGCATGATGAGAAAATTTTCTGAATATGTTGAAAACATTATCAAAGTTTTTATGGATGATTTTACTATGTATAGGAACTGTTTTGATGAAAGCCTTAAAAACCTCACGATAATTTTAAATAGGTGCATAGAATTTAATCTTATCTTGAATTATGAAAAGTGTCATTTTATGATAGACAAAGATTTGATTCTAGGTCATATAGTTTCAGCTAAGGGAATTGAGGTCGATATGGCCAAAACTGACGTTGTAAAATCTTTGCCATATCCCTCTACTATAAGGGAAATACATTTTTTCCTTGGCCATGTAGGGTTATACAGGCGTTTTATAATGAAATTTCAAAAGTAGTTGAACCACTGTGCAAATCATTGCAGAAAGATAAGAAATTTGAGTTCGGCCCAAAATGTAAAGAGGCTTTTGACACACTCAAACAGAAGTTGGTTTCCGCTCCTATAGTACAAGCACCAGATTGGAACTACCTCTTTGAAATTATGTGCGATGCAACCGAGCGCAGTGTAGGGGCAGTGTTGAGGCACAAGATAGACAAGGAGCCCCATGTCATTTGTTATGCCTCAAAAACCCTAGATATTGCACAAAGGACCTACACCACCACAGAAAAATAACTTTTAGCTATTGTATTTGCTTTGGATAAATTTCGGTCTAATTTATTGGGATCTAAAGTGATTATTTTTTCTGACCATGCAAATCTTAGGTACTTGATCACAAAGAAGGAAGCGAAACTAAGGCTCATTAGATGGATTTTACTGTTCCAAGAATTTGACATCGAGATTCGAGACAAAAAGGGATACGAAAACTTGGTGGCTAACCACTTAAGTAAGTTAAAAACACCCTATGATGACATTCCTATAAAGGATGAATTCGTTGATGAGAGCCTATTTTTGACCGAGGCACATTTCCCATGGTATGCGGATATGGTAAATCTCCTAGCCACAGGTTCATTGCCCACTGGGTTAGCACGTTCTGTGAAGGACAAGCTTAGACGGGAAGCTTGATATTACATTTGGGATGACCCATACTTGTGGAAACATTGTTCAGACTATATAATAAGACTATGTGTTCCAGAAACATAGGTAGTTTTTATCCTTATTTTTTGTCATACAGAAGCTTGTGGAGGTCACTTTAGCCCTAAACGGACTACTCATAAGGTATTGGAGTATGGGCTATACTAGCCCACAATTTTTTGAGACGCATATAATTTTTGTAAGTCTTACAATAAATGCCAACATACAGGTAACATTGACTTGATGTGTGAGACATTGACTTCATGGGTCCATTTATTTCTTCTTTTAGAAATATATATAATTCTTGTAGTAGACTATGTTTCCAAGTGGATAGAACCAAAGCCTACTCGCAATGATAATGCTAAAACTGTCGTGGAGTTTCTGGAATAAACTATTTTTTCTAGGTTTGGCACACCTCGAGCTTTGATCAGTGATCATGGAACCCATTTTTGCAATAAAGTCAATGAGGCACTCATAAAAAAAACGGAGTTCACCACCGTATAGCTATAGCCTACCATCCCCAAATGAACGGCCAAGCAGAAGTCTTAAACAAGAAAATCAATACTATTTTGGAGAAAATAGTTCGGCCTAACCAAAAGGATTGGAATCTTCGGCTAAATGACGCATTTTTAGCTTGTTAAATAGAGTATAATGGACCAATTGGCATGACCCCAATATCGATTTATTTTTGGCAAAACTTGCCATCTTCTGGTAGAATTGGAACATAAGGTTTGCTAGGTTGTACGATAATGTAACATGGAATTAGAACCCACAATGAGGGCAAGGAAAGTAGATATCCAATAATTAGAGGAATTTCGTAATGATGCCTACGAGAATGCTCGTATTTATAAAGACAAGACAAAATTGTTCCATCATAAGAAAATATCTCGAAAGCATTTCTCGATAGGAAAAAAGTGTTACTTTACAACTCCGTGTTAAAATTATTCCCAGGCAAGCTTTGGTCTCAATGGCAAGGACCTTTTATTATGACTGAATTATTCACACATGGTGCAGATGAAATAGAAAGTGAAGAATCGGGAAAGCGGTTCATAGTCAATGGCCAACGGTTGAAGCCATTTTATGAGAATTTTCAAGCCCACACAGTTGAAAAAATTCAGCTAGAACCTCCATAGAACCATTTGAGGCGTCAAACTAACGACGTCAAACAAGCGCTAAATGGGAGGCAACCCAATTTTTATGTTTATTTTTATTCATTTATTTATTTATTTATTTATTTATTATTTATTATCACTTTATTTTGTTTTGATACTAATTGATTTCTCTTCTTCTATCTAGGCAAACCGAGAAAAACTCAAGAATTGGCATGCTTTCACAAACATCCCTTATCTTATGCTTATTCCAACCAAGAATAGCACATCCCTACTCCATGACTACTAAAAAATGCCTCCAAACAACTACCCTACAGCCAAACACTCTTTTTATACACTCTCAAACCCTAAAAATTATCCTATTTTTCACCCAAGGAAATCCCATTAGCCACCGCACCTTCTTCCTCACCTTCATGAAAAGCACTAAATTTTTTATTTTTGATTCTATAAATATCTGACATAACTGTGTATCTGCCTCAGTGGTTAAGTGTTCTAGGTATGTGTGTGAAGTCTTAAGTTCAAGTTCTACCTTTGACAAATTTTGTTACTTTTGGAATTAAGCCCTATATCTGTTTAGTGGGCTCATATTTAATTGTCTGTAAATCTACATCAAAATAAGCCTGCTGGTTCGAGTGGTAAGGGAGTTGATGTGTTGGAGGTCATAGGTTCGAATCCCTGTGCGAGCGAGGTAGTTTATTTTTGTTCTGCTCACTGATAGAGTTTTGGTTGTATTAAAAGTTTGAGAGAGGGGGTTAGCGAGAGGAAAATATGGGATTTGGGGGTTATCAGAAATTGCTATCTCTTCTTTTCGTAAATTTTTTTCTCCCTCTTCCTAAGAAAAAAACTGACATTAGACCTTTGTTCCTTGCTATTTTTCTTTTCCTTTTCTCCCTTTCGGTTTCACTTTCTATTGCCAGCTGTCACACATTTGTTTTCGACATTTTTGTTTTCATCGCACGTCTTGGTAGGTGGGGTTTTCCTATTCCGCAACTTGTAGGTTTTTTTCCAAGTGTTGATTGGGGTTCTACCTTTGTTTTGGGCAGCAGCGAGTCGAAAAGATCATGATTCTACTCTTACGGGATCATAGTTAATCGTTCGGAGTGTTGGAGTAAGTGGTAAGTGCTTGATTTAAGTTATGGTTGATTCCGAGTTTTCGGTTCAAGCAGGTGTAAAGACTAAAATTAAGTGTTGTTATGTTGGTTTTTAGTTTCTAGAAGGCTCGAGATAGTTCTCACATCAAATGAAACTGTCGACGGCACACGGCCGTGTGGTCGTCCTTGTGGTAGGCCGTGTACAAGTACACGATAGTGTGGTCAATGAAGGCATGGCCGTGCACAGCACATGACCGTGTGGTGGCTCGAGTGTGGCCATGTGGGACATGCGGGTAAGACCAATCTAGACGTGTGGGCCCACACGGGTATAACATACGGGCGTATAGAATCTGGGTCAGGCCGTGTGGGCCATACGGACAAGGTCAATCTGGGTGTGTGGGCCACATGGGTGTGTGAGCCCACACGGGCATGTTGGCCTATTATACTAAAATTTTTCGTAGGGTCGCACGGGTCATCCTAATCGACTGTGGGCCTACCATAGGGTCAGTAATGGCTTACAAAACCCTAAAACTATGTGATCTGTTAAACTAAAACACTGTTCTGAGTATGATTATGCCATGTGTGCTCGGTATGTATCTGAGCATGATCTATCTGTTAAATTTTGTATATATACTCTGTATTCATTTTAGGGTGGGATTTGTTTATGAGGAGGAAGTATTCTGATCGACGTTAAACGCCTATATTCTGATAGCTTGACTGCATATTATATCTGATATGTGTCTTAATGACACGATGTAGTGTGTAGGGATAGGTAGGTGTTTTTAACTTCACATAGTGTAATGGGATGGACGAAGATGGTGTGCAGAGGATGGGGGTAGGATTATGCATATTTGTATCTGATTCTACTACTATATCTGAAAAGGACATGATGTCCATATCTGTATTTGCTCTGGTTCTGTATATGATGATTGTATGCTTGCATGCTTAATTCTGTTGGGTTACAAATTGAGTTTATGTAAACTCACAACTGCTTGTTCATTTGACAAACAATCCACAGTTTTAGGTGGATTGGTGCAGTGAGACTCAGTGATGACCACATATTCGTAAAACTACTTAAAGTCATTTACTTATGGTTTATCTATGACTTGGTAATTATTTTGAGAGTTGTAATTTTTTTGGGGACTCTCTGGACTGTTTGATTTTTAACTGGTCATTTCTGATTTAATTGCTTCAGTAAAACGTTTTATTAGAAACAACAGCTTTATGCAAACAATGATTTTCCTAAACACACAATTGCATTTTCAAACATAAATGATTAAAGCTTCGCTGTAATAAGTAATTGGCAAATAACTGTTAAAATAATGTTTTCTATATTAAACACGAAGAATTGTAGGTTTTATAAATGATTAGTTAATCAAATCAACATGTTTTCAAAATCTTTCCATGTGAAATCATCAAATTCGGCCATAACGTTTAGGCCAAGTTTGGGGTGTTACATTTAGTGGTGTCAGAGCTAGGTTACAAAACTCGATTATAAATTTTGGGTTCCAAAATTTTGTTTTAAAAGTATTAGATTTTAAATAATTTGAATAAATTGGGAAAGTGTATGGTACACCAAGTCTCCGACGTCGATCCTGTAAGTATCTTTGTACTTAGATTAAACTGTTTTGAAAATCGTAGTTAGTATTTTTTGAAACTGTACTGAGATAGTTAGAAGACTGAAACCTCTGAAAACACTTCTGAACTTCTGATAAATTGTACATAAAATATCTAAGAATAAATACTGAAATTGATGCATAAAATTTTTAATATAGATAAAACTCAAATTAGACAATGAGTGCTCATGGAATTCACAGACGTAGTACTCAAAGCCGTGGAAGAGGCCGTAGGGGGGCTCGAGCTGAGTCTTCCTCTCTATGCAGTATGCCAAATTTGGTTACGAGTGAGACGCTAGTATCGCCTGCTACTGGACTTCATTCTGGAGTTGGGGGCCGAGGGTCGGTAACTGAACAACTCCGGTCCAATGGTGCTGAGTTATTTAGAGGTGTCACTAGAGTCACCCTTTATGGTGCTGAGTTATTTAGAGGTGTCACTAGAGTCGCCCTTTGTGTGGCCGAGTATTGGTTGGAGGCTACAGAGGAGATTATAAATGATTTAGACTGCACTCTTGAGCAAAAACTGAAGGGTGCGGTCTCTCTGCTTCACGATAAGGCTTATCAATGGTGTTTGACTATTGAAGAGGGTACTCAGCCTGATTGTTTGACCTGGGACCTCTTTAAGACCACTTTCCAGAGCAAATATGTAGGGGCAAGCAGTATTGATATTCGTAGACGTGAGTTCATGAATCTCACGCAAGGGGATAGATCTGTGGCCGAGTATGAGGTCGAGTTTATGAGGTTCAGCCGCTACGCTCGAGGCTTGGTGGCATCAGAGTATGAGAGGTGTCTCCGTTTTGTAGACGGTCTGAGGGATAGTTTGAGAGTACTGATTGCTCCATAGAAGGAGCATGAGTTCACAGTATTGGTAGAGAAAGCAATGATTACTAAGGAAAGGGCAAAGAGAATGGTAAGAATGCAAGGGATTCGAAGCCCTCAAATCCTATGTAGAGGCCTAAGAAAAAATCCAGATCTGATGGGCAAGTTAGAGTGGAGGCCCCTGTTATTCCTATTGGGTTACAGCCATGCAATGATTATGGTAGGCGCCATCCGAGTGAGTGTTGGAGGAGGATTGGGGCTTGTCTAAGGTGTGGGTTTCTTGATATTAAGGAGTGCCCACAACAGGCAGATCAAATGCAAATGCCAACACCGGGTTTTTTACAGCTTCAGAGGGCAGTTCAATAACCACCTAGGGGCCGTGAAGTAGCTAGGAGTGGTAATGGTTTGGGTCGTGGATAGAGAGCACTGGACAGAAGTACTAATCAGACAGAGGTGAGGCAGCCTATACTTGTCTATGCTGCTCGACCCCGAGAGGATAGAGATACTCCAGATGTTATCACTAGTACGTTCTTAATTTTTAAGGTACCATATACTGATTTGATAGATATAGGTTCTACTCACTCTTATATAGCTAGCACTGTATCTGAAAACTTGAGGGTTTTAATGGAGAGCACTTCTAGTGAGGTTACTGTACTGAGTCCATTGGGGCAGTCTGCCCAGGTTAGTAAACTCTATAGGGATGTTTCATTAGAGGTGCAAGGTACTGTTTTTCTGGAAAATCTAATAGAGCTTCCTTTTGGAGAGTTTGATTTAATTCTGGGTATGAATTGGTTGGTCAAGCATCGGATTAGTTTGGACTGCACTACTAAGATCGTCGTTCTGAGGACTGAGGATGATAAGGAAGTGGTCATGATCAGCAAACATCGAACACCAAAATTATCTGTCCAATGTGATCACTACTCTTGTGGCTGAGAAACTGGTTCGGAAAGGGTATAAGGCATACTTAGCTCACGGTAGTGGTTCTGGTTTTAAAGACTCTTATGTTAGGAATATCAGAACTGTAAGGGATTTTTTGGATGTTTTCCCTAAGGAGTTACTGGTTTGCCTCCTAATAGAGAGGTGGACTTTGAGATTGAGCTTCTTCTGAGTACAGCTCCAGTGTCCATCGCCCCTTATTGAATGGCATCGAAGGAGCTTACGGAGCTTAAGGCTCAACTATAAGAACTTCTAGACCGTGGTTTCATCCGTCCTAGTGTGTCCGTCCTAGTGTGTCTCTATGGATAGCACCTTTTTTATTTGTTAAAAAGAAGGATGAGACCATGAGGATGTGCATTGATTATCGGCAGCTGAATAAGTTGACCTTGAAGAATAAATATCCGCTTTTGAGGATTGACGACCTGTTTGATCAATTCCAAGGGGCTTCTGTGTTTTCCAAGATTGATCTTCGATCTGGGTATCATCAGTTGAGGGTTAAAGAGGCTAATGTTCATAAGACAACATTTAGGACTCGTTATGGGCATTACGAGCTCCTAGTTATGCCTTTTCGATTAACGAATGCTTCGGCCGCATTTATAGATCCGATGAACTGAGTGTTTCAGTCGTATCTAGATCAGTTTGTCTTGATTGACGAAATCCTGGTTTACTCTAAGACCGAGGATGAGTATCTTAGAGTTGTGCTCCAGATTCTTTGAGAAAAGCAATTTTACGCTAAGTTGAGCAAGTGTGAGTTTTGGTTGCGGGAGGTAACCTTCTTGGGGTATGTAATTTCTGTTGAGGGTATCCAAGTAGATCCACGAAATATTGAGCTGTGTTAGATTGGAAACAGCCTAAGAAAGTGTCTGGAATCTGCAGTTTTCTAGGACTGGCGGGTTATTATCGATGTTTTGTGGAGGGTTTCTCTCTGATTGCATCTCATCTTACTGAGCTTCTGCATAAGGGTGTCCCTTTCATTTAGACTAATGCACAGCAAGTGAGCTTAATAAACTCAAGACTATTCTGACTCAGGCTCTTGTTCTAATACAGCCTGAATCTAGAAAGGAGTTTCTAGTATGCAATGATTGTAACACCCCGTTTTTAGTCAAATCAGAATAGTAATTTTGGGACCACAAATTCTAGTCAAAATATTTATTTTATATTATTTTAAGTATTTACAGCATGATAGCATGTATGTGTGAAAGTTTCGTGAATAAATTTTTTTGTTTGGTTGGTCAATTTGATAAAAAGGACTAAATCGCGTAAAGGGTAAAACTTGAGTTCTAATAGCTAAAGGTGTCTAATAGCTATAGAACCTTAAATTAAAGGTCTTTATGTTGTAATTATACCATTAATAGCATTAGTGGACATATATGGACATATAATAAGGTGTTTTAAATGGTTTTATATAAGGTTAATTTTGTAATTTGGTTATTAAACATATAATAAATAAAACAAAAACCAAAAATTTTAATGCTTCATCTTCCTTAGCCGAATATTAAAGAGAAGAAAAGCTAAGGTTTAGGGTTTCATTTGGTTAAGACATTGATGCTCAATTAAGGTATGATTTTTGTCTCTTTTTTAAAAGATTTCTATATTTTTTAGATCGTTGCAACTAGGTCTAGCTAGCCCAAAGACTATTTTGCAAGACTGTTAAAGATTTTGAATGATGGCATTAATGAATATGTATGAATTTTGAATTTTCTTAATAGATTTTGAATGCTTGTTGATAGATATACAAGTTTTGTTAAGTGATTTTTAGTGAAAATACAAATCAGACATTAAATTGTGAAATATGGAAACTTTGAGGTTAAAATGTGAAATAAATGAAAAATATGGTCTGCTAGGGGCATTATGGTAATTCAGCTATCATGGGTATTGAAGAAATTTCATGAATTTGTGATTTTGTGTAATAATGACTAAATTGTAAAAATGTGAAAGTTTAAGGGCAAATGTGTAAAATAGCCCTAATGTATATTTTGGATTGAATTAAATAAATAGATGATTAAATAAGTTAATTTTGAATATATTTAGGTCAAGAAAAGAGAAATTCAGATCTAGATCAGGGGAAAACTAAAGTTATCGACTAATCGACTTATTTCGTTGTTTCCACATTCGAGGTAAGTTCGTATGTGATAAATTCATTTTAAATATATATTAAATACTTTGATATTGCATAAATTGCAAATACGAGACTGTGGATATGAACAATAGTGATTCGACAACAATTCGATATTCAAAATCTCAATTGAACTTTTGGAATAGTTTAGGATACTAGTGACATGTCATTAGGAGATACATTGAATTGGCTTTGGGCCATGATATAGCACTTCAAGTGCAAATTATATAGATTTGGCTTCGGGCCATGCATATCGACTGATTTGGATTCAGGCCATGATATTAGTACTTCGGAGATAAGTTAACTTGATTTGGCTTTGGGCCATGGTATAGGTACTTATCGTGTGAGAACCTTGAGTATCTGAATTCTATTCTGAATGGTTCAATGGATAAAAGAAAGACGAGAATGTGTATGAGATTGGTACGAGATGGTACAAGTATGTGAATAAATCATACTAGCTTTATAGCAGAGAAGTTGTGAAGAAAGTATATAGTTTTGTGATTTTGAAATTGAAAGGTTTGTTAGTTGATTTGAATTCTAATATCTATAATCACTTGTTGAAATATGTGTATATGATTATATCAAGTTTATTTCATATGAGCTTACTATGCTTTATAGCTTACATCATTTATTTTTCTATGTCTTATAGTGAATTCAAGGCTAGCTCAGATTCAGGAACCATCGGAGATCGCTTCACACTATCTACCTATCACTTGGTACCTATGAACTTTGGTATATTAAGTATATGGCATGTATAGGAACTTGGTTTTTTTGGTATATGTGTTGTTATGAATTTGGCGATTTGTGTTGGCTTATAAAAGTTGGGATTATAATGTTATAAATGGCTATGTAAGTTGATCTATTTGGCTTGGATGGTGATGTATGTTTATAATTGTGCTAATGCCATTTCATGATGTAGTTTATGTTGCTTGTGAAAGGGTTGATTATAGATTATTAGTTGGATTAGCTAATGGTTGAATTGGAAATTTGGTATGTTTGTGGTTTTAGATAAATGAATGGTTGAAATGCTTGAAAGTATAGATCAAATAATGCATATTTGTTAATGGTCATTTTGATGATTTGAGAAGAGAAAGATTGGAATGAACTTAGAAAACATATTTTGGTATTTATGTTTTGTAATGTTTGGTGTTGGAATTGGTATAAATCATACTTGATTTGAAACTGAATAATATGCTTACTGATGCTAAATTTTATGCCATATGAATTGTGTAGGTGTGACTAAATTTGGGTGGCAAATTGGCTTGGTAAATAGCCTATTTTTGTCCACACGGGTAGAGACGCGGGTGAGTGTCTCATCCGTGTGCGACACACGGACATGTTACACAGCTGTGTCCCTTGGTGTTGAATTTGAAATCAAGTTAGTATGCTCTACACAGCCTCACACACAGGCTTGTGACTTGGAAGTGTGGCATAAGTCAGTATACCCTATAGGTTTGGCATGGCCTAGTACACGGCTTAACACACAGGCGTGTATGGCCATTTTTAGGGCATACGGGCTAGCCACACGGGCGTGTGTCCTCTTTTTTGAGAAAAAATTTCTAAGTTTTGTAAAAATTTCTCGAGTTATCGGTTTAGTCCCAAACCACTCCCAAAGCATATTTTTGGCCTTGTAAGCTCGTATTAGGGACAAATTGATTGAGATTGAATAATGATTGTATAAATTGATTAAATGTATGTAAAAAGTATGTATAAATGTGTTATAAGTCCGGTAATACTCCGCATCCCTATTCCTACATTGAATACGGGTGAGGGGTGTTACAGTGATGTGTCACATGTTGGTTTAGGTTGCGTTCTGATACAGGACGGTAAGATTGTGGCTTATGCATCCCGTCAGCTTAAGATACACAAAGGGAACTATCTGGCGTACGATCTTGAGTTGGCTATAATAGTCTTTGCATTGAAAATCTGGAGGCATTATCTATATGGTGAGATGTGTATTATTTACACTGATCACAAGAGCCTCAAGTACCTCCTCACTCAGAAGGATTTAAATCTTAGACAAAGTCGATAGATTGAGCTACTTAAAGATTATGACTGCACCATAGAGTATCATCCTGAAAAGGCCAATGTGGTGGCCGATGCTCTCAGTCGTAGAATGATGTCTGATCTAAGGTTGATGTTTGCTCTCCTTAGTTTGTTTGATGATGGGAGTCTGTTGGCCGAGTTGCAAGTTAAGCCAACTTGGATTGATCAGAGTCAGGATAAATAGTTAGGGGATGAGTCTTTAAGCTTGCGGTTTCGACATATTGAGAGTGTTACTACTGCTGATTTTGGGTTAAACAATGATGGTGTGTTATGCTTTCGAGGACGGATCTATATGCCAAACGATTCTAATCTGAGGCATTCTATTCTGAGGGGGGCGCATAGTAGCTCTTATGTTATGTATCCCGGTGGTAATAAGATGTATCGTGATCTCTGTGAGTTGTACTAGTGGTCAGGTTTGAAGCGTGATGTTTCTAATTTTGTGGCTCGATGTTTGACGTGCCAACAGGTTAAGGTTAAACACCAGCTGTCCTCGGGTTTATTGTAACCAGTTAAGATTCCCTCATGGAAATAGGAACTTGTAACGATGGACTTTGTTAGTGGGTTGCCCTTGACACCCACTAAAAAGGATTCTTTTTGGGTCATCGTAGATCGATTGACCAAGTCTGCTCACTTTATTTTGGTTCGAACTGACTACTCTATGCAGAAGTTGGCAAAGCTCTACATCTCTAAAATTGTAAGACTACATAGGGTTCCTTTTTTTATTATATCTAATAAGGATCCTGGCTTCACTTTTCGATTTTAAAAGAAATTGCATGAGGCTCTAGGTTCGAGATTAGATTTTAGTACTAAGTTCCATCCTTAGACCAATAGTTAGCCTGAGAGAGTGATTTAGATACTAGAAGATATGCTTCGAAGCTGTGTGATTGATGTCCGAGGCAGTTGGGAATATTATTTACTACTAGCTGAGTTCGTCTACAATAACAATTTCTAGTCTAGTATCCAGATGGAACCTTACGAGGCTTTGCATGGTCGTAAGTGTCACACTCTGTTCTGTTGGACTGAGTTAGGTGAACAACGAGTATTGGGTCCTTAGTTGGTTTCTGAGATCGAGGATAAGGTCAGATTGATTTGGGATCGTCTGAAGGCGGCTTTTGATAGACAGAAGCCTAATGTGGATCTGAAGAGGTGTGATATTGAGTACTCTGTGAGGGACTTCGTTTTTCTTAAGGTTTCACAGTGGAAGAAGGTTCTAAGATTTGGCCGTAAGGACAAGTTGAGCCCTAGGTTCATTGGGTCATATCAGATTTTGAAGCATGTGGGACCGGTTGCTTACCAATTGGAGTTACCTCTAGAGTTAGACCGTATCCATGATGTCTTTCATGTTTTGATGTTGAGGCGGTTTCGATCTGACCTATCTCACATTATCTTTGTTGAGGAAATCAAGGTTAGACTGAATTTGACCTTCGAGGAGGAGTCAGTTCAGATTTTTGATCGCGATATTAAGGTTCTGAGGAGGAAGTCCATTCCTTTAGTAAAGGTTCTGTGGCAGAATCATGGCATTGAGGAGGCCACGTGGGAACCTGAGGACTTGATACGTCAATAGTATCCTCATCTATTCTGATCAGGTAAATTTCAAGGTCGAAATTTCTTTTAGAGGGTAGAGTTGTAACGTCCTAAATTATTTGTTTTTGTTTCTATAAATATCTGATACAATTGTGTATCTACTTCAGCAGTAAAGTGTTCTGGGTATGTGTGTGAGGTCCTAAGTTCATGCTCTACTTTTGGAAAATTTTGTTATTTTTGGAATTCAACCTTACCTCTGTTTAATGGGCACATATTTAATTGTCAGTAAATCCACACCAGAATGAGCCTGCTGGTTCGAGTGGTAAAGGAATTGGTGTATTGGAGGTCCTATGTTTGAATCTTCGTACGAGCGAGGGAGTTTATTTTGCTCTGCTGACTGATAGAATTTCGGTTGTATTGAAAATCTTAAAGAGGGGGTTAGTGGGAGGAAAACATAGGATTTAGGGGTTATTAGAAATTTCTATCTTCTCTTTTTGTAAAATTTTCTCTCCCTCTTCCTAAGAAAAAAACTGACGTTAGACCGCTATTCCTTGTCGTTTTCCTTTTCCTTTTCTCCCTTTCAGTTTTGCTTTCTGTTGTCAGCTGTCACACCTTTTTTTTTACATTCTAGTTTTCGTCGCACGTCTTGGTAAGTAGGGTTTTCCTATTCTGCAACTTGTAGGTTTTTTCCAAGTGTTGATTGAGGTTATACCTTTGTTTTGGGCAGCAACGAGTCAAGAAGATCATGATTCTACTCTTACGAGATCGTAGTTAATCGTTCATAGTGTTGGAGTAAGTGGTAAGTGCTTGATTTAAGTTATGGTTGATTTTGGGTTTTTGGTTCAATCGGGTGTAAAGACTAAAATTGAGCGTTGTTATGTTGGTTTTTAAGTTTTAGAAGGCTCGGGATAGATCTCGCATCAAATCATTACCAGGTGTGCACCCAAAATACAGAAAACGAAGCTTTAAAAAAGCTAAAAAATAAAACTGTCGACGCCACATGAGCGTGTGGTCACCCATGTGGTAGGCCGTGTGCAAGTACATGGTCATGTGGTGGCTCGAGTGTGGCCATGTGGGCCTTACGAGCAAGACCAATCCAGGCATGTGGGCCCACACGGGTATAATACACGGGCATGTGGAATCTGGGCAAGGAAGTGTAGGCCACACGGGCAAGGTCAATCTGAGTGTGTGGGCCACACAAACGTATGGGCCCACATTATACTGAAATTTTTTGTAGGGTTGCACGGGTCATCCTAATCAGCTGTGGGCCTATCGTAGGGTTGGTAAAGGCTTACTAAAACCTAAAACTATGTGATCTATTAGACTGAAACACTATTCTGAGTATGATTATGTCATGTATGCCTGGTATTTGTTTATGTAAGAATGTTAAGCATGATCTATCTGTTAAATTTTGTATGTATGCTCTGTATTTGTTTTGGGGTGAGATTTGTATAAGAGGAGAAAGTATTCTGATCAGCATTAAACGCCTATATTCTGGCAGCTTGATTGCATATTATATCTGATATGTTCTTAATGACACGATGTGGTGTGGGGGATGGGTAGGTGTTTTTAACCCCGCATAGTGTGATAGGATGGACGAAGATGGTGTGTAGAGGATGGGAGTAGGATTATGCATATCTGTATCTAATTGTACTACTGTATCTGAAAAGGGCATGATGTCTGTATCTGTATCTGTTCTGGTTCTGTAAATGATGATTGTATACTTGCATGCTTAATTTTGTTAGGTTACACACTAAGATTACGTAAACTCACATCTGCTTGTTTGTTTGTCAAGTAATCCATAGTCTTAGGCAGATCGGTGCAGTGGGACTCAATGGTGACCACATATTCGTAAAACTGCTTGAAGTTATTTACTTATGGTTTATCTATAACTCGATAATTGTTTTGAGAGTTGTAATTTTTTTGGGGACTCTCTGGACTGTTTGATTTTTAACTGGTCATTTCTGATTTAATTGCTTTGGTAAAAATTTTATTAGAAACAACGGCTTTATGCAAACAATGATTTTTTTCTAAACACACGACTGCATTTTCAAACATAAATGATTAAAGCTTCCACTCTAATAAGTAATTGGAAAATAACTGTTAAAATAATGTTTTCTGTATTAAACATGAAGGAATGTGGGTTTTATAAATGATTAGTTAATCAAATCAACCTGTTTTCAAAATCTTTCCATGTCACATCACCAAATTCGGCCATAACATTTAGGCTGGATTTAGGGTGTTACACCCTACCACCAATTTTTCCAATACGATGGTTAAGACCAGAAGTCGAGCTGTTGCCAAACCCTCTTTCGCTGTCAACATCCGCTGGCCCTAATTTTTGACACGCTAAAGTGTCAATTTGGCCGACGGTGCGTCATCCCATTTTCCTCTCCTCCTTGTGCGCCATCCTCCACACCTCCCTCTCCTCTGTACGACTCACTTGTTCCCTCTCCCTCTTCTCCTCCATGCATCGCACCTTTCCCATCTCTATCGCCTCCACGCGATGCTGCCACACCATCTTCCTCTCCTCTATGCCAACCACTTACCTTTACCCTACCTCCATTGTCGCCCCTATAGCTCACTTTCCGCAAACTATCGCCATCATCGTTTTCGACTCTTGACTCCTCACAACGTCAGCCTTGTCCACAACCACCACCCTCTTCGGCCTAACCAACAATTGCGTTCACTGGTTCCACTTCTGACTCCGACGGCGACAGTCACGAACGGCCTACACACTTCGGCTCCTCTGGGAGTCACGACAACCAATGCCCACTACCTACCCGTGGCAGAACCTACTTGTCTCGAGTAAATATTTTGCCATCGAAATGCCATTAAATGGTAATTTAACGTTTGATACCACTATCAATCAAGACAGGTATGATCGATTACAACATAAACAAATAGTGCCTTGCAAATGTTTATCACTATCTGTTTTGAATGATTTGCATATTGACAATGTTGCTACCAGTTATTTTCACAATATTGGTTGGGTTGGAAATTTTGATGTCATTCACTACGCTTATTATGAACTGGTTTTGGAATTTTATTCTACCTTCCATTTTTAACGGCACGGCCAATTCTCATTGGACACGCCTAGCATCATAACGTTTCGATTGCTTGGTACCACACATGTTTGTCCCTCACTGATTTTAATATTACATTGGCTTTTGTAACAGAGGATTATACTATGTCCATTGATTATGAGAACAATTTGTGTAATTTTCCAGCAGACTTCATGGTTGTCGAGGCCTTTACGTTATTAACAGATAATGTCGAAACCATGTGTAGCCCTAAAACATCGAAGGATTTATGGTTTCGTAACCCTACCTTATGTTACGTACATCATTATTTGGCTTATAATTTCTCTGGCCGAAAAGATGCACAGGCTACCATCTCGAAGAAAAAATTGTTCTTATTATGGTGTATGTACACCAGTCATCCGGTAAATTTGGGCTATTGGTATGCGCTTCAATTTGAACATGTTATAAATGAAAAACGTCCTCTAATTTTATGCTCTTTTATTACACAACTGTTATTCTCTTTGCATGGCTCTAATACTCCTATTTTAGACTTACATATTGCTTGCCAGGCCGATCCTTTAGATGTTCGCTACCTCGACTCGATGGGATTGCTTCTTAGCACTCATTCTTCCTTTCTTTTGTCCATCCAGGTATCTGATCTTTACTGGTTGAACGAATTTTTCGACAATAAAATCAGCAGAGGTACCTAATCAAGACCGACCTTTCGTGACCATCAAGCAACGATTGGAGTGCATTAAGGCACAACTCGACACCTTCGGCCAGCAGATGACTAATCTCATTGCAGCTCTGCGCGAACAACAGTAACTATATGGAGAGTTTTTCTAAACTTTTTTTCTCTTATCCCGCCTATTTGTTTCTTTTCTTTCACATCAAGGATAATGTGTTTTAAGTAGGAGGAGGCATTCCTCATTATTTCTATCATTTTATCTACTATTTTTATTATTTTGTTACTGTTGCTACTACCTTGTGCTCATTTTGCACAAAATTATTTTTTTAAGAATATTCTGCCTCTTTTTATGCGCAAGATTTTTACCTGGAATTGCTCACTGTTTGACCTGTAAGCATGATTCTTGTCTACTGAATTAGTTATGATTTTGCTAGTTTGATTTCATCTTTATTGTTTTATTTCTATTAGGCTAAAATAATTATGACTAATATAGTTAACTCTAACTTGTTTATTGTAAAATTGATTAAGTCTAAATGTAAAGAGGACACTTAATACAATTGTATGCTAAAATCATGTTCATGACTATTAGGTGGTTGCTAAAACTTATTTTTGACACTTGATTGTTTTTTCTAGTCCTCCAAAATTAAAATTTCATTTAATGATAATAATATTTTCGTGGTTATGAGTGCAGCTTAAAAACGTGACTAGCTGAGTAACTGGGGTAGGGTGCTTGGGTTGTCATCCTATTGGCGTTAAAAGGTTGTGTGATGTGTTAGGTAAAACTCTGCTGACCTAAATTAGATAATTTTTTTTAGGAATGTGTTGGGTTGAGTAACCGGGGTGGGGTGCTTAGCTGTCATCTCTCTTCGCGTCAAAAGGTTCAATATATTCTTAAGAAAAAACGTATATATATAATAAATTAGGAGTATGTTGGGCTGAGTAACAGGGGTGGGGTGCTTGGCTGTCATCTCTCTTCGCATCAAAAGGTTCAATATATTTTTAAGCAAAAACAAGAGAGAGAGAGAGAGAGAGAAATGATGTATTAATAATAAAATTGCATTTGGAGACTAAAGGTGGAAACAAATAAGGTGTCTTGGTAAGTTTAGTAAGTTACCTAATTTTCATGAAATAATCCAAGTCAATTTTGATTTTAGTGTGATTAAATAGGAATACTTTTTTAGTTTTACTTAAAGCAAGCTAAAGGTTTTCTTTATTTTCATATGCATTAAGCCTTATAAACCTTTGGAATGATATTTCTTTCATGGAAAAATCTAAATTTCAAAGTTGATAGGAATCATACTTGAGAGCAGGCATTGGCTAAGTAGGGAAAATTTGATAATACTCTAGAATGACATATTTTTATGTATTAATTACATATTTATTTTGAGTATGATCCTACTAATTTAAGCTATTTATGATTTTTTTTATCTTGTAGGGACTAAATTTAAGGTAAAAGGAAATTTAGGGGTAAAAAGCATGAATTTAAAGATAAAATAGGCCAGCATGCCAAATAGGAAAGAAGTGGTGCCGAAAATGCAAAATGTGGAAGACATGAGGGCAAAAGTGAAAAGAAGAGATTTTATAAACACAAGACTATTTAAATTTTAATTATATTAGGATAATTGTTAAGATTATTATTTAGATTTAATTTAGATAGGAATAGACTAGGTTTTCTAAGTACTATAGATAGGGGATGGAGTGACACAAATTTAACTCATCTTTTTCTATAACACTCCCTCTCCCAAAAAGCTTAGCCTTTGTTCCTTTCCTTTTATTTAATAAAATTCCATTTTTATTAAGTTTATTTTTTTCCCAAAAAGCTTAAGTCACTAAATTCATCTAGCCAAAGGTTGTCGAAATTCCCCAAAAAAGGTTCATGAGGCTTAGAATCCTTGCTTAGCCTCCTTAATGAGTATTCACCGTTTCTCCGCATTACGGGACTGACGCTTCCGTCCATGTCCCTTCAAAAGTGATCTTTTCATCTTGCACAAAGGCGGCCGCTTTGTATGTTTTGGGAAGGTTGCACAGTTGGTTCGTTAGCTTACTGCGTCAGTGTTTGTCGAGCCCAATAGACAAAATGGCGTGGCATTCGCCATTGAGAAGTGATGATTTAGTGTAAGACGGTCTCACAAAAGCGACGGTTGGCTAGAGTCAAGTTCCTCTAAATCTTAAGTCTAAAATCTAAGTGGAACTGGTGGCCGTAGACAATCTCTCTCAAAATAACTGGCTTATCCTATTCAAGAAGGATTACCCAAAAGTCGAGGATTGAACTCAAGGAGGATCGAGACAACCGAAGGCTGAAATCTCTCCATAAAAAACTTTCTTTTCTCAACACTATTTATCTTTGCAATTTTAATTTCAATTTACGCAATTTCAATTCAATCAACTTTTTTTTCAAGTACGCAGGTTTTCTTGAGCACGACTCTAATCGAGATATCGAGGAACAGGAACTTGTGTAAATCCAGTCCCTAAGAATTTGACCCTACTTCCCTTATACTATTCTTTTCATTATTTTATAGGGATAGAATATTTTTAGTGCTCTCAACGATGCATCAGTAGGGCTATTCACACCAATTTCAGTGATCGGTTTAGATGTAAAGCTCTCAAAGTATGTATAGTTTTAAATAGATGGCCTAACAGGTTTGCTTGACTCGATATTTGAATTCGAAATAATCTTTGTTCTGCAGCTTGCAGTGGTCAAAAATCGGAGGTTGGCTGAAAAACTGATTAAAGGGAAGATATATAATTGTGTTTGCATATATGAACCCGCCACTTAATTTTTCTATACTAACTACTTAAGAGCTTTTGCAAGAAAAATTTTAAAAAATAAAAGATAAAAACTGTTGGAATGGAAATGGAGCAATGGGAGTCCATAGCATGTTAGCCTATACCATTCATTTGTTAGCTTTTAAGTTTATGCTTTTGTTGCTGACGGTGTTCGACAGTTACCAGCAACTGTAATATAATAAGGAGAAAACATGGCTGTAGATATCAATGCCATATTTTTCAAGTTATTGTGAGTCTAATTTTTTTTTAAAGATTGGGTTGAATTTGTAAGATTACTCGTATAAGGGCTTAAAGTTTTTAAAATGATGGTAATTAAGTTAGATTTTATTTGAAAAAAAATAAAAAACATAAGCTGAAATTTGATATATACCATTTGTAGGGCCTTTATTTGATTACAAATTTGAATAACATTTTCTCTATACACAATGAATTACAGAAAAAAATGATAATAAATTAGACTAAACCATTTTTCCCAATAATATCATCAATTCTTCTCAAGTGTAATGTATCTTAACTTTTTTCGTGCAACAGCTTACTTCAAAATCATCCATCACTTGTTTTGCATGGTACAAGATTTTCCCAAATGTTTTATGCTCGCCCTAGTATACAATGCAACAGCTTATCTTTTATTGATCCTTGATAAATGAAGAAAGGCATGTCTAATTCAAAAAATAAATAAGCAACGACCAGGAAGCAATAATCCCTTTTCTTTCTTCCTAGAAACAAGTTCTGTAGAAGTGTTCTCCAACATTATCTTAATAAACAAAAAAGAAGCAAAGCAGCCGAGCTCATTCCACGACAGCAACTCCTCCAGCTGCTTTTATCTTCTCCATTATATCATTTGTTTCGTCCTTCGTGATCCCTTGTTTGAGTATAACAGGTGCCTTCTCAACTACTTAGCCTCTTTCAAACCCAAGTTAGTAAATGCCCTCACTTCCTTAATTACCTTGATTTTTGCAGCTGCATCGAACTTTTCTAACTTCACACCGAATGATGTTTTCTCTTTCTTCTCCTCTGCCTTTGGAGCTCCTGCACCTGCACCTGCTCCTGCTCTACCCAAGTCCATCCCTTCATCTGCAATGACTTACAGTTTTGGGTGTCTTAGCCTCTCGGTGAGAGTCGGACCGATTTGTCTGCGTACTTCTGGTGGTACGACTGTAATTCGCTCTGCCAATTCAACAACCTTATTAGACAGTGGAGGCCTTGGGCCATACGGATCATAAACTTGATCGTATTCGAACCTTTTAGGCTTTGCATTGGGATCTCTAGGAACGAATCATGCTGAAATGTCCGGACGAAATTCAAAGGCTCCATTATTTCACGAATGGAGGGGCTTGGGCACAAATTGCTTTCACAAGTCTAATCATCAATTTGTTTGTTGTTTTAATATCTTTTTGTTGATTTAATATTTGCTTTAATTTTTTTAGTGTATTTGATATATTATATTTTTAAAATTTATTTTATATAATAAAATAATTTTAAAAAATTAATACAGGTCAGACCGAACTCGAGTTTAGCATCTATAATTTGAATCAACCTTGGACAAAATTTTAAACTCATTTTTTAAGTTAATTTAAACTAAAAAAACTGACATAAACTTCAGTTAAACCTAGCATAACCCATGATTAACTTTATTACTAACAGGTCAATGAGGCAAGAAGACATCAAATTAAAAGAGTTCCTACAAAGTTGCTAGAAAAATTGAATTTGGAGCTTATCAATTAGCATACTTGGATGAGAAGCTCATCCCGACATGGAATGCTAGGCACTTGAGGGAATTCTATATGTGAAAAATGTAAGTCAATTTATTTTCTTATTCAAATACCTGTGCATTTATTTCTTACAATCATTTTCATGCTTCTATTATGTAACAACCTGTATATAGCATTACACATGAGAACAAATGAATGAAAGCAATACTATGGACAAGTATTATTCATAAATCCTGTTACTAATACTTAGCTGAATATTTTATCAAAAGCGTAACAAATGTGTAATTTAATGCGGTTAGCAAATATTGGCATTTAATGTTCAATACATTTCTCGATCCACAAATTTAATTCCAATGCTGATGTTCTATCCAAAAATAGCACCACAAAGTCAAAACTATATAGTCTACAAGAAAAATCGAAGAAAAGAGACACAAGACATTTTGCTTTGGGGATTTTTGGGTTTTCAAGGTTGTAGCACAAATCTGAATGGTGGCAATAGAGGAGAGGTCACAAGGAAGCTCCAGTCCTACTTGGAATCAGACCTGACGGTGGAGATAGTAGATCACAGCTCATTTCAGTCATGATTTTCTTTGATATTTCACACTTTTAGTATGTTATTCTAGAGATTGAGTTCGACAATAGGTAAATATATTTTAATGATACTTCAAATTAAAAAGGAATTAATTAAAATTAGAAGAAAAATGTGAACCTTTTCGCATTGTACACACTACATTTTATGAAGCGGATTATGTAACATTCCAAACCCGATTGAGAAGATCCAACCTAAATTTGGCATGTCACGTTAGTCATCGAAGTGACTCTCCGTTAACTCCTAACCTAACCTCCAACACACCACTTATGCGTAGCAAGCGAACATAATGTTAAACATTAACAAAAAAAAGGAAAACATAGGCTCGCAAAAAAATACGTTTTCCCAAGATCCAACAGTTCATATGCAGAGAAAACAAACTTTAGGACCATTATAGCTTGCTAAACACCTAAATTACACATACATCCTACTTTCACCAAGTAACAGACTTCACAACAAAATAAACATGCATGCAAAAGATTTTCACATTTTAAACATGGTTCGCATAAAATCTTGGGTTCGCACGTATGTAAGGGTTTGCAAAGTTAAGGGGTACATATGTAATTATGAAAACATACCTAGGGTTTCGCATTTCATAATCATAACAAGGGTATGCTTGTAAATAAGATACATACACAATATCATATATAAGAATGAGTTAGCAGAATTCAATGGTTTGCATGTAATTAACCTAACATTACAAGTGTACGCAAGTAACTCATGCATGAATAACATCGATTTATTAATAAAGGAATAGAACATATGAAATTCAAGACATGGTTCACAAGAAAGAAATTAACTTAAACATAAAACGTACTAAACTCATCCTTAAACAAATTGTTCATGTAATTAAATCCACAATCTAATTTATTACTCAAAACATTAACCATCGCCTATCTCTATGGTTCGCCAGTATCAGTCAAGTGCCTCGCCAGATCATCGACCTCGCTATTAGAGAATAGAAGTAGTTAGTCAGTTAGTGAGGTTGTTACTCAATTCAGAAAGCCTTTATATACTGTACATTAAGAATTAAGAGGTAGGCAAATTTGAATAAACAACAAGAAGTTTATTCTATTATTTCACTCTCTGCTTCTTTCTGTTTGGATAGTTGTTTTCTTACTTTACCTAGTTCTTTCATGGTATCATATGCCAAGTGATTCTGGTCATTGCTTCTCATGGCTTCCGCTGATTCAGCGTACGGTGAACCTAGCTCCGGTGTATTTGCTGCCGGTCGAGTCACAACAGTTCTTCCTCGACATGAAGTGGTCAAACTCGATGAAGGTACTTACCTTCAATGGCGTAAACAGGTAAAGCTGATTGTTAATGGCTATGGACTCGCAGGTTTTTTAGATGGCACTGTTGCTCCGCCGTCGCGATTCATCGCTTTACCTGATGGATCTCGTGCTCCAAATCCGGCGGCTCAAGTCTTTACGCAGCAAGATCAACTGCTAATGTCCTGGCTTCTTTCTACTGTAACTTCCTCTCATCAATCCTCCTTTGATGATGCTTGCACGGCGTGCGACATATGGAGCATGGCCGATAATCTTTTTACCGCTGATACGGGCGCCAAGCAGTCGAGGATTCGGCATGAACTTCACTCGTTGAAGAAAGGTAATCTTTCGATTAAGGCGTATGTTGCTCGGATTAAAGATTTATGTTCTATGCTAGATGCTTCTGGCTCTCGTATCTCCGATGAAGAAAAGATCGAAGTGGTGCTTGCGGGTTTGCCGTCGGAGTTTGAGGCGGTTATCTCCTCTGCTCGTTTGTCGCCTGTAGTTCTGCCGTTGCAACGTCTGGTGGATGCGCTAGTCGATTGTGAAAGTCGTCAAGATCGAGTGTTGCAGGAGGTCAGTTTGAACGCGAATCTTGTTGAAAATGAGCTATCGGTGGAAGGGGCCGGTCGTGGAGGTCGTGCGTCTGTTCGTGGTCGTGGCCGGTTCATCAGATCTCGTGTTCAATGCCAGATCTGCAGTCGGTTTGGTCATGTGGCTCAAAAATGCTATTATCGGTATCACCGAGACTCAAATGAAATGTCTGGTGTTGAAGGTTGTGATTCTGGAACTTTTGTGCAAAATGGTGATGAACAGATGGTTGCTCCTCTTCAGAAGAGTCAAAGAATTTTTTATGGTCAAGGGAGTCATGCTGGTCAAAATAGATATGTTAGTCAAAATGTGTGTGCTGGCATGCAAAATAGGTCATTACCACGTGGGCCACATGTGTCCAATGCACAAAATGATGCCTACAAGCCCAGTTTGTCTAAATTCGGTCATGATGCTGGGCAAGGGTATAGTGGAGACACTTTACACGGGTTCACTACTGGAAATGGACAGTGGCGCGGTTATAGTGGAAACAAATCCCATGGACAAAATGTCCAGTTTAATGATGGACCGAATGTTCAACACTCTTCTCATGGACCGAATGTCCAGTTTAATGCTGGGCCGAATTTTGTACCATCCTCTAATTTTGTTCAACTTGATCAAGATGATCCCGGCTCGCCTGAACCGATTGGTGATGGACTAGGTGTTGGCGGTCCGGTTCTGAAATTTACCAAACCGCGTGCTAGGGTCTATACCGGATCTAATCCATGTATTGGGCTTCCACGGCTAGGGGATTTATATGCGTCTGATTATTCTGATCCTTCAGTATCAGATTCTCATGTTAATACGGCTCAGCTTGCATCCAGTACTGGTAATGATGATTCGTACATTCCAGTGTGCGGTGGTACCACGTCTTGGTATCCTGACTCGGGAGCAAGTCATCATGTCTGTCGTGATGTGTCAGATTTACGTAATGTCACGCCATACTCAGGTAAGTCATCTCTTTTAATGGGTGATGGTACTCCTGCGGCAATTTCATCAATTGGTACGGCTATTTTACCTACTCAAGATAAATCGTTACGGTTATCAAATGTTTTATGTGTGCCACGTATACGGAAAAATCTCTTATCTGTCTCACAGTTTGCTCGTGATAATGATGTGTTTTTTTAGTTTCACCCTACCTATTGTGTTATTAAGGATACGGTGACTCGGGAGATATTGCTGACGGGCCGCATTCATGATGGTCTATATCAGTTTTCTGTCCCAGCGGTTTCTACGTTGCCTACGACTACTCCGTTTGTTGCTCATTCTCAAGTTCCACATACAGTTTCAACTACTTCTGTATTTGCTTTATGGCATAATCGTTTAGGCCACCCGTCGACTTCTGTGGTCAAAAATATTCTAAATAAATGTAATGTTGTTTCAAATAAAATTGGTCTGGATGGTATATGTACTGCGTGTCAAAAAGGCAGGTCACATAAGTTGCCTTTCTCCCCTTCGACTACTAGCTATCGTCCTTTTGAATTGGTTGTGTCTGATCTTTGGGGTCCTGCACCTGTTGCATGTGGTGATAAGAGATATTATGTTTTGTTTATTGATATGTGTACCAGGTTTACTTGGGTTTATCTTTTACGTCAAAAAGCTCAAGCACTTGGATGTTTTACTCAGTTTCAACAGTTGATTAAGACACAGTTTGGCAAGTCTATTAAGCAGTTTCAGAGCGATTGGGGAGGTGAATATCGTGGGTTTACGTCTGTCTTAGAATCTCAGGGGATCATTCATCGACTGACCTGTCCGTATACTTCAGAACAAAATGGAGTAGCCGAGTGAAAACATCGTCACATTGTTGAAATGGGGATTACGTTGTTGGCTCATGCAAATTTGCCTATGGAATACTGGGGGTATGCGTTTTGTTGTGCGGTTCATCTCATAAATCGACTTCCCACGGTTGTACTTCAGGACAGTTCTCCGTTTAAAGAACTATATGGAAGTGATCCGACCTATGATCATCTTCGAGTGTTTGGTTGCTGTTGTTATCCTTACTTACGTCCGTTTGTGGGTCGTAAGTTGGAATTTCGATCTCAGCCGTCAACTTTTTTGGGCTACAGTCCTCGTCACAAGAGGTATCAATGTCTTTTACCAGATGGTAAGGTTATAATTTCAAGGCATGTGGTCTTTGATGAGCAGAGGTTTTTGTTTACCGAGACTAGTTCAGACAAGCCTGTATCAACAACCGGTCAGACTAGTTCGACAGTTGTTCCTCTTGTATGGCCACCTTCATTCTCGACTCTTGAGCCATGCATGATGACACCGTCGGTACAAGGGGTGTCGTCTCAGCCTACTGATCCTGTATTAGATTTTAGTGTAGAGCAGCCCCAGTCTCATGATCCTTCAACTGATGTTAGGACTAGGTTGGGTAGTCTTCCAGCTCATGATTATTCAGCTAATGATGGAACTGAGTTGAGTGATCTTCCATCAGAGCATGGCTCGGGATTCTCCAGTGATACCAATGCTCTCTCTTCGTCTAATATGGGACTGTCTGCAGGTGTTTCGTCGGCATCTGATGGTCAGGTTAATAGGACAGCTATGGGCAATACTCACCCAATGGTTACTCGCGCTAAAGCAGGGGTTTACAAGCCTAAGGTTTTAAGTGTTGAAGCTGTTGAACCGACTACAATTGAAGAAGCTCTGGCTACTGTTGAGTGGCGCACTGCTGCGCAAGATGAGTATAATGCTCTTATGCGTAATTCCACATGGGAGCTCGTTCCTGCTCCATATAATCGTAAGGTCATTGGGTGCAAATGGTTGTTCCGAATCAAGAAGAATTCTGATGGCACTATTGCTCGATATAAGGCTCGATTAGTTGCAAAAGGTTACTCTCAAGTTCCGGGTTGTGATTTTAAGGAAACGTTTAGTCCAGTGGTCAAACTGGCTACTATCAGAGTTATTTTGTCTATTGCTGTGTCTAGGGGGTGGTCACTTCGACAAGTGGATGTGAATAATGCGTTTCTAAATGGTGACCTTGACACTGAAGTTTTTATGCATCAACCTCCCGGTTATGTTCAATATGGCTCAGATGGCAGACCTTTGGTATGTCGCTTGAAGAAAGCGTTGTATGGTCTTCGTCAGGCTCCTCGTGCCTGGTTTGAAAGGCTAAAAGGATTTCTAGTCTCCGTGGGGTTTGTAGTTTCAAAGTCTGATGCTTCCTTGTTTGTTCGAGTTGTACCAGCGTCAACATTATATGTGCTTGTGTACGTTGATGATATTATTATCACTGGAGATATGCCTTCTGTCATAGAGTGGTTTGTTAATTTGCTGAATAGTGAGTTCTCGCTTAAGGACATGGGTGATCTTCATTATTTTCTTGGGATAGAGGTTAATCGTTCTTCGTTAGGTTGCCTTCATCTTTGTCAGAAGAAGTATATACGTGATATTCTTATACGTTGTTCGATGGAGAATGCGAAGAGTGTTCATACACCGATGGTTAGTTCCTCTGTTATGACTCGATATGGTGGTGAGCGGCTACAGGATCCGACTGAATACAAGAGTCTTGCAGGATCATTACAGTATGTCACTCTTACGCGGCCTGATGTTGCCTATGCTGTTAATCGAATATGTCAATTTATTCATTGTCCTACTTCCATTCATATGACTGCCCTGAAGCGCATTTTGAGGTATTTAGGTGGTACGATTGATTTTGGAATTGTGTTTCGTCCATCCACTAGTTTGTACTTAGTTGGATATGCTGATGCAAACTGGGGATTAGATTTTGATGACCGGAGGTCTACTACTGGATACTGTGTTTATTTCGGACATACACCTGTGTCATGGTGTACGAAGAAACAACAGGTTGTTGCTCGGTCTACTGCTGAGGCAGAATACCGAAGTCTTGCTGCAGTTACTAGTGAGGTTACGTGGCTTTTGTCGCTACTTAAAGAATTACATGCTCAGTCTAATAGTGTTCCTCAAATTTGGTGTGACAGTTCTGGGGCGATTGCAGTTGCTGCAAATCCTGTTCTTCATTCAAAGTTTAAGCATGTTGAGTTAGATTTATTTTTTGTTCGTGAAAAGGTTGCTGATGGCACGGTTGCTGTTGGAGAAGTTCCAGCATGTGATCAGGTCGCTGATGTTCTCACTAAGCCCATTTCGTCATCGAGTTTTACTCGTTTTCGGAGTTTTCTACGGGTCTTGCCTGTAGAGAAGATGGATGAACATTAGAGAATAGAAGTAGTTAGTCAGTTAGTGAGGTTGTTACTCAATTCAGAAAGCCTTTATATACTGTACATTAAGAATTAAGAGGTAGGCAAATTTGAATAAACAACAAGAAGTTTATTCTATTATTTCACTCTCTGCTTCTTTCTGTTTGGATAGTTGTTTTCTTACTTTACCTAGTTCTTTCACTCGCCTATGCCATCCGCGAGTTACTTTCTTGAGAAGTAAGAGAGGAGTGGGTGAGTTCAGGAAAAACTCAATGAATAATTAGAAACCATTATGTTATGCTTACAAACAATGTTTGAAAACAGTAGAAAACTTTGTTTGAAAACTTTTTGCGTGCTGGGTTTTGCAAGTGAGGATGTGAGATCCAGTTCCTATCTGAAAAACATATTTTTGTGAAAACAGTTTAAAAACAATACTTAGAAATCCTTTCTTAAAAACTTGCTTTTAAAAAGGCTCACATCAAAATTGCAAGGCCATATTTCTTTCAAAACAAAAATCGAATTTGAGTTTATAACAGAGCTACGAGACCAGCTCGCACATAATAGAAATCACAAATAAGGTCGCTTTAAGTCGCACGACTGGTTCATCAAAAAAAAGACACGAATAGAGTTTCCCTTAGATTGCAATATGGGCTTGGTCACAGAATGCTTATTAAGAAGCTGGTGAGTACTCACAATCCTTGGTATACCAAATCAGAAGGCTCACTAAGGAGCTCACAGAACAAAAAGCTCGCACTAAGGCTAAGCCAAATAGAGAGCTCGCATAAAGCAAAGCTAAACATTTGGTTATAAAAAAACTCGCACGTTAAGTGCCTTAAAAAAACACAATTTAAAATCGTTCTTTCAAAACATTCTTATAACCAAATGCTCGTATAGGAGCTCGCACAAAACTATACTTCAAAAACATCTTTTCAAAATCGTGTTTTGAAAATAGAGTTTCATAACTTTAAATTAGAACTCTTCAGAAAACTTACTATTGGGTTTCGGGAACAAGGTTTCCTTTTAGAAAACCATAACCATTAGCAAATATAATCGGAATACCTTTGAAAACTCATAAACTGACAGTTACTGATCACTCACTAGAAATGGAGAACTTAAATGATTTTGGCTTTGCCCTTGTCTTTGCTAGAAGACGGTTTGGCTGGTTCACAACAAATAAACAAATTACTAAACAGCACATTCAGTATTCGCACATGCATGCGAACCTAACTCTAAGGATGATCAACCCTAATAAGACAAGGACTTACCCGAATTGCTATGAACAAAACTTAGAATAGAGACTTTGACGTAGAATATTTAGTGAATAAATTCACAGAATTAAGGTTCGTATTTAAAGACCTAAAAGTCTTAAATATCTTTGGATACCCAATTTGATTTAGGAAAGATGTTACTTGCACATAAAGTATTCCTAGATACACTAAATCACTTTTTTCTAATTTGAGTCTAACTGTATCTTTGCCCGACGAGCCCCAGTTCACACTTTGACTTGCATACCCTGTTTGCCACACAGACTGGTGAACCCTAGCTCGCCAAATAGATTGGCGAACCCCTAGCTCAACAAGACATTAGTGAACCTGCCTCGTAGTGAAACTAGCGAACCCTTTACCATTTCGTAGCGAACACCCTTGCTGAAACTTCCTTGGCAAACACCCAGCTCACTTGAATCTTGGCGAACCCCCATTTCACCCAACTTTTGACATTTAGTTCGCCAAAACATTGGCAAACCTTAACTTCGCACGGCCAAAACTTTCGACCCCGATCTCAGGATATAATTTATGTCATTTTCAATATTTAAGTACCAAATGTTGGCTAATATCAATCTAATAATAACTTTCTATAACATTTTTCAATTAATATATTGAAAAAATATTAAAATTATTGGTGCTAAATATATATAAAATTCTTTCCTTGTGTTGAGGGTTCGATCCTCTACTTGGGTATGGCGCAGCTTTAAAACTCGTACCTAGCATCAACCCCTTAATAGGACTACAGAATGCGGAAAATTAGTTACTAGGCTCACTACAGTAGATACATTGAGAAATAAAAAAAAATTGTCATGCAATGAATCTGACCTGCTTTGAATTATATTTGGGATTCAATGGTGTATTTAAAATATGTTCAATCGATAAATTAATTTACTTTAAAATATTTTAACAAAAAATATTTTAATTGGAGATTGGTTGTAAGAATTTTATAACATCAGTAATTTAATGAATATATGTAACACCGTAACACCCTTCACCTGGTCCAATTGCCAAACTCAAGTTACATGTTGCTACAACAATTATCTGGAAGGTTTGGCAACTTTTAGGTAATCGAGATCAGAAATGGAGGTTGGAGGATGGGGGCTTCAATCGTTTTCTCTCTAGGAAGATGTGTTGGATTTGTTCTTAGATGGTTTTAGGAATGGTCGCTAAGTTTTACGGCTAGTTTAGCAATGCTTTTTAAAAGTTCAAAAGCACTTTTAAGTAAAATTTAAAATTTTCTACTTCTATTTTTGGCCAAAAAAGTAATTTTTCAAAGCATATTTTGCCCTAAAAGCACTTTTGAGATAAAAACATTACTAAACAAGATATTTTTGAAATTTTAAAAAATGCTTTTGAAAAATAATGCTTAATTGGCCCTTAGTGTGGCTGACGACTATTCATGATGGATTGGATCCATTTTATTAGGTGGGGGCATTTTCGCTATTGTTTGGTTTTTTAATTTATTTATTTGATTTTGTAACTGTTGTTGTTCTGTTTACTTTCCCCTTTTCAATAAATGGTCCAGCTAGTTTACATTTAAAAAATAATAATTGTATTATAGATAAGGAAATTTATACAAAGGTAGGATATGAATTAATTGCAAAAATCATCTAAATTAAGGGATTTGTGTATCTTTATTGTTATTGTAAATTTGAGTCACGATAATGGCCTTTGGATGTGATATTCAAATAATGAAAAAGCCCAAAATAGATGAAGCAATGAACCCAATATGATAATTTTAATCATTTGTCTAAATTAATTATTCATCTTATCAATGGCATATATGATATAAGAATCAAATAATGTATTTGATTATTGGTTGAGACATTTTATTATATTTTGATGTTAAAACAATGAATGATATCAAAGAATAAGATTGTAAAGAAGCTCGTTCCATGTATCTGGAACTCCCGCTAGACACCAATGGCTGCAATCCATTCCAGTAGATCCTCCAAGCCCATACATTGATGGATGCCCATCTTTGTGTAGCAATGACAGCAGTGTTATGTCAAGCAACTTCACTGGCTTTTTCATTTTGCTTAACACCTTCTTTACCACATCCACTGCTGGTGGTAACCCTCCTGGATATGTTGTGCCAAGCAATGGCTGCTTCTGCCCTACACAATTCTTTGCTTTTGGTTCACCCCATAAAGTTCCACTGCCATAACCAAATTTATGACACATAAGTACTCGACTTAATCAAATAAAGGGCATGAAGTAGACTTTGAAAGCTTACTTGTAATGAGAGGGGGAAATTCCTTGGAAGAATAGGAGAGATTTAGAAGGATCGATGTTGGCATCAACCCATCCGGCCCAAGTGTTGAGAGCTATTTCAAAAGCTTGCATTCGATCCATATCTTTCTTAATCACGCCGCCTACCTCAATATAATCCCACGGTTGAGTAGGACCACGACGGTTCCACCAATGCCAAGTATTGAAGATAAGCATGTCGATTCCTTTCCATAGCTTTCCTCCTTGAATGGAATCAAGCTTTAACACCCTACCTATCTTTTCCATCACTACATCTACCAGATACACACTTCGATCTACCATTACTTTTACTTCATAATCCTGCATTTTTTTTAATTGCCTGAGTTGTATGTCACATGTTTCATATTTAATTAACTACCACATAAAAGTTTTTTGTTTTTTTTTTCTTTTTGGCGTAAGAAAATGGACAATAACAGGACCACCATTGATTGTAACTTAACAATACATGTGTCTTTTTAACTCATAAATTATTAAGAAAATGAAAGGTAGCTTAAACTGAAATTAATAAAATCACGTACCAAGAATTCGAATGTGGTGACATCTCCAACTCTAGAAATGTTGAATTGGGCACTGGGAACTGCATAGTGAAGCATGCATGTCAATGATTGCCATTGATTTAGACTTAGTGAATCTCCCACAAAAATTATGCTCTTCCCTCTAAACTTTTCTAGCAACTTCAAACCATTAAATCTACAAAAATATTTAACAAATCAGTACAATTTATCACATGTATCAGCAACATCCCTCAAAACGTATGGTATCCAGAAAAGGGACTAAATTTCAAATTTCTAAAGAGTACAGGGACTATAAGCAAATTAGACTCTCTCTTTTTAAATGGTAGAGAAGGTATAAGAAGAAAGCAACAAGGGCAGAAAAGGGAATAGAGAAAAGACATCCCACCGCCGATCCCCTGAGGGCGACATTACGAAACTCTCCATTCCCACGAGCTAAAGAATCTATGGCAATTATTTTTAGTTTTTTGGACAAGACACATGTACACGCGCCAATAAAGAGTGTGGAAAAGCATAACCAATCACTTGTTACAATCTCCTCCACCAAAACACTAGGAAAGCGACATATCCCACGCGCTTTGGAAGTAAGATTAGTTCACATGATATCTAAAATTGAATTTGAAGTCGTTTTAGGAAGAAAATGATTTTCTTTTTTTTTTATTAAATTTATATCTATTGGGTTAGTATATTTATAAAAATCATGAAATTTTGAAAAAATACTAACCATTTTGGGAAATTTTATCAGCAAAAGCAAAAGATTTCAGTGTGGAAAATAAAACACTAAAAATGTAACGAAAATGGAAAATATTAAATACAATTTAAAATTTAAGATTTTTGAACAAATTTAAGTTTTACAAAAAAGGTTGATGTTAATTAAAAATATTAATATTAAAACAATGTCAACCAATGGCAAGTGGCCAGCACGACAACAGCATATGTACCATACGGTGAATGGTGGGAATCATCAGATTAATAATTTCAAATGCGTTTAATTTTTTTTTAAACATATTCAAAGTATTATAATATAAATGTCAGGAATCTAAGTAATGTACAAATTATCAAATTTAAAAAAAAAAATCCAAATAACATTAATGAGCCTGATAACTGGATGCAAACTGGCATGTAATAAAAAGGAGTAAAAACAGAAAGTTGAGACCCCATACCCTTTTATTTTCCGACCTATTGGAGACAATGCCTACTTTTAATGGAGGCTAAAGATTCAAAATTATACATCAACCAAACCGTGATTAACCCTTTTTTCTTTTGCTTTTCATTCCCTTTGCTAGAAACAGTTCAAGATTGAGAGAATAGGAAGGGGGTACCTAGTGAGTGTGCAACCAAGAGGTTGCCATCGATATTGAGTGTAAACCAGATCCTGGCGGCCGTTCTTTTGGCAGCTGAACTCTTTCTGAATGAAGGGGCAAGCTGAGGCTTTGTAAAGAGGGTAAGATGGATCCAAAACCCACCTGCCTGTAAACAAATCGCAGCCATTTGCAGCAGCAGCATTTCCATTGCGGCTGCAGATAAGGCACAAAACCAGCAGGTAAAAAGATGATGAAATAAGAGAATTGGCATCCACCCAAACTCCCATTTGGACGGTTGGATTAACTCTCTACAACTGGAAAAGAGAAAATAAGGACTGAGTTAAAAAAAAAGAGAGAGAGACAGAGATAGAGAGTTTTGAGTCAGGGGAGCAATGGCTCACCCTGCTAATACTTATTTATATACTGATTTCTTTGTTTAATTGTTTCTATCTATTTATTTATTTTATAGGGAAAAAAAATATTTGTGGGTACAAAAGTGTTCTATTGTATTTATTTATGTCACAAAGTTTGGATAATATTTGCACTTTTTCCATTTCGTCATTGTTATGGTGGTAAAATGAAAAATGAAAATCTAAATTCAAATTTTTTTATGGGATTTTTAATTTAATGCTCTGGAAAAAGGGAGTTCATAGTATAAATGTAAAGTTATTTTAGAAGATTATTGGGGGGAGATTTTTAATTTAATAGTTTGCAAAATGAGGATTTAGAGCATAAATGTAAGGATTTTATGGGATTTCTAATTTAATGGCTTACCAAAAAAAAAGGTTTACAGATAATTTCAGTTAATTAAAAATTTTAAATGATAAGCATAACTTAGCTAATGGTAGATAAAAATGAAAATATATATATATATATTTTTTTTTTTACTTTTACTCGGAATTGAGTTTGGTTGTAAAATTTTAGTCACTTTAATTAAACTTAATAATGGATTGGATCTATGTAAAATTTTAGGTATGTTTTTTTTTGTTTGGTTTCGAATCAACCCTAAAAAAGAACTTAAAATTCTACCTAAACTTAAGTCAAATTAAAATTGTTAAATTCAAATTCAATTCAGCCCATTCGTATTAATTTCTTTCAGATTATTTTTTATATAAAAATAAATTTAAAAATATAATATATCAAATGTATTAAAAATATAATATATCAAATGTATTAAAAATATTAAAATAAATATTTTTCAATAAATTGAAAATACATTCAAAAAAATGTTTATCCTTAAATAACACTAAGATAATTGCAACTTAACAAGCAAATATCTCCAAAATACAAGCAAAATTAACAATAAAACAAGAGTTATACAATATCTAAATAATAACAATAAAATAATAGCAATATAATAGCGAGATTGTAGCAAAATAGCAACCAAATAGTTTATTTGGCCAAGCTCGGGCTAACAAATCCTACTCGATGCCCGACCCATTTAGAAAATGATCACTTATTTTTTATCCAAATCCATTTTTTGTATCTGTATTTTTGCTCAAACCTTCTACTTTTTAAGCAAAAATGAAAATAAAAAACAAAAAAACAAAAACGAGAATAAAAAGTACATCTATTTCTTGAAATCAATCGAAGTCTAATATTCTTTTTAAGAGTTTTTTTTTACAAAAAAAAAGTTAATTGCACCAGATATTCCCAAAGTATGACATTCATTCTAATTTCCTCTTTAAACTTTAAAAAATTCTAATTATATCTTCAAACTATTGATATTATATCAATCAAGTTCTTTTATTATTAAAATTATTAATTTAACCATTAAATGAAACATCAAATCTTGTGTTGCATAATTTAAAATGAAAATTTTAAAGAAAAGTAAAACATTATCACATTACTTCTATAAGTTAAAACTAAAATAAAGTAAAACTGAAAAAAGAGAGAGTGGATGATAAAGCTTCTATAAAAGCTTTGAAAACTTCAAAACCAAAATTTTTACAACATTTATTTGCACGAAATTCATTTTTCTTTAAATTTTCCATTTTAAATTATGCCACATGAAATATAACATTTAATTTAATGATTAAATTAATTATTTTAATAATAGAATAACCTTATTAATATAACATTGATAGTTTAAAATTTTAATTAGAATATTTTAATAGTTAACGACTAATTTAAAATGAGGTTCATAGTTTGAAGATGTCTATATAATTAATTCTTAAAAAAAAAAAGCATAGGACTAAACATTGGTTGAGCACATGACCTCATCCTATCAGCAAATAAGTACTGATTCAAGAGTTGCTTTCTTAAAAACACATAGAATGCGATTAAGTAATATAATATAAGGTAAATTGTAAAAATAGCTATTCAACTATTTTGGTTATTTAAGTTTAAAATTTTTTATGTTAGTTAATAATGTTATCAAATTTTAATATTTTGGTCGCTCCTCCATAAATAATTACTAATGGCCTTTTCTTTATTAGCATAATAATAAATTTAAACCTCCATTGTTTACAGATTCTATTAATTTAATCTTAATTCTAAAAATTTAACAAATTTAACTCTCAACCTTATACATTTTATCAATTTAGTCTTACTTCTTAAAAATTCAAAAAATAAAATTATTTAAAAGTTCATTTGTCAATAAATTATATAAGGTTTTATAAAAATGTATACAAATCATAAATAAATGAATACTTATTTTTCTCTTTTTTTGACATTAAATATTTTTATTAAAATAATACTTTATAAATAAAATATATATTTTTTAAAAACCCACAAACAAGACTTAAACTAGATTCAAACTTTGAACTTCTATATTTCCAAATCCTCCATTATTGCACCATCGAACTAGAAATTTGTTGTGGAGTTGCTGGCATAATCTTCCACCTATTGGGTTTCCAAGACCTAATCCTCGCCTATATATCCTTAAGTATGCCTGCTAAACCTGTTTATGGGCTAGGCTACCCATTCAGGCCCAAAAATTGGGATTGGATAAAAAATTGGGCTCATTTAAAATATAGGTCAAGCTTGGGTTTAAACATTAAAGGCTTGAGCCCTGCCTGACTTGACTCGTTTTTAAGTTTATAATACTTTACATTATATTATTTTTATTTTCATGTAATTTGTAACACATTAAAAAAATAAACCTTTATTAAATATATAATACTACTTTAATATAAACATTAAAATAATGTTAAGATGAATATATAAAAAATATTAAATTAAAATAATATTAAAAATTAAAAATAATATGAGTGTACCTAAAATGAGCTTGGAGTAATCTTTTGCAAATATGGACGAATTTGGGTAAAATTTTAGGCTCATATTTCGAGTCTAGTCTGACTTGGGAAAATATAAAATTTGTTAATATCATGCTTAACCCCAACCCAAACTTGACCCATGGGCGCTTCTAATGTCTGCCCTCAAGCACAACTTCAAACACAACAAACTCATTCTAGAAAACAATCTGAATATGATGGTCATTAATGTTGAAAAAAAAATGGAAAAATTGAATTTACATAAGTTTTCTTCATGGTTTTCCCCTTAAATATTTTTACTTATAAAGTTATTATTTTAATAAATAAATTTCATGTTAGAAAATAAGAAAAAATATATACTCATTTATTTATAAATATTTTATGCATTTTATAGAAAAGATGAAGTTTTAAATATTTTTGTTAAGTTTTTTTTTAATTTTTAAAATTGGCTTAATTTTATAAAAGGTTCTTAAAAAATACTATTTATTTGAGTTAAGTACCTAAATTATTTTTTGGCCGAGTCATATATCTAAACTTTATTTCTATGACGAATATTGACCCCCCACCGTTATATCAATTAAAAAAACCCATTAAAGAGGGAAAGGTGTCATTAAAAAAAACCTAATTTACTAAAAAAATTGAAAAGAAAAAATAATTAAATAAAATAATTAATATTAATTAAATAGATAAATATCCCCTTCTCTTCTCTCCCGTCCCACTCCCCTGTCCCCCCTCTGTCCTATAATATAACATAAAAAGGAATGTTATTTGAATTAGATCAGTTAGATCAATAATCAATTAAGAGATTGATTCGAAAAATAACTTTAAATTAATTAGATTGAGAATTAATATGAACCGATTGAATAAATTAAAATATCAATTAAATTAGAATTTTTGAATTTTTTAAATTTTTAATAGAATTAATTAGACTAGTAGAATTAATGAATGAAGACTTAACCGATTCGATGACACGTCTAAATTAGAAAATATTGATAAAAAGTAATTTGCTGCATGTACTTAATACAAACATAGCAACTCTGCTCTCCTTTTTTTTTTTTCTTTTGGCTATTTGAATCAACAAAGCTGGTCGATATAATATAGCCATAAAAATAGAAAAGTTAATTTGCATGTAAAAAATCACCGTACATCTGGGATTTGAATTCATCAGTGCATAACTGCTTTCTTTCTCCAATACTTTTAACCACTTTGATTTGATTTTTTCATGTTTAAAAACCGAGAGAATATTTAATACGTTGATGCATTATAATAAGTAATAATATGATATCTTGTCATTAAATAAAATAAAAAAATTTATAACTAAATGTTAAAATCATAAATCCTAAATCTTTAGACCTAAGATTTTAAATTCGAAAATTATTATTTATTCATAATAGTTATAATTAATATTTAATTATATTTAACTAAAATTATTAGTATTTATTTACAAGTTCTCCAAATTCTTTTATTTAATTTAATATGATGTGTCGTATTATTATTCGTTGATGATGCATGGAATTTATGCACCTACAATACATCAAATATTATTCTTTTAAAAATAATTGATAACGTTAAAAAATCTAAAATAAAATTTAATAACATTATCTTTTTAATTATTATATACTAGATTATGTACATTGTTTCCTCCTCCTCCTCCTTAGACTTGTTTTAAACATTAATATTGTTTTATTTTACATTCACATAATTTGAAATGAATTTTAACTTTTTCTTTATTTTTAAAATATGGAGTGTGCCTCGTATTTACAAGTCGAAATTGTGACGAGATGACCACGACGTCCCAACAAGAAGATTGGCCATGTCCCAAGGACAAGAAGAACGAGGTCCCAACGAGGTGCATATGACTTGGTGACATGTTACCTATATAAATTGGGTTTCTTCTCCTAGTTAAATTATGCTATTGTTTCTTAGGTAAACTCTGATTAGTCCAGGTTATTTCAGTCATATTTAATTTATGAATTTAGCCTATAAAAAGAGCTGTTTTAACCTAAAATAATGATCTTTATATTTTTTAGATTGAGAGAGTTTTGTGAGTTTTGGAGAATTTCGAGTTTTACCTGGAGTAGTTTGTTCTTCCAGAATTTAGGGTTTATTTGTTGAGATTATCTTCATCTTGTACTTTTTCGAGTTTTTTTTCCTCATTTAGTGAAGTCTCCCTTGCTTGTGGGTTTTTGTCTTTTTCTTGAAGAAAATTTCCATGTAACTTTTTATGTTTATTATTCTCTATTTTTATTTTTATTTTCTCATTGTATATATGGGTGGCTCCACAACATAAAATTTTAAATATTTTACTAATATTGAGGTTGCTTTCAACGTATTGAATTTCTTTTCCTATTGCTTTCTTTGATTTTAAAATATCTATTACTATTGTGATTGGTTTAAACATATTGAAGCACCTAGATTTTGTATAGCTTGTACTTGTATAATCTATTCTCAATAAAATATATATTACTTAACAAATAAAAATAAAAATTGTTAAAATTTTGTTCAAATTAGTTTTTAATAAGTTTTTGTTTATGGAGTAAGTTTCTTTTTTTTCTTAATTTATATGAAATTTTCTGCAAGGCTACGAACCATATCAAAAGTTATTTTGATGAAATCTTATAAGTTATATAATTCAAGTTAATTTTTTAAAATTTGATGAAATCAATTTATATTGTTTTTTATTTTTTTAACCGAACAAAAAAATAAATTATATGCTAAAAGTAGGGAAAAAATCAATATTAAATATATTAAAAAGTAAGATCACATAAATAACATTACGTTTTAATCAGGGGCAAACAAAGGCCTTACCCGACTTGGATAAAAAAAAAAGAAGAAGAAGAGTATATTGCAATTTTAGATCCTTTAAAAACTATCAACTCAATTTAACTCTTTACCATAAAATTTACAGGTCTGACCCCTAATAATTTTTTATTTTTATCCTGACCTTCCAACAAAAATTTCTGACTGATGGTAAAAAAGTAATATATATTGCAATTTTCAACCACCAAACATCTTAATGAAATATTATTTACTTGATGAATTATAATAACATGACAAAGCTTAAATAACAAATACGATTAGTGCGACTCGAATCTAAGTTACACTTAAGACAATAAACATCTTTTACCATCAATTTATCATAAAATATTATTTATCTTTCATTCATCATTTGGAAGTTATAAGTGTTAGTTAATACAACATTCCTCATTTACATAAGCAGAGAAATGTGGCACAAAAATTCATGTAATGCTTGAATGATTTGTTTTATTTATTTATTTCCAGTTAACTTAGGACTCAAAGTTACTTGTATTGAAATCCAATGAATTTTTGCAAATACTGTTTTCAACATCTACAAACTTAACTTACTATTATTTTTAAATTGCAACTTGGATATATGTCAGAACACATTCCATTTTTGTTTTCTATTTTTTAACATAAGGGTTTTGCAACTACATCTCTTTTACTAATTAAATTTAAAAATTAATTTTATCGAGTTTTCAAATTTTAGATTCTGACTCTAAACTTTAAAGTGTCTTAGTTGAATTTTTAAAATACTATTTAATAAATTAAATCCTTTTTTGTTAAATTATCCAACAACTCAAACATTAAAAATTAACTTGAATTTAATGTAGAGCATATTTAAGATAGTTAGATGAAAATTTAAACATATCTAACAGGGTTGGCAGGGCTTTGGTCCCCCTAAAATAGAAAATTTTTTATTTAGGTCTTTTATAATTTATTAAATTTTAAATTAATAATGATAAAATTATACTTTGACCCCTTAAAATAATAAAACTTTAATTGAATCTTTTAAAAATTATAAAGATGTAAACTATTAAAATAGAAAAATTACCTTTTTACTATCATAAAAATATATAATTTAATTTCCACCCAAAAAATTTTCTGATTCCGCAATTATATCTCATACATGAGCAACTTATAATCTTCCTAGATTTTAATAAAATTTGTCTTTTCCTTTTAACACACATCAAATCTAAAATGTTTAGGTATTAATATTTAGAATATCTTTTAAATATAACTTATAAAAAAGACCATACTAATACAAGATTAATATTTTAAACATTGAGCTACGCAATAATTAGTTGCCTATCGTTTAATTAAATTCTCAAACTTTTTTATTGTCCTCAACTGCCTAAAAGTTATAAACATATTTGTCAAAGGGCTATCCAAGGCGAAGAAGCTGACACATAGCATCACCCCATTTATATATATATACGAGAATTCCATTACCCAACTTAGGAAAACTTACGGTTGGGGGGTCATCGTGACAGTGTTGTGATGCAACGAAACCCTACCCGATCTATGACAAAACCAAAAACTTGATCCCTTGAATGTGTTGATATCAACTTGCAGAGACAAGACAAAACCCTGTTGGTTGTGGTTACAACTTGCAAGTTTGTTAAAATAGATTGTTTTTCTTGCTTTTACTCTTCTCATTCTTCTTGTTTACGTGAAAAAAACAAATGTGATGATAAAGTAGAAATATTATTTAGATGAAACTTGAGATTGGAAGCAAAGAGGGATATAAAGGGGGTGTTGGTTGCGGTGAAGTGAGTAAAATGTCCCAATGATACCAAAACAAGCTCATGCACTGAATGATTTTTGGAAAAGGATTGAGTAACTGATATTAACAATCTTATACCCTCTTCTTTTTCTTTTCAACAACAATTGTCGTTGTTCAAATACAACTTTATTCACAACTGCTTCAGTTTAAAACAACTATGGCTTAGATTGAAGTAGAGGTATATGGATGTTGTACCAGTGTCCCACATCAACATTTTTTCCAAAATAGACTGAGAAGGTTATGGCCTGTTCAAATGAAGAAAACAAATTTAAAAATGACAGCAGCAACAGATAGCGGTTAAAGACAGAAACAACAAGAAGAAAAGTTACAAAAATGATGAAAGGCTCCGTTCTTTTTTTCTAAAAAAAATAGTTGTTGCCATATGACTTATTTTGCTAAAAAAATTAAATTTTTTTTTTTGTGTTTTAATGAATTTGTGTAGAATATTTTCTGTTATATGACAGATTTCTTGAAAATATTTGATAAAAGTTGGTGAAAATATTTGATAAAAGTTGGTGAAAATATTTAATAAAAGTTGTTTTCAATGAAACAACCATACATTTCAGATTTTTCTTTTTTTAATCTTTTCATTGTTTTATTGAGTTTATTTTATATTCATAAATTTATATTTTACATTGTTTTTTGTAAAACAAACATGACATAAATATATTTATTATAAAATATTATAGTGCATTTTCCTTTTAACAATCAAAATTTATTTTATAATAAGAAAATATTTTGTAATCGTCAATCTTATATATAAACTTAATAATAAATAATTCTTAATTAAAATTTAATTTAAATTACATATAATACATATTGACACATTAGAATTGTAAGAGATAAATGAAGCTAACCATTATTTAAACAAATACTTATATTTATATAATTAAAATATTCATATTTCTATACTAGGTTAAAATATGTCATAAGTCATTGTACTCTTCATAAATTTAAAATTTAGTCCATGCACTTTTATTTTTGGGTTAGCCTTACTTTTTAGATATCAAAATTCAGGTTCAACTATTAGTATTATTAAGAATGTTTGTTAAATTCATGTTTATTATAACGTCATCTTTTAGTTACATGAATAACAAGTATTTTTTTATTTAAAAATATTAAATCAACAAAATTGACAAAAAATTTTAACCATGTTAACAATTAGACTTGATTTTCAAATCTGAAAAATAGATGGACTAAATTTTTGAAAATAAAAGTATAGGAGCTAAATTCTCAATTTGTGAAGAGTACATAGAGTTCTGGCATATTTTAACCTTTATACTACAAAACATTTATTATTAATATATCTATAATTGTAATAAATATTTATTATTAAATTATTAATATTAAATATTTTCAATGATATATGAAGAATGTTATTTAAAATTATTATTTCTAAAATTTATTATTAAAATAATAATTATTAAAATAATTTATTATATAATTAGATATAAATAATTAAATATGTATGTTTAATAATATTAGAATGTGATCTATTTTTTGTTATTTCAATTAGAAGTTGGGTTTTGGGTTTTTAAAGCCCAACAGCAAAAAAAAAAGAAAAATCTATTTTTGGGCTAAGAAATAACTATTTGAACTTAAAATAAGTATTAATTATTTCATAAAATAATAATATTGAAAATCAATATTAGTAATAAAATATTGTTTAAAATAGTTTTGATATGGAAATAAAATAAAGTTCATGAAGTTAATTATATATTAAATATATTTTAATTATTGGATTTTTATATTGTGTCTTTTTTTAAAATTGTTTTAATTTGATGATTGTGTTATATCCTATTGGTATTTTGTTTTTGTGCTTCCTAAGCTCCTACTAAGAATAGTTGCAATACAAAACAACTCTTATTTAGAATAGCTATCATTTTATAACAACTATAGTCGAAAAAATCATTATTCAATATCCATAGCCTTTGTTTTTTAAAAATAGCTACATAACATAACAGCCTTTACTAAGAACAATTTTGACATTTTTAACTTTCATATTCTCTCAAGAGCTCTTTCAACATATTTCAATATTTAACATTGTTCTTGATCACTCTTAGTCTTACTCCACTTCACTAACCACTAGATACAATGTTTCTTCCATTCTTCTTCTCAACAATCTCCTAAATTTCATTTTGTTTGCAATGTTTTCTCTCTCTATCAAATAACTCTTTATTATTATAGCTAATTTGATTGGAAGAAATCAAGAGAAAATTAAAAGAATTAATATATGGTCCCACCAACAAGTATTGAATGCAATGGTAAAGCGCATTACACTCTTTAGGGGAAGAATCAGGTTCAAACTTTAGAAATGACATTATTGAGAGAGACAATTGCGTTAAAAAGTGGAAAATGATATTTAACCTTCTTTAAAAAGTTAAATCAAGTAAAGAAAGTATTTGAATGATCTGGTTATTCTAAGTACTTGTGGTGATGAGTGCATGGACATTGCATAAAGTTACTTCACAACACAAGCAAGAATTGTATATATATAGTCAATTTGTACCTAGCCCAATTTCCATGAATCTTGTTCCGTGTTATCTAATTTTCATTTTCTTTGAAGTATGTTATAACACTTGTATTCAAATACAAATTTAGGATATGATCCCTCGAACATATAAAAAAAACTTGAAAATTTTACGTACATCCATGCAAAACACTTCACGTATTAGGCACACATCCAAAATCTGAATCATTGCAGAAAAATGTCCAATTTGTGACACCCCACGCTCGATCAAGTTGTTGGATCCGAATGCATGACATCACATTACATTGTCAAAGTAACTCAAACTACTTCAACATAAATTTTAATATAAAATTTTTCATACAATTCAAATTAATTGTCATTCATAATCACTTACATACATTCGAGATGTTGTTCGACTTTGTTTAACATGTTTCAAGGTTACTTAGAGTCGAATTTATTTATTAGGACTCTACTCTAATTCAACGATCAAAATTTAACTAGAGGTCTCGAGATATTAAGGGTCGTATCTTAAAACAATCTTCTCCTATTTTGGATTTTTAGGTTCGATGTTCAAGTGTCTCAAAATTAAAGGATTCCAACTGCACTTGAAATAGTCATTTTTATTATTGAAATCTCGAGACATGACCAAAGTGTCACAAAACCAAAGACCAAATTGCCTAAAATGAGCATTTCGAAACATATAACTTTCAACCAATTATATCAAAGATCATCTATCATTCAATTTAGCATAGCTTCTCATACTAGCACTTGCCTTTAAGCATTAACAATTTTACAAACTATTCAATTGAATATAATTACATTTAAAGACAAATTGAGTTAGCATAAACTGAATATATATATATATTTTTTTTTTTCATTTTCCATCTTTGCTTTCCTTTGTTCCTCAATACCTTGATCTCGTTTTTAGCATCATTAATTTTACACGACAATGAAAGTTTGAAACTTAAAATTTTCCTTTCTTTCTTTTGCTCCATCGGTGGTGAGAACGATGATAAGAATTAGAATCATTTTTTTTTAGTTTCCCCCGCCACTAACTCTTTTGTTATTATTATTATCTTTCTTTAATAGTTAATTATTACCTTAATTTCTTAACTTAGTCCCATGATTGACAAGTAGCACGATGAGGTGTCAACGCAAAATCTGTTTTTCCACTAAGGTTAGTTAAATTAAGGTTTAATTCTCTTTTTGGTCCCTAGCTTAATTACACATTAAGGCCCTTCATAAAGCTTTAATCAATTCTCCCCATTTAATCCCTAGACTATTTTCACTAATTATTCAGAAAAAATCATTTTATAATTTTTCTTACTAATTTCTAGAAAACTCTAAAATATCTCTAGTTTAATAACCAAACTATTTGAGTTTAAGGAAATTCGACCTTACACTGCAACGAGTGTAAATATTGCTTGATTCATTAAAAAAAAATGCTAACTTGGCTCGCACCATTTCTCCATTCCTATATATATTCTTCAAAGCCAACTAATCTACCATACAAAAGCCTCATTTCTAATTTACACTGTCGAAACTGTATTTTGAAGTCGACTTTTGTTTTGAAAAATAAAAATTGGAAGTCGCCATGAATCTTTTTTTTATAAGGTGTGATCGGGTCACATTGTAATTTAATCGTTTTAATAAACGGTTTGATTTACTAAAACAAGGATTTTTGGTCTACGGAATTCAGGAAACGGGCTCGGGAGTCAATTACGCACAAGGAAGAATTAGCACCCTCGTAACGTCCAAAATTGATATGTAGTTGATTAATTAAAGTCTTGATGTCGAAAATTAAAAATTTGAAAATAGTTTAAAATACAATCTCTCTTTGTATTAATGTTAATTTTTCTAAAAAATTATTAAATAAATCGAGAAGTATGTTAAAGACCCTCTCATCTTGAGGCAACAAAATGTCACATTCCATAAGTTAGGACACGACACTTTGAATGCTTGAGAATGAATTTAACTCTATTTTTTTTATTTGAAATCTCACGGGTTTTAATTTTAAAAGGATATTTAGTTATTTAGACCCAACGAGAAAAATCGAAACCCCATAAGTTAGGATAACGACTTTCTCGAGTTTCCAAACACAGATCATTGCCTTATTTTGAAAACATTCCTTTTTTAAATAATATCAAGTGTTTTACTTAAACGAAATGTATTTTTTATTTAAAACGATGATATGCGAATAAAATTGTCGCGCAAATAAAAATGAATATACTAATAAGAACGATTTACGAGAGTCGCATAATGTACACTATTTTAATAATATGAACAATCAAAGATAAATTAAATGAATAATAACAATGATAATAGTAACAAAGTATGCACATAAAAGGACACTACCAACTTTTAAAAAAAATAAAGACGGAGAAATAAATAAAATAAATACATAAATAAATGTTAGAGAAAATAGTTTATAAAAATATTGAAAATAAAGAACCAAATTAAAATATGAATGAGATTAAAGGTACAATTTATAGTAAAATATATAAATAATAATAGATAAAATAATAATAATATGTACAAGTAAAAAACATAAATAATCTAATTTTTAAAAGTATAAAAAAGGGGTAATAAATAAATAGATGAATAAATAATAATAGATAATAAAATGGTAATAATAATGAAGGTATAAATAAAATTAATAACCAATGAAAGAAAATAAAAAGTTAAGAAAAATGAAGGAATAATAAATAAATGAATACAAAGGTTAAAATAAAAATAAATAAATGAATGAATGAACAATATATAAACAGATAAGTGAATAAGTAAGCAAATGAATAAAATAAAAGGAACATGAATAAACAAGTAAATAAATAAATGAATAAATAGAGGAATTAAATAAAGGGGTTAATTATAACTTAAATGAAATCAAAAGGACAAATTGAAATAAATAAATAACAGAAGGAGTTAAGATGTAAATGCTAAAATAAATAAGACAAAGAGTCAAGGACCAAATTAAAAATAAAATAATATTACGTGGCTAGATTTAAAAGAAGAAAAGAAAAAAAAAGACCTAAATGAAACGTGCACAAAGAGACAAGGACTAAATGGGAAATTATTCCTAGTCCTTAAAGCGTGCCGTTTCGTAAGGGACTGAAATAAAATGAGAACAAATTTATGTGGAAAAATTATAAATACATAAAACATAGATAGGGCTAGATTGAAAAACATAAAAAAGGCAGAAGGATTAAAGCGGCAAATAGCCCAATTTGCTTGAAAACATGCGGATCCTCTCCGTGCAGGTCGAGTCTTCGGGTTCTTGCTTAAAACGATGTTGTTTTGGCGTTTATGAGCAACGGTCCAAAACAGTGCCATTTTGAGCACCTATTTAAACTAATAATCTTTCAAAAAAACATTTCAAACCTCATTTTTTTCAAAAAAAACCTGAGAATCCTCTCAGGTTCTCTCTCACTCTCCTTTTTTCTAGCTATCGTAGTCACCGTCGGCCATCGTGGTGGTCGCCGGTCACCGGTGACGGCGCCGCCGTCTACAGTGGCTGAAAAAGTAAAAGTGCTTCTTCTTTTTTTGTCTTTCGACTCTCCGAACCCAATAGTCATCGTTTTTCATCAGAAGCGACAAACCTCTGCCACCAACGGCAGCGGAACATGAAGGGTCAGGTAACTTCAACCCCCTCCCCCCTTTTTTGTATTTTTGTTTATTATTTCTTTTTTATAAATGAAAATGAAAACAGAAACGAAGAGAAGATAAAAAAAATCACCTTTTTGAATATGTTTCTTTTGTATTTAACCTTCTTCTTTTTTATTTGATTTCGTGTGTTTTTCAAAAAAAAAGAACCCCATTTACAATTGGTTTTCAAGCTTTTATAGTCGATTTACATTTTTATTGTCCTCTACTATTTCAACTGCTCGTTTGGTTTCTGTCTTTTCTTTCTTTTCCTCGCAGGCGATGACGGTGGCGGTGGCAAGCAGTTGGTAGAGCAAGTGGCGACAGAGGCTTGCGGCTAGGGTTAGGTTAGGTTAGGTTTTTTTTTTTGAAAAGTTTTAAACATTTTGGGTGACTGGGCCTTTAATTTTGGAGGTTGTAATTTTAATTATTTTTTTGGGCTTGTAATTTGTAACTGGACCGCTAAGATTTTGACTATTTTGGTTTATTTTTTGTTTTGATTTTTTGGCGAGCTGGGCAAATTTGGGCCTCTACATACACAACAAAAGATAGAGAAAATATAGGATTTTTATACTTGTTTAAACCCTAATTTGCTTATTATTATTGCTATTACTACTACTATGGGGAGTATCCATATAAAACTAAAGAAATATTACACCCATTCACATCTCTTTGTCCAATTAATATTTTAATGATCCAACTTTCATATTTTATATTTCATTCATATAGATCACACATGTCAAATTTGATATAAACTAAAATTTTCTAACTATTTATTTTAGGTAAAAAAATGTTCAATTATTCAATAAATATTAATATATAGTATAAACAATGTACATTAACACTGTCTAAATAAGTTTAGTACATATTAACATTAGAACTTCCATATTACAACTTATTCAATATAATTCAATTTACTATCATTTCCTTTCACTTAACACATAAACTTGACATATTGATCATAAGTTTATTTTGCCCTTTAATATTTAACAGATGCACAGTATAGACTTAACAAAATATGCAAGGTATACGAAAATAATACAGAGATGCATCAAAGTGCAATAACAATACAAAGTGGCACTGAAATGCAATATCAAAACAGAATGACATCGAAGTGCTTTAGCAGAACAGAATGGCACTGAAGTGCATTAATAGAATAGAAAGCATGCTAAATGTCTCATAATGGCATGTCATCTATATCCTTCTAGTTCATATCTTATCTATATAGAAAAACATAACCGAATTAGCTTCACATTTGTATTTTAGAACAGAACTTACATACTTTTGAATACTTTTCAATTTAGTCTTTGTTATAAAAATTCAATAGGTAATATAATAATATTTTATCAATACTATAAATATAGTATACCACCTCATAAAACTTCATTTCCAACATCAAAAGAGAAATTATCTTACTTCTCAATTTTGCATATTTTGCAATTTAATCCCCTTTCCATTAGTCACTATATTCTCACTTTAAAATTCACTTTACTTCCAAATATCACTACACTTAGATATGTTATTTCAAAATTTTGGTACACTTAATTACTTTTAAATATTTTATAATTTAGTCCTTTGCATCATATAATTCAATAACCACTATAATATCTCTCCAATATCACTTTGTATTTAACTCACTAACACTTTCTCAACAAATAGAGTTTGTAACTACCAATTCTGTAAAAATAAATCCATCTACTTAGATAGCACGTCTTTTTTCATCTGCTAGAAGGACACGTTTCTTTTTTTAGGTTTTTAGGGTTTTACAGGGTTGAGTTGGCTGGTAAAGGAGTTTGGAAGTGATAGAGGCAGAGTTAGCAAATCTGAATCTTGAGGAAGAGAAGGAGGAGTCGATTCAATTTGATAAGGATCTAGATAGGACTAAGGAAGACTATCAACTTTGTTTAATAAGGAAAGCATTGACGAATTGTGTGGTTCATTTTCCTTCATTGAAAATAACTTTGGCTACTTTATGGCACCCATTAAAAGGAGTTTCAATCACGGATATTTGAGAGAAGAGACACCTATTCTGTTTTTTCTATGAAGTAGATATAAAGAGGGTATTGGATGGTATGCCTTGGTCTTTTAACGGACATCTTATTATTTTTCATTGGTTGAGTAAATGGGAAAACTTGTTGCAAGTTCTTTTGGTTTGTACAGATTTCTGGGTCCAAGTTTACAATTTGCCAATTAAGGTTGTCACAGAGGGTTTGGCATGACAGTTTGGAAATTTTATTGGATAGTTTGTTCAGTATGATGCCACTTTGGTGACTAGGAGGATAAGGTGGTATGTGCAAATTAGAGTTAAAATTGATGTGAGAATGCCTTTGAAGTGGAAGAAGAAATTAGCCTTGGGACATAATAATGAGCAGTATGCCTATTTCTAATATAAGAGATTAACGCTATTTTATCTTTTGTGTGGAAAGTTAGGCCATGGTGAGGGCTTCTACCTGATAAGGATGAAAATTAGAGTTCATGATGTAGATTTTGATTGGGATTTTTCATTAAAGGTACAATCAAGGTGGAAGGTTTCGGTTGGTAGCAAGTGGTTAAGGGATGACAGTTCGAAAGGTTCACAAAATGATGGTAATTCTTGGCATGGATGTGGATGAACGTAATGAGGGAAGAAGTTTTGATGCTACCCAAACTGCTAATTCCTATTAGAACAGATGGGTAGAGATGGAGTTGTAGCTAAATAGGGAGAATGGAGATAGGCAACAAAATCTAACTCTGAGGATAGCCCAATTGAGCAATGTAATGAGAAGAAGAGATAACGAACCCAATAAGGGAAAGCAACTAGTTCTGGTATTATTGTTTCACTAGATGAGACTAATGAGATATCGGCGGTCATTGAACAGTAGGTCGAACGAAAGTAATGAAAATCTTAAGTTGAAACGTATGTGGTTTAGGGCATCCACGAGCGAATAATCGCCTCAGGAATAAAGTGAGGCATGTACAGCCCCAGATTTTATTTCTAATAGAGACAAAATTGAGCGAAAGGAGAATGTAACGTGTTCATCTAAAGCTTAGTTTTGTAAATGAGATAGATCTGGGAACTTTTAGTTCGATAATGGGTCTGTCATTGGGGTGAAAGGGTGAGTATATAGTGCATTACAAGTTTTTCATCTAGTCACGTTAATGTGAAGGTTCAAGAAAGAGAGGGTATGTCAACTTGGAGACTTACTGGGTTTTATGGAGTGTCAGATGAATAAAAAAAGAGTCATGGGATTTACTAAGAAGGTTGAGAAATTGTCGAGAGTTGCCATGGATGGTAGTAAGAGATTTTAATGAGATTATGTTCTCGTTTGAAAAAAGGGGTTGCTAATTCGGCTTGGTGGGAGAGTTTTTTGGGTTATTCTTTAAAGCACTTGTTTCATGCTATTTTTGATCATTGTCCGATTTTGATGGGTTTGGGGAATGTTAGTAGAGGTTATCTAGTTCGGGGGAATAGGAGATTTAGATTTAATGCAAACTGGATCTTGGAGGACTGCAGTGAACAACTGGTGAATTTTTTTGAATAAAAACTAGTGAAAAACTTTTGAGAGGTGAACACTGATGATGTTTCCATGAAGTTGGAAAAGCTAAGGAGATTCTTAAGATTGAGATGGGACGAATTTCTTCCAGTAAAAGACAAACATCAATAGCTTTGAATATGCGATTAGTTGATCTGAGTTCGACTGGTATAGATGAAGAAACATTAGTAGAGTTGGAATAGTTTAAGTTGGCTCTAAATTTAGAAGTTGATAAAGAGGAGTTCTTTTGGGAGCAGCGTGCAAGGGTGAACTAACTTTGGTTTGGGGATAAAAATACATCTTTTTTTCACAATCTAGCAAACTAACTAAAAAAGAAGAATACTGTGAAGAAGTTGAAAGGGCTGAATAGGAAATGGGTAGTAAGGGATGAGGAGATGGCAAGGGTGGTAAGTGGTTATTTTAAGGTGATGTTTACTGCTTCACAGACAATGGGTTGCGATAAAGTATTGTTTGGGATCCCAACTTACGTTCAGGAGAGTATGAACAAAGAGCTTATAGTGAATTTTTGGGTGAGGAAGTTGTGAAAGTAGTAAAGAGTTTGGCACCATTAAAGGTATCATGTATGGATGATTATCCTATGCTTTTCTATAAAAAAAATACTTGCATATTGTAAGGGGAGATAACTATTGTTTAGATGTACTGAATAGAAGGAATGAGGTAGATGTTATCAACAATACAAGTATTGTGCTTATCCTGAAAGTGAATGCTCTGAATAGTATGTTGCAATTTGGCCGACCAACCTGTACAATGTGGTGTATAAAATCATTTCTAAAGTAGTGGTTAATAGATTTAGAATTGTTTTGGATAAATGTATTGATGAAGCACAAGCGATATTTGTTCCAAGAAGACAAATTATGGATAATACGCTTATTACATACGAGGTATTACAGTCACTTAAATAGAAACAAGAATGGTTATGAGGACATTTTGCGTTGAAACTAAATATGAGAAATGCCTATGATAGGGTGGAATAAAGTTTCATAGAAAAAGTGATGTGTCATATGGGGTATTGATGAATGGGTGTCACTAGTGATGGGGTGTGTTCGAATAACTATTTTGTTTTGTTCAACGGGGTTTAAGAAGAGGAATTCAAACCTTATAATGGGTTAAGACAAGGAGATCTACTGAGCCCTTATTTATTTTTTATATACATGAGAGGGTTTTCTACTCCCCTTAAAATGGCGAAGGCTAAAGGGACTATTAAAGGCATAAGGGTGGGTCGGAGTGGATTGTTTTTAACTCATCTATTTTTTGCAGATCATAGTATATTATTTAGGGAGGCAAGTCTAGATGGCGCAAACACTGTTGAATCAGTCGTGACTAAATATGAAAGGGTGTCGAGACAATTGATTAATTTTGAGAAGTCTTTAATTTTCTTTAGCAATAATGTGTCAAGTGGCGTAAGGGAACATATTGGGGCGGTTCTTGGTATGAGAGTCTCTTGTAATGTAAAAAAGTATCTTGGTTTGTCGACCATGGTTGGTAGGCGAAAGAATAAGGCTTTTGTGAGTTTTAGAGATAGGTTTATAAAGCGTATTAAAAGTAGGAGTGTTCATCAGTTGTCACTTGGAGGTAAATAAGTTTTTATCAAATCAATTTTACTGGTTATCCCAGTTTATACAATGCAATGCTTTTTGTTACCTGTTATTTTATGTCGTGAGCTGAAAAGTATTATAAATATGTTCTAGTGGATAAATTCTGAAACAAAGAAAGGGATCCATTGGTGCGATTAGAAGAAAATGTTCAAGTCGAAAGCATAAGGAGGTTTGGGCTTTAGGGACTTAGCAAAGTTCAAATTTGTGTTGCTTGCAAAATAGGGTTGTAAATTAGTAATGAAACCGAACTGTTTGTTTGCTCGAGTCATGAAAGCTAAGTACTATCTAAATAATGATTTTATGATTGTCAATTTAGGCTTTCACTCTTTCGTATACTTGAAGAAGCATCTTGTAATGACCTGAAATTCACGGGCACCGGAAAAGTGAGTTATAGGGCCTCCGTCTTAGTGAAATAAGTTCGAAAATAATTATTAAAAATATTTATGAGCCTAGTGGTGTGTCTAATTAGGATCTAATTAAGTGAATTTAGCTTAATTTAGAGTAAGTAATAAAAAGGATTAAATTGAATAAAAGGTAAAAGTTTAATTATAAAGCAATAGAAAATAAAAAGGATTGAAATGGCAATTAAGCCATTGACTACAAATGAGGTGGCATATTGGTGAAATAAAATCAAAGATTTTTTTTAGGTTTTATATATTATAATGATTATTATTATGGTTTTATATTAAATTGTTATGATTATTTAATTGATAATATATTATAAATAAATTAAATAGAAGACAATTGTATGGTAATAAAATATATATGTGTAAGAATTGTATTGGTACATTTGTAATTTAAATATTTAATTACTTATAATTTAAGTATAAAGATATTTTATAATTATTAATTGTATTAATTAAATCATGAGATTTTTATTTAATAAGCAAATTAGATAATGACATTTGTAATAATTAAATATGTACACTTGTTATATAATTATTAATTTACTTAATATTAAAGTAAAAGATATTTTAATATATTATATTAATATTATATTATGTTAATAAAATAATAAAGTATAAAAGAATTAAAGAAATAAAGAAATAAAGAAACAAAAGGGAATAAAAACAGAATTGAAAACGGGAAGCAGGAGAGAAAAAGAGAAAGAAAAATAAAAGAGAAAATTAAGGATTTGAAGCTTGGAGTTAATTTGGTAAGTCAATTAAGTCCTTTTTAGTTAATTTTGATGTTTTAGGAGCTTTGAAACAAGATTTTGATGAAATTAAGTTGATAGTTCAAGAGTTCATATGCTTCCAAGTAGGGTTCATGTTGGAAAATTATGGAATTAGGGATTTAATTGAATGAATTCTAAGTTAGAATTGATTAAGGGATTAAATTGTAAACTAGGCTATAAGTTTTATGTTGTAGGGACTAAATTGAAGAAATTTCGAAATTAGGGAAATATGCTGGAAATTTTATAGTTAAATATAAGTTTAGACAAAATTTGAATAGAAAAAGAGAGTGAATTGGATTAAGAAAATAATTAAGTTTAGTTAGGATTAAATTGGGAATGAGGTAGGAGTTGTTTAGAAATTTAATTATTTATTATAATTAATGCTGTAAATAATAATGTAAATTACTATTATTTTCGTAGCCAACAAAGAACCTGAAGCATCAGCATCGAAAGAAAAGGAGAAAGTCATCGAGGACTAAAACGGGAGAATTACGGTGTGTATTACTATAATTCAAATTTTAATTATTATTTATTGCTGAAATTTTAATTGTTATGTATGGTAAATAAGACTTGATGTAAGTATGTGAAATTGATATGAATATTGAGTGAAAATGAAAGTGATATAAATTGAATCAAATTGAATTGAATAAGTGAATTATGGAATATGTGATTATTTGAAAAGTGTATTGATTGAAAATAAATAAATTGTGACATGTATGGTGTTGATGGTATACACTTGTGTGAAAATTAATTTGTATATGAATTAAGATAATAGATATTTGAATTGAATGAGTATTGAAAATTTTTGTGTAAATGAAATTGAAATTAGAAAAAGTAAAATAATACCCTATTAACTTGTTGGACTAGATTCGATACAAATGGCATGCCATTAGATTTGTGATGTGATGAAGAGATTGTAGTTCGGCCGAGAGGATGTTTCTGTTATTATATACTTCGGTTTATCCGAATAGGCATTTAATGCCTTATTGGTGTGTTTGGAAGGATATATTATACCGGTGTGTTATGGAGGATTTACAATATTCCGGGTGTGTTTAGGTTGGATATTCTAGTGTGTTTGGATGGAATCCGCGTATCTGTCATAGTCCGAGCTTTGTTAATAGGGTAAATAATTGAAATGAAATTTTGAAAATGAGATTATTTGTTTTAGCACTATTGAAAAGTACGAGAAAGAATGTATGAACTAAATTATGAATTGTGTTAGTATGAGAAAAATGAATTATGAATTTAAGATTTATGAAGTAAAATAATTATATATAAAAGTAGTTTAAATAATTATAAAATTTATGGTTGATGTTTTTAATTTATTAATATTAAATAGTCTTGATTTATAGTAATACCACTAAGTATATCCATACTCAGCGTACGGTTGTTTCTGTGCGCAGGTTAGTAGAAGTCAAGTGTTCCGGCTCAGCATCCAGAACAATCCCGACTCCAACACAAATTTTGTGATGTATATTTTTCTTTTGGGTAAATGTGGCATGTACATAGGTGTTATTTAGTCACTTGAATATGTATATTACATTGGGTAGTGAAGGATGAATTATAAAATTTAGATGGTTAAATGAAATGGTAAGGAAAGTACATGATATTTTTATACATGAACATTAAGTTGTTAAATGAATGAAATTTTTAATCAATTTTGAATGATGTTATGATAGTTATTAAGTTAAAATTATGTTAATGATATAAATATTAGTTATATGAATTTGAAACATTGGTGTTGGTGATTTTGGTTTGAATTTGCAGGAGGTTTAGGTAAAAATAAACAGAAATGCGGCCGAAAATTTTTTATAAAAAAAATTTGGAATACTCAAACAAGTCCCGTTCTACTTTTAATACGTGTTTGAACTTCGAGAGTTCAAGATAGAGACTTAATTATTATATTATACTATGAAATTTATATTAATTGTAAATTATTCGTAAGTTGCCTGATATGTCCGGTAATGCCTCATAACCTCGTTCCGGTAACGGTTTGGGGTTAGGGGCTGTTACACATCTGAGGTGGTCGGAGGCTTTTGGAACTTGGTATAGGGTGGAAAGTTGGAAATTACAAAATGATAAACATCAGAATGGTGCTTGGTTATCGGGTCTTGGACAAGGAAGAATAGTAATTTAAAAAATTGGTTAATTATATAGTGGTGGTAGATCTTATTAATATTGAGTCGACTACTTAGAAATCGAAGGCCTTGCGAGAGTTATTTAATGAGGAGCAAGTGAGCAGCATATTGACTTTTCCAATTGCTAGAGTTGAGATAAAGGATGAGAGGGTTTGGAGAAGTGATAATACAAGAGTATATTCGACAAGGAGTGGGTACAAATTACTGCTAAATGGGGATGTGATAACATCAATTGGGGAAGGGTACTACAAGATACGCTATTACAGAGTTTTTACAAGAAATTATGGAGAATAAGAGTTGCTAAGTAAGATAAAAATTACAATATTAAAATTGACTAACAACTACATTCCTATCTTTGATAATTTACAACTGAGAAAGTTGGTGGTGGTGAATTATTACCCTTTCTGTCGCTTAATGGAAGAGTCGATGAGCCACATTTTTCGGGATTGTTCGTTCACCAAATGTGTCTTGTAGTGGGTGGGTATTGATGGCTTACCTATTAATTAGGGGCAATGTTGGAAATTTTGGTTAAGAAATTTATTTGTTAATAGTGGTGAAGAACAATGTAAATGGTTAGCTATTATTTTCTGGGTAGTTTGGCATCACAGAAACAAGGTCTATTATCATGGTGAAAGATAGTGTGTTTGGCCTTAATTCTTTTATTAAAGCCTATTATACAGATAATAGTAACGTAGAAACAACAATAACAACAAGAATTATTCAAAATGATTATGCATGGTATCCACTAAGGACAAATATGGTTAAAATTAATTTTGATGCATCGTTTAATAGGCATGAGCATAGTTCAATTTTAGGCATAATTTTTAAAGACAATGGGGGGTATATTCTGGTAGCATGTACGTACCCGAATAATTTTGTGGCCGACGCAACTACAACTGAGGCCAAAGCCTGTTTACATGCGGTGACAGTGGCTGAAGAACTGGGCTTTCAAAGGTTGGTGGTGGAGGGGGACCCCTTGACTGTAGTTAAAAAGTTCGGTCACTAGGGAGGAAATATTAAGTATTGTTGTAATAATAAAGGAAATTAAATAAAAGGCTCAAAGATTCAAAGAACTCATCTTTAGTTTTGTAGGCAGATTGGTGAATCAAGTGGCGCATGCTATGGCGAAGGAAGAAAAACAATGGTCATTGCTAATGGTTTGGATTGAGGAGGCGCCGCTAAGGGTAGAAGTGGAGACTGAAAGAAATAGACGAAATCTTATATGAATGAGTTGAATGGGTCAAAAAAATGGGTATTCAAGGCTCTGACTGTTCAAAACTACAAGATCCATCATGATTTCTGAGGGCTACTAATCCATGGGAGCAAGACGATGGTAGTAGCGACATTGATGAAGGATCCTAGGGAGATGGCGCTGCTGAGTTTTTTATCGAAAAGTCTATTGGTTTTCCTGTTTTTTTTTTTATTTTTCCAGTTCTGTTCTTGAGAAGACGATAGGTTTTCTTTTGGTTGTTTGTTTGGTTTTCTCAAGTGGTTTTATTTGTTTTTCTGCAATTTTCATTAATTAGGACGCAGCCACCGTTGTTTGCGTCATTTACTCGGTGACACTTGTAACTCATGCAAACATGCATTTATTTATTGATAATGGCATTTCATCGATCTTCACTAAAAAAAAAACTCACTAACACTTGACACTTGACACTTCAAATTAATAAATGAGTACTTTCAGAAGAATAGGTTTGTGAAAATTTTGTATGAGCATGGCCTATATATAAAGAAAAATAGAGATGGTAATATCAAGATCATGTGCTTATACGTAGATGATATGATATTCACTGAAAACTGTTACAGGCCATTTTACCCAACAAACCCATTAAAACCCGGGGCCCAAACACTAAGCCCCAATACCCGAGCCCAATGGACAAGCCCACATCAGAATAGGGTTTCAGAGACTGAAACCCTAGTGCACCAACTCCCTGCCACCGCCGCAACCACCACTAACCACTCCCATCAAAACACCTGCAAAACACGCAAAGAACAGCAACCAAAATGAAAAGAAAAGGCATGTAATGTTGGCTATAAAAGCCATGTTTATTGACTGTAAAAAGGGTTCGGCCCCTCTTTCACTATTTCAAGAAATAAAAAGGGCAAAGAAAACGGATTCAAGAAATTTTTCTTTTGGTATAAACTCTATTTTCTTTATTTATATTTTTCTCTTTATTTTTCTTCCATCCGAAACTGTTTGATTCTTTATTCTTATTTTTATTTTTCTTTTATTTTAAAAACATATATAAATATAATATATAGATTTTAAAATAAAAATAATACCTTTTTTGAATTTTCCGGCCACCGTGTACGGTGGCCGGCGCGACGACGGAGCGGCGGCGACGTGGTGGCCAAGTTCGTCGGATTCTTGGCAGTGATGGAGAAGGGGAGAGGATATTTTTGAGAAGAAGAGTTTTTTTTTAATGAAAGCTGAAAATGATTTTTTTTTGGGGAAACCTTGACTTTTATAGGCCCCCCAAAACGACGTCGTTTTGGGCAAGCCTCTTAGGTACCAAAACGGCGCCGTTTTAAGGCCGGCCCGAAAACCGACCCGACCCGCCTGAAGGATCCGCGTGTTTTCGACGGAAGGGATAATTGCGTTTTCAGGCCTTCCGCTTTTAAATAATTTTGCAATCAAGTTCTTTCCTTTTTTTAAAATTCGGCCTATATTTTATTTTCATTCACAATCTGGTCCACTTTGAAATGCAGTGTTTTGGAGGGTGGGGATTATTTCCATTTTGGTCCCCCTCTTTCCGCGCGTGTCACAATTTAGTCTTTTCAGTCCTTTTTTATTTGAAATTCGCTCAGTATTTTTATTTTTACTTCGATTTAGTCCCTTTCATTTTGAATTCGCCCAGTTTCTTTTTTATTTTGATTTAGTCCCTTTTATTTTATTTTTCTTTCAATTTCGCCCTATATTTTTGTTTTATTTCAATATAGCCCATATTTTAGCAATTTTATGTTATTATTATTATTATTATTTTAAATATTATTATTAGTTTACTATTATTATTATGGTTATTATTATTACTATTATCGTTAGTATTAATATTACTGTTATTTCTCTTATACTTTTCTTTCACGAATATTTATATACCTATTCATATATATATATTATATAAACGTGCATATTTATATATATATATTATTTTTCCTTTTTTACATATATATTTTACTTATACCTACATATGTATTTTCATATTATTATACATATCCATGTATGTGTTTTTATTTTTATAAATAGATATTTATACCTTTATATTTTAATTTATATACATATCTATATATCTATATACATATCTTGTTTTCATAAATATATATATACACTTACATATTCTTCATATTTTTAAATACGTGTTCTATATATGTTCTTTAAATATTTTATGACTCATATATACACATATTTTTTATAGCTTAAAACTATCTATATACCTATATATACATATATATCTCTTTGTTTTTTTATTGTATTTACTCTTTATTTATTTCATTTTCATTATTTATTTTGAATGAATTCGTTTTTATATTTTGTTATTTTATATGTCGTAAGTTTGACCGTTTATATTGATTGCTATTGCTCGTATCATTCTATACTTTTATATTCATTATGATTTTGCCATGCATAAAAATGTAATTTGCTCTTACTATGATTTCGTGTTTTATTTTGCTCGATGTAACAAAATTTAATTTTTAAAATGACATTTCGTGTTTGGATTTGAGGAAATAGTGCCCTAACTTACTGGGTTTCGACTTTCTCAATAAATCTAAATACACGAATCTTTTCAAACTCGAAGTTTTTTTAAATGATCTCGGAAGTTAAGAAAAGATCGTGCCCTAACTTACTGGGCAAGATTTATTTTCTAAACCCGAGATAATAAAACATTTTTTGAAAAGGGGTAACATTTTAGCATTCACTCCAGTATCGAGAATTCGAGACGTTGTATCCTAACTTACTGGATATGATGTCTTTTCTTGATTAACGTGAAATATGCCACTTTTTCCAAAATTTTCAACTTTTTAATACAAGGATCGTATTTTTTTAAATTTCTTTAAAGTTTTCAGCTTTTCGACATTAAGACATTAAGTAATCAACTAAGGTACCAATTTTGGGCGTATCGAGGGTGCTAATCCTTCCTCGTGCGTAACCGACTCCCGAACCCGTTTTCTAAATTTCGTGGACCAAAACCGTTGTTTTAATAAAATTAAACCGTTTATTAAAAACAACCATTTTTCGAGGTAATCCAATCACACCTCATAAAAAAGGATTGGTGGCGACTCCCATTTTTGTTTTCATTTTCCAAAACCCAAGTCGACCCGTTTTTCATCAAAAAATGGTGTCAACAGCTTGGCGACTCCACTGGGGACGCCACACGAGAGTCAAGCCATGAGTTGATTACTTTTTGTCTTTTTGTCAAAAATCAAAAACTTAGTTTAAATATACGATCCTTTCATTGTATTTTTATCTTTATTATGATCTTCGTCATTATGATTCATAATTGCTGTGTTTAAGTTCAGATTTATTTTTGCACATTGCATTGCATGACCGTTGGTCACACCCTTTTTAAGTGAGAGTGAGAAGCTACGCCTTCGTGAGGTTTTCACCTCCGCATGGGATAGTGAATCGCTTTCGGGATACATCCGTACCTATGTCTTCGTGAGACTTTCATCTCCGCATGGCCATAGGGAAATGTATTCCCCTGAACTGAACTCAGTCCATATGAGCCTATAATGGGTGAGGATCGAGGAATCTGCTGGTTCGGGTACCCTTACTTTAGAACCAACCCTCATATAGTAGACTTAGGAACTTAACCTAGGTAGAGCCACTCCAAACCCCTAGTATCTACCCGATTAGGTACTTTTTGTTTTCCTTGTTTGCTTCTGTTTTTTACTAACCGATCTTGTTTTGTTTTGATTATGATTGCATTGCATTTTAGGAAAGAGATATGGATTCCAATCCAATTACTAAATTAGAAAGCTTGTCATGGAATACGAATTCCTTGATAAAGTGGAAAACAATACGACTTCCCAAACATATTCTGAGAAACACAAGAATGGCGATGGAAGAGTTCGTGACCTTGCTTGGTGGCCTGGGGATTCGAGACGATTGTCCAAAAGCCTTCAACAAGCTGACGAGCCTTATGAAGATGGGCAGATGATGGATCGCAACCAGGATCAAGAAAATGAGCTAGCAATGGCATCTATTGGTGAGATTACCTCAAACATGCGGATGAAGAAAAAAATCGATGTTGTTTTCTTGGAATATGAGGGTGAGGTCGTACATGTATCCGTTTTATGTAAGGGAATTTGCTTTCTAGAAAAGTCTCCTAAATGTAATTGAATCAGAATCAACGTCTCTTTAGGCATTCATTTCATGCATTTGCATTACATCGCATCATATGCATTAGACTTTCACGAAGTGACCCTAATTATGTAAAATTATTTCAGCTAATCTGGAAAACCAATCAACCAAACATCCTTACGGTACTCGTCGCAAAGCCAAAGAAATGGATCAAAGATTAGAGAAACTGGAGCAAACGCAAAAAGAGATGCAAGACCAGTTACAGGTGCAAATGAAAGAACATATGGAAAAGATCCAGAAAGACATGGCACAAAAGATGAAGGAGTCTCAGGATGAACTAATGACTAAATTGACGCAACTAATAACCAAGGGAGTGGATAAAAGGAAAAATCCTGTGGTTTGCGATGAAGAAGGAAACAATGATGAGCCACTTTTTTCTCCAGGATACACGCCTCCGCAAGCGCAAATTCAGATTGAACCACATCCACGAAGATCTTCTGTTTCGATTAGGCCTCAGCACTTTCAAGGTGACGCCTCAATACCGAAGAACCTTCAGGGCAGATCTGGTTCTAGTCCTGACGATAATCTGGTTGTCCCGGACTTCGATGAAGTAGCGGAGAAAGACAAGATGAAGGAGGAGTTACCAAAGCAGTTTGAGGAGAAATGGAAATGGATTGAAGAGAAGTTTAGGGCGATAGAAAGTATCGACGGCTATCGTGGAATAGATGCGAAAGATCTGAGTTTAGTTCCGGATTTGGTGCTTCCTTACAAATTTAAGATGCCGGAATTCGAGAAATATAATGGGACCAGCTGCCCAGAAGCTCATATTACTATGTTCTGTAGGCGTATGGCCGGATACGTCAACAACGACCAACTGCTCATACACTGCTTTCAAGATAGCCTCACAGGGGCAGCGTCTAAGTGGTACAATCAATTGACGCGTATCCAGATTAGCTCTTGGAGGGATTTAGCACAAGCCTTTATGAAACAATACAGTCATATAGCTGATATGGTCCTTGACAGAATTACCCTTCAAAATATGGAGAAAAAGCCTAATGAAAGTTTTAGGCAATACGCACAAAGGTGGAGGGAGGTCGCTATCCAAGTTCAGCCGCCACTCCTAGAGAAAGAAATGACGATGCTCTTCATCAACACATTGAAGGCCCCATTCATCACTCACATGTTGGGAAGTGCTTCGATGAGTTTTTTAGACATAGTCATGAGCGGTGAAATGATTGAAAGTGCCGTGAGAAGTGGAAAGATTGATGCTGGGGAGAATAATAGAAGGTCAGACTTAAAGAAGAAGGAAAATGATGTGAGCAATGTGAACACCTGCAACAAATCGATTACACAGCCAAGAAAGGTGATTACTAGTCAGCAAGGTTCATCTAGACAAGAATCGTATGTGAAGCAAGGCACTGAGAACCTTCAATGCACGCCAATTCCGATGTCATATAAGGAGTTGTATCAAAGCTTATTCAACGCACGTATTGTCGCCCCTCTCTACACGAAACCTCCACAGCCACCGTACCCCAAATGGCACGATGCGAATGCACATTGCGAATATCATGCGGGAAATACGGGGCATTCCATAGAGAACTGCATAGCCTTCAAGAAACTGGTTGAAAAGCTCATCAATATGGGTGTCGTCAAGTTTGGTGATTCATCTAATGCAGAAAATTCGCCACCCAATCATGATTAACAATGGGGTGAACGCAATATATGAGAAAGTGTGGGGAAGTTTTCACATATATGAAGGCATAATTGAAAAGGGATCTTATTAGGTGTTCGCCCTTATAAACCTGGGAGTGTTCTAAAGAAACCTTTGTAGTATTTAGAGCTTACTCAGAGTAATATTCAAAACACACTTGTTGCTTTCAGCCTAGAGCAACAAGAAGTCTTTTGTGAAAAAGGCTTATGTCTGAACGTCATTATTTTAATGGAATGCATCTTTGCGATCTTTTGAACTAATATTTTTTTCATTGATTATTCTTTTATTCTTCCATCCAAATCATTCTTTCATTCATAATCACACTGTGCAGATAATTATTCTTAAATTCATACATTCTTTATATATTATTTTGTACCTACAATAGGTCCCTGGATATCAACGACATGAATGGCACTGCTACGGACTTAGAATCTCCTTTTGAGCGAGACATGTGTTTAGAGGGATCTCACGACTTTGAAAATGACACAGATCGTAGCTTATCTCCAAACTTGTTGAGGATGGTAGAACAAAAGGATAAACAGATCCTACCTCTCAGTGAATCATTAGAAATTGTGAGCTTGATGAAGACTAGAATTGACCTGCCTACAGAGACGAAAAATTCAAAGATGTCTTTGTATGATCATACCAGGGTATGCCTCGATTCTTATAATAAAACCTGCACAACAGCACGATGTCAGAAATTTACAGTGCGAACGATGCAATTCTTTGCCGGGACAATGCCTCTCTCGTTGAGTCAGCATAGCTTTACCCATTTGAAGTTGAGTTTCCATCCCTTCAAGATGTTGTTGGATTTTATCCTGATTAAAGAGGAAGATCCAAATTTTTCTGTCGTAGTTGCGTCCCAAAAGGGCTCTATGAAAGAAATCTGGTACCAAAGAAGGTTTCTCACATACAAGATGAAAGTGGAAGATCTTATGTGGAAGACTTTAGAATAACATTGATTCTGGTCGAAAAGCATGACCAGAACTTGCCTAATCTCATGAATTCAAAAAATCAAAAAAATCAAAAAATCAAAGTCAAAATAGAAAAAAAGAAAAAGGAGAGGCCAAGGCGAAAACCCGCAAAGGGCGCTTTGACCAAAGGTGGATCTGAGTTGAAAACCCGAAAAAGGACGACTCAAATTTTGAGCACAATGGGGCATGGACATCACCATTATCGAAGACTTCTAATGGGCATTGTTTCATTTTGAGAGGCTACTTCATGAGCTAAAGGCATCGTATACCGATACAGAATTTCAGAGAAGAGAGTATTGGAGAATGCATTGAGGTTAAACAATAGCACGATAGCTGAAGTCTCAAATTAGCTCAGAAGTGGACACCACGATTCGTCACTGAAGTTCCTAGAGTTGAACATCAAAAATTGAAGGAAAATGACGGAGACTTACGAGGATCGATGTGAGAAATTACCATTTACCCTCATTGTTTGTCGAACATCGGTATTGGGGCAATACTTCTCTTTTTGGTTTACAGGATTGAGGTAGTTCTACCTATTAAAATCCCCTCGTTGCTTGTTGAAGGGATCCAATCGCAATGTGATTAGTTGGCCCTAGGAAAAGGGTTAAAAGCTATTCATCAGGGTCAGATGTACCATAAATAAATAATATGAGCCCATAATAAACATGCTCGTCTCAGAGAATTCCACAAGAGGGCTGGATGTTGAAAACGATTCTTCCTTAACGAAAGGATTCTAAAGGGAAATGAATGCCAAACTAGGAAAGTCCCTATGTTGTAAAGAAGACCATTTCTAGAAGAGTACTGATCCTGAGTGAGATTGCTAATCCTATAAACTCGGATCCAGAAACACTTCGTTTAAAGGAGAAGGAAGGACCAAGGTGAAAACCTGCAAAATGGCACTTTGATTAAAAAAAAAAAGAAGAAGAAGATGAAAAAATGAAAAATGAAAAGTAGAAATGGAGAGGCTAAGGGGAAAACCCGCAAAGGGCACCTTAGGCCAAAGGGGATTTGAGTTGAAAACCCGAAAGGGGCGGCTCAAATACTGATCAAAATGGGGCATGAGGTGATATAAGCTGCTCAAGTTTTGTTCATATTGAGGCATGTGTTGATCTTGCCATGCCTGAATCAACAGGAAAGGATAGGCGACATCTTGAGGGCATCGACAGAGCATTGTAGATCTCCTAAACGCATGTCCAACTCAAAAGGGTCTTCAGAAAGTTTGTATAGAGAAGTTCAAGCTGCGATATCTGGGGCACCCAATTCTCATGTTATTTGTTGTTCTTGGAATACTTTTTTTTTCTTTCCAAGATATACATTCCCAATTAATTCTTTTGTTGTCCTTCTTCACTATTTTCGATAATTTGTTCTTTCGAGCTATGCTCAGAACCAACTTTATTCTTATCCATTGTTATGACTTTTTTTTTTGCAAGCATTGGAATAATGATTAATGGACTAATAAAACTTTCACAAAGGAAGTTTTGCATATTACTCTGAAAAGTTTCTAAATAATACAGGAACCTGAAACAGGACTATTGTTTAGAACATGCCAAATTTGAAGGTTGGAAATTTGAGAAGGAAGAGTCTAAGTTTGGACTTTCTCTTTGGATTTTGTTGACAAATGCATTGATTGAACAAAAGGACAAGATGTCGTGTCAATGAAAAAGCTTAAATAAACAAGCAAGCAATGATCACTAGGCAATAGGAAGAGGTTACCTCAGAGAAGAGAGCCTTCATTTGTGCATGAGTCTTTGAAACGACACCCTGGAAATGGTGTAAGGGGGGACCAGAAAGATTAAGATCCTATATCCTTAAATTGTGATAAAAGAGGATTGAGGAAAAACCATATTTCTACCCTTGGATTGTAGAGGGAGAATGATGGTACAAATTTTGTGCCCTAATGGATTAAACTTTAGGGTTTACAGTGGGGGGCAACCAGATTAAGTGTTTCTTTGGATATACCAGACGAGCAAAAAAGGCGTTGTAGTACGTCAATGATAAAACCTTAATAAGTTTTTACGTGATGTTAACCTAAGCATTAAGGAATCATCTTCATGACATTTTGCATTCACTCAAATGTCATTCATACATATCTAGTTAGGAGCATTTGATTCATTCTGATTATGTCATCCTAATCACTAGGCACAATTAGGTTCATAAAATAGAACATACAGGTCATGTTCCCCAAGGGACAGATCAATGAAGTTAAAGATCTTGCCTTCCTACATTAACAGCGAAGCAGATCGAAGACACAAACCTTGCCTCTTTCGGTTGTGATAGAGCTGGTTGAAGACAAAAGATCTTGCCTTCCTACATTAACAGCGAAGCAGATCGAAGACACAAACCTTGCCTCTTTCGGTTGTGATGGAGCTGGTTGAAGACAAAGGATCTTGCCTTTCTGCATTGACAGCGAAGCAGATCGAAGACACAAACCTTGCCTCTTTCGGTGGTGATAGAGCTGGTTGAAGACAAAAGATCTTGCCTTCCTACATTAACAGCGAAGCAGATCGAAAACAAAGCCTTGCATCCATCGATTGCAGTGGAGCTAGTTAAAGAAGCAGATCTTGCCTTCTTGTACTGACAGTGAAGCAGGTCGAAGACACAAACCTTGCCTCTCTCGGTTGTAGTGGAGCTGGTTAAAGAAGCAGATCTTGCCTTCCTACATTAACAGCGAAGCAGATCGAAAACAAAGCCTTGCATCCATCGATTGCAGTGGAGCTAGTTAAAGAAGCAGATCTTGCCTTCTTGTACTGACAGTGAAGCAGGTCGAAGACACAAACCTTGCCTCTCTCGGTTGTAGTGGAGCTGGTTAAAGAAGCAGATCTTGCCTTCCTACATTAACAGCGAAGCAGATCGAAAACAAAGCCTTGCATCCATCGATTGCAGTGGAGCTAGTTAAAGAAGCAGATCTTGCCTTCCTGCATTAACAGCAAAGCAGATCAAAAACAAAGCCTTGCCTCCATCGGTTGCATTGGAGCTGGTTAAAGGTTACAGATTTTGTCTCCCTAAGCCGTAGCGGAGCAGATCAAAGACAGCAAATCTTATCTTCAAGTGTAAGGAAGCGGATTCAAACCACAAGTTCTATATCCCTGACCTGTAGTGGAATAAATTGGAAATTACAGATCTTGTCCCCCTGAAGTTACAGTGGAGCAGATTGAAGCCAGAGATCTTATCTCCCCGAGATTACAGCGGAGCAGATCGAAGACACTATCCTATCTCCCTGAAGTTACAGTGGAGTGGGTTAAAATAAAGGATCTTATCTCTCTGAGGTTGCAGTAGAGCAGATCGCATCAAGTCTTATCTCCCTGACGTAGCAGTGGAGCAGACTAAAACCACAAATATCGTCCTCTTAAAGTTGTTGCGAAGAAGATTGAAGCTGTAAGTCAGAACACTCTGAAGTGCAGTGGAGTGGATAGAAGCAACAAGACATAGTGGACTGGAAGGAGGCTATTTGAAGAAAAGAAGCACTAGAAGAAGTCAAGATTCGGCAAGACCGGGCAAAATTGGCATTTCTTGGTCTTTGCTCTGTTCTCGTTACACGACAACGAGCAAAGAGGGGCAGCTGTTACAGGCCATTTTACCCAACAAACCCATTAAAACCCGGGGCCCAAACACTAAGCCCCAATACCCGAGCCCAATGGACAAGCCCACATCAGAATAGGGTTTCAGAGACTGAAACCCTAGTGCACCAACTCCCTGCCACCGCCGCAACCACCACTAACCACTCCCATCAAAACACCTGCAAAACACGCAAAGAACAGCAACCAAAATGAAAAGAAAAGGCATGTAATGTTGGCTATAAAAGCCATGTTTATTGACTGTAAAAAGGGTTCGGCCCCTCTTTCACTATTTCAAGAAATAAAAAGGGCAAAGAAAACGGATTCAAGAAATTTTTCTTTTGGTATAAACTCTATTTTCTTTTATTTATATTTTTCTCTTTATTTTTCTTCCATCCGAAACTGTTTGATTCTTTATTCTTATTTTTATTTTTCTTTTATTTTAAAAACATATATAAATATAATATATAGATTTTAAAATAAAAAATAATACCTTTTTTGAATTTTCCGGCCACCGTGTACGGTGGCCGGCGCGACGACGGAGCGGCGGCGACGTGGTGGCCAAGTTCGTCGGATTCTTGGCAGTGATGGAGAAGGGGAGAGGATATTTTTGAGAAGAAGAGTTTTTTTTTAATGAAAGCTGAAAATGATTTTTTTTTGGGGAAACCTTGACTTTTATAGGCCCCCCAAAACGACGTCGTTTTGGGCAAGCCTCTTAGGTACCAAAACGGCGCCGTTTTAAGGCCGGCCCGAAAACCGACCCGACCCGCCTGAAGGATCCGCGTGTTTTCGACGGAAGGGATAATTGCGTTTTCAGGCCTTCCGCTTTTAAATAATTTTGCAATCAAGTTCTTTCCTTTTTTTAAAATTCGGCCTATATTTTATTTTCATTCACAATCTGGTCCACTTTGAAATGCAGTGTTTTGGAGGGTGGGGATTATTTCCATTTTGGTCCCCCTCTTTCCGCGCGTGTCACAATTTAGTCTTTTCAGTCCTTTTTTATTTGAAATTCGCTCAGTATTTTTATTTTTACTTCGATTTAGTCCCTTTCATTTTGAATTCGCCCAGTTTCTTTTTTTATTTTGATTTAGTCCCTTTTATTTTATTTTTCTTTCAATTTCGCCCTATATTTTTGTTTTATTTCAATATAGCCCATATTTTAGCAATTTTATGTTATTATTATTATTATTATTTTAAATATTATTATTAGTTTACTATTATTATTATGGTTATTATTATTACTATTATCGTTAGTATTAATATTACTGTTATTTCTCTTATACTTTTCTTTCACGAATATTTATATACCTATTCATATATATATATATATTATATAAACGTGCATATTTATATATATATATTATTTTTCCTTTTTTACATATATATTTTACTTATACCTACATATGTATTTTCATATTATTATACATATCCATGTATGTGTTTTTATTTTTATAAATAGATATTTATACCTTTATATTTTAATTTATATACATATCTATATATCTATATACATATCTTGTTTTCATAAATATATATATACACTTACATATTCTTCATATTTTTAAATACGTGTTCTATATATGTTCTTTAAATATTTTATGACTCATATATACACATATTTTTATAGCTTAAAACTATCTATATACCTATATATACATATATATCTCTTTGTTTTTTTATTGTATTTACTCTTTATTTATTTCATTTTCATTATTTATTTTGAATGAATTCGTTTTTATATTTTGTTATTTTATATGTCGTAAGTTTGACCGTTTATATTGATTGCTATTGCTCGTATCATTCTATACTTTTATATTCATTATGATTTTGCCATGCATAAAAAATGTAATTTGCTTTTACTATGATTTCGTGTTTTATTTTGCTCGATGTAACAAAATTTAATTTTTAAAATGACATTTCGTGTTTGGATTTGAGGAAATAGTGCCCTAACTTACTGGGTTTCGACTTTCTCAATAAATCTAAATACACGAATCTTTTCAAACTCGAAGTTTTTTTAAATGATCTCGGAAGTTAAGAAAAGATCGTGCCCTAACTTACTGGGCAAGATTTATTTTCTAAACCCGAGATAATAAAACATTTTTTGAAAAGGGGTAACATTTTAGCATTCACTCCAGTATCGAGAATTCGAGACGTTGTATCCTAACTTACTGGATATGATGTCTTTTCTTTATTAACGTGAAATATGCCACTTTTTCCAAAATTTTCAACTTTTTAATACAAGGATCGTATTTTTTTAAATTTCTTTAAAGTTTTCAGCTTTTCGACATTAAGACATTAAGTAATCAACTAAGGTACCAATTTTGGGCGTATCGAGGGTGCTAATCCTTCCTCGTGCGTAACCGACTCCCGAACCCGTTTTCTAAATTTCGTGGACCAAAACCGTTGTTTTAATAAAATTAAACCGTTTATTAAAAACAACCATTTTTCGAGGTAATCCAATCACACCTCATAAAAAAGGATTGGTGGCGACTCCCATTTTTGTTTTCATTTTCCAAAACCCAAGTCGACCCGTTTTTCATCAAAAAATGGTGTCAACAAAAACAATCCAGGTATGTTTAATGATTTTAAAAAAGTTAAACTAAAGAATTTGAAATGAAAAATATTGGTGAGATGTCATACTCTTTTGGAATTGAGGTAAAATAAATGAAAGATGGAATATTTAGCACTTAAAAGAAGTATGCAAAGAAAATTTTAAACAAATTCAAAATGAAATATTGCAAGTCGATAGCCACATCAGTAGAATCAGACATGAAATAAAGTGTTGATTCAATGACGTCAGTAAATCCAACTTTGTTTAAAAGCATCATTTGGAGTTTAAGATATTTGATTGTCACACAATCAAACATAATGTACGCAATCAAACATAATGTACGCAATGGGATTAGTAAGTTGATTCATGGAGAAGCCAAAACAAAATCACTTGGTTGCAGTAAAAAAAAAATTGAGATATATCAAAGGTACAAGTCATTGTTTATGTTATATACACACTCAAAGTTCAAAATTAGTTTAGACAATGATCATGGTGGTGACTTGAAAAATCGCAAAAGCATGTTCAAATATTTTTTCCATATTGACTTTGCATTATTTTCATGTTCATCAAAGAAATAACAAATAGTAGCCATCTCTACCTATGAAGTAGAGTACATATTCATTGCAGTGCACTTCTCAGGGGAATATTTTTGGCAAATTATCTCTTATACACGAAGGTCCAATTACAATTTATGTTGATAGAAAGTCTAAAATATCTCTTGCAAAAAATTCAGTGTCCTATAGTCAAGCAAGCACGTCGATACAAAGTATCATTTTATTCAAGAGCAGGTAAAGAATAAAAATGTAGAGATAGTCTATTGTAAAACAAAAGATCAAACTGACAGACATTTTTATGAAGCCATTGAAAGCGGAAATATTCCACAAACTTAAAAAAAAAAAAAGCTTGGAATGAAAAGCTCGATTTAAGGGAGAATATTAAAGCCAACCTGACTTACAAGCTCGGCTAAGCATGGTTTGAAAGTTCATAATGTTCTTGAATATTCAAACAAATGGATAAGAATAAAAAAGTGAAACGATGGAGCTTATCATGTATGGATAAGCATAGAATTGCTGGAAGCTTCATAAGCTTGTTACTAGTATTTTAATCAGTTTTTTTAAGGTTATAAATAGACCTCATGTTGGTGTAGCATGATTCATAAGGGAGCAGAAACAAGAGAAGAAAGTAGAAAAAATGGGTGTGGGTGGAGTTGAGAGCAATACTAGCCGTAGCTAGTAAATGATCAAGAAAATTATTGTGTTATTTTGTAAGTTATTTTTCTCGAGTAATAAGATTATTTTGGTTTTAAGTGTCCATTTAACTTCCAACAAGTAATAATGGATACGTATGACAGGTTGCTCTTCAATGGCAAGCAAAAATGGTGAATGTTTTCTCCGATGCCTTATCCACTCTTTATCCACTCTTAACATGCAAGCACATAATCAAAAATGTTTTCTCAACTTCCATAACCATTTAATGGCTAATTGAATACATAGTCTATTTAACATTTAATCTTCTAAGGTCTTAATTTCACATAATTCGAATTCAATTCCGACTTTAGAATTATAATCTAGGGACTTTAAGCTTTCCAAAAACTTATCTGAACCCCAAATTCTTTTCATTTTCTCTAAAGCTTCTCAAGCACTCAACAATGGTGTTATAAACATCCTTTTAAGAAAATCCTATTGTGACATGTCTTCTAGTCAACCTACCACATTCTAAACTTACTTCTATCATAATCCCAATCTAAGAACAAATAATAATGCAAAGCTTTTCTTACCTCTTAGCTTCACCGAAACTTAACCTCATTCCTTGTTCTATCTCGCTTCAAACACCACCATTTTACTCTCTACTTGATGGGCTTCAATCACTCATAATTTTGATGACAAAATCTACCTTCAAAGCTAACAAATTCGCCCTTAATTAAGCATTAAAGCTCACGATGATATAGAGTCTTCATTTTTTTTTTTTGTTTATTGCCTTGGGAAAGAGATGGAGAATCCCACTTGTTCTTCCTTTTTATGTTCGGTGGGAGAGAGAAATAAATAAGCTAATTTTAACTAAAATTTTAATCCTTAATCAATCTAATATAATCGATCCAAAGGCTATGAATAAATGGTAGAAATGTTAGTGTAAATCCGTGGCTTTTGTCATGGTTCTCCCCTAAGCTTAATAAGAGTGGTTTATTTGCTAATTAAGGTCATGGTTAAATAGCTACTTCAGTCCTTAAAAATTTCCATGTTTTCTATTTATTCCTTCCAAATTTGGCTTGACACTTTACTACCTTCCTCAACTTAGTCCTTAAACTCTGTTATTAATTCTAACACTTAACCGAATAATATTCTTAGTTGAAACTACATGCTATCTTGTCTCTTAATTTACAGATTTTATGCCTTTTCATTTGCTTTTGTAGGGTTTTTTTTAGCATACTTGTAACCAAAACTCACCCTAATTTCGAGTAAACATTTTGTAATATTGGGGACGGGGACTCATCATTATCATTTTATATTACAGAATGGTTTGGTTATCAGTTAATACGAACTGTGTAAGCCTCTACATATGTTTTCATGACATTTAAGCATATACTCAAATCCGGAAAACACAGGCTTCAGCTTTCAATTTGGTAATATCAGCACTGAATATTCCCCTAGAACAATGAACTTTATGCTACCATGTGTATCAGATAAAAAGGGAAGTTGAAAGCTTCCTGTACTACCAGAAATTATGTTTGCAGAAGGATTAATTATAATTGCAGATGGATTCCCCTTGTTGTAACTTTAAGCTACCCAGTTTACTGTAGGCTTCAGGTTTCCTGTTAACAATGAACTTGGAGCACTGATGATTTTGGTGCTGCTTATCTGAAAAGCCCCACACGCAACCGACATTGCTTTCTATAATGTGCAGTGTAGAACCGTACATTGAATCAAAAGTATGACCCATTTGGAGCATATTCTATTATCAGAGTCGGTGAATATATGTTCAAAACAAATGAAGGATACGTTAGATATAAATATTAAACTTAAATGCTTTAGGAAAAATAAAAAGAGTAGAGTCAAACACCCACCCATTTACCTATTATATTTATTTTCTCACTTCGATCCACTTTACCCGAAAATATTCAATGTATACATGATAGATAATATCATCCATTTTAACCCTTGTTTAGAATAAGTATGTATAAAATAATAATTTAAGGACTAAATCAAAAATAAAAGCATTTGGCTGATGGTGATTTCTTTGTTTAAAAAAAAAGGACCACAATTTATTAAGAAAGAAAGACGTACATTGATGTCTCCCCTATTGAATGCTTTTGCAAATATTAAAGCCATACACACAACTGTCCCATTGTAAAGAGTCCTTTTCAAAGCCTGGAAATCTAATGTGATTCAAAATTTTGATCTCATCTTTTGTTACAAAGCCCCCACCACCGTCAGCTCCATACGAACCATTCATGCTTTCTTTTGTCTTATTTATTTTGTTTCCATAATTCCTATTTACAAATATTTTATATTTATATTATGAGATTAGTATGATGTTTAAAAAATATTCTTTAGACACCATGCCACATCATATTTTTTTAAAGAGAATTAATAATATATTTTTAACTCTAAAATTAATAAATTTAATCTATCCTTTTTATAAAATTCTAAAACCCTAAATCCATACTCTTTAACCCGTAAATTTGAATCTACCAATTTCTTTAAAATCATAAATCTTAAAATTCTAACCCATCATACCATAAATAATAAATCTAGTTGAAAAAAAAACTATAAACCTGACATTACTATTACTATTTGTTAATTTTATTTAAAGGATTAAAATGTAATGTTAGAAAATGTATGATATTAATTAGAAATAAGTATTAAACTAAAATTAATTTATATTCAATTTAGCTTATATTTTTTAAACTATCTACTTACCTCTAAATATTTTCATTAAATGAATTTTAAATAAAAGCATAACTATATCCTTATTAATTAGTATTCTTTTTATTTTCAAATTTTATATTCAATTGTTGAAATTATTTATCTATTTATTAAATGAATTTTTATATTCAATAACTTTGATGTAGAATTTTTTAATATATTTATGTTAATTTATTTATTTTTATTATTGATCATCTTAAGTAGTGACTAATCTTCTCACTAAAAACTTTCTTTAGAAAATTAACCACTCATTTCCAATGAGGTGGGGATTTATCAGCCTAATTAATACAATGGGATCCTTGGCCAATATTTTTGTCATTTCAAGACCGGAACCCAGATGGAATCCCAGACAACTATCATAATATTATTATTTTTAATGGGTGCCACTGCCATCCAAAGTTAATTTGCAAACCAAAACACATTTTTGATGATATCCAAAAGGGCTTTTTTATTTCTTCAAAGCTTGCAGTTCCAAGACACAACAGAAGAAGGGCTTTTTGCTAAAAAGCTTCAACAATCCATTAACCATGGTAGGGTGTACCAAAAGTAAATTTACTCCGAAACAAAACAATAATTCCTTCAAAATGACCTCTTGGCGAAAGTCAATACTCATGATTTGGTTTTTACATTTTAGCTCTCTTATAGTTTTATCAATAACATAATACCAACCTGATATGAAAACACGAGTCAATGAATGACATCCAAGGCTGTACCTTACATACATACATACATACATGATGAAAATTGAAACTTTCCAACCTATAATTATATACATATATAGAAACGTATCAAATGAGGCAATAACGCAAAACAGCTAAAACATCATTGGCCTAATATTGACAAAATTGAGGGATGTGCCTTACAAAGAAATTACCAGTGAATGAGCCTTTTAAGGCCACTAAACAAGGAGACAAATTGCCCAGGTAACCATGTTTCAAGTCCCCACAACACCTACAGCAACCAGGCATTCCCATTTTCCTCATCTAATTTACTAGAATAAGAATCAAGAAAATGGCATCCAGTTCAGCTCTAACTATGTTGTGGGTCCAAACTTAGCTCACAAATATTCCCTGTGACTAACACTGCTACCTTGTCTTCAACTGAGACAGATAGACCTGGGCCTGTATTACAGTTTTATGGATCCTGAATCCCGGAACAACCGTGAAAGCCACCCGTGGTTCTGATTCCGACGAAAGGAATGCTTCCTCAGCTACACTTTCCATGTATACTTCAGAAAATCTACACCCTTTGCTTATTTGGAAGATCGATGCCTCTGGCTCGAAAGCAAAGGCCAAGCAATGCAGAAGCCACACCCGCTTCGCCATTTCCGTGAATAAGGCGAAAAACATAGTGTCTGGGAATTGATAGGAGTTCACCATGTCCCTATTGCTCAAATTGCCAAAAAAGGATGATTCCATCCTAGGATGAACAACTTGCAAGTACTTGGTTCGACAAAATTTTGCAAATGTTGACTTGGGTTTCACGGCTAGATATTCCCCGACTTTCACGGATTTCATTTCCATAAATCTATCGATGAAGACTTGTGGACGTCTCTTCCCTTCAGATATAGAGTTTCCGTAAAGAGAGAAATAAGGATGGTGGAAGGCCTTGAACATTTCCCTGCAAATGAAGGACTCGAATGTAAAACATTTGTCGTCTGCTTTCCAATAGACCACGCCTTGTTCTATCGAACTAGCGGCCGCATTGATATCCCAGTCAGCGGACTTCATTTCATCGAGCATCAGCCTGACGAAACTTCTAATGGACTTCACAGTCTGCCCAAGAACGGTACTAAAATTGCTAGGAGTTAAACTTGATAGCTGAAGGTTGTCGAGCACAAATAACTGACCACTTTGATTCAATCTCTTCCCCAACAACCGGTTATGTTTATTGGATTCGTCCAACTTCTCTCGAAGAAAAATGATCTCAGACTCTTTGAGTTTCAGCTGAGATTCCAATTTCTTTCCCATAATCTCAAATGTCTTGGAAAGACTTTTCTGTTCTTGAATATCAGCTAAAATCATTGTATGTTCGGGAGAAGGATCATACTGCTTCTTCAGAAAACACTGCTTCAATTCAGATAACTTCTTCAAGTCCGTTACTATCAATTGATCAGCAGCTTGAATCCCCTCAGCGTCGTACGGTGACTGAGCATGCTGCAGCTGAGCATATCCTGCCTTAATAGCCGAAACGGTAGCAAATATTTTCGCAATAAGAGCTTCCAAAGCCACCTTTCTTTCGAGCTCTTCGTCATGTAAACTGTCGAATTTCTTAGATAATCTCTTGGCGGTCTTACTGTCATTCCATTCTTCGGCGTCTTTAGACTTAACCTTTTGAACCCCATCATCAGGCACAATCCCAGCAGTAGCCGTGTGCAGGTGAAGAACTTTTGATAAAGATCGAATCCATTTACTCTTTGACGGAGTAACAGCCGATGGCTTAACCGCTTCCATCTGCAAAGTATCACAAATGACAACGACAGAAAAACTATGAGTCTAGAACAGAATTTCTTCAATCAACTTTTTTAACACACACCAATTAAAAGCAAACAAAAAAGGAGAGGTGGGGAGGCAATTAAGTGTGTTGACTGAAAAGAAGAAAAAAAGCAAAATGCTTTAAATCGAGAATGGAATTTTCTTTTTGTTAGCTCTTTTACCTTTTTCAGTACACTGTTGAACGACGCGGGAAAGACAAATAGAGAAAGAGAGAGAGAGGAACAAGAAGAGCAAAATGGACAGAATATCAATCAATGGCATGCTCCAAAGACATGTTTTTTTAACGGTCACAAAGTTCAAAAAGCTTGTCTTTCCAACACTACGAAATTGAAACCTTCATTTGGAGCATAAAATTCAATGTATATGCAAGCGGTGGAGGAGAACACACAAACAGGCCTCATATTCATTTCCTATAGCTGTTGCACAGTTCATATGGGGTCAAAATATGCACACTAATAGTCTATAATCTATAATTCAATAAACTTTACATAACAAACAACCCACTTGTCTCCCCCCCCCCCAAGATAAAGAAATACAGATATTCAACCCCAAGGAGACAGTGAGGAAATAAATTAATGCAAAGCAGCTGATTTTTCTAATGTTTTATAGGGAAATCTATCCTGTTTTGGTAAGAAATTTGTCTACATCTTTCATTTAATTTTCCTGGAAATACCCTTTGAAGAATTGAGAACTTCATTTGTATATACAACATGTCAGTTCACACCACATGGAAGAATTAGAAAATGTCCAAGAGATTTCCAAGAAAATAAAAATTATTTATCATGAAAAGCTTTTTGGTAAGAAAGAGAGAGAACCAAATCCGAGACCGAAAGCAATAAATCGAAAAAAAGTAAAAGAAATTAGAAGATTATGTAAACATACCATACAAAAGTTCCTATATGAGCACAAATCTAAATCGAGATGTGCTGTATTTTTATAGCATACAGGAGGTAAACAACATGCATAATATTCTAATTCCAAATGAGCAAAGTTGAAACTTGACAATAGCCCCCCATTGTGGTCCATGTACCACTTGAAATTTCCAACAAAGTTCCATATAACTTTTAACAATTGGCCATATTTGACCCCACAACATTAAAAATCAAAATACCTTCTCTCCTTCAACCCAATCAATTGTACCAATAACCGGAAATTAATTAAAAAAAAACAACCAAAATGCTGAAAATTGAGAGTTGCATAAATTCATAGGATTCTTTAGGGTCTATGCATTCACTGTTCACACCCTAAAAGAAGTCTAAGAATAAAGTAAGGTTAGCTGAGCTTATTGGGGGTTTTTTTTTTGGGGGGGGGGGACCACCAAAGTGAAAATCTGATATGAAACAGCATATTCATGAGCTTTGCATATTCACGTGGCTATCCAATGAGTGCACTGTCATGCAATGGCTTTATTCTTTAGTAGTATTTCTCGTCATTACTTCACTAATATAAATTACTCCACTTTTTCAACATGATACAATTACACAAAGGTAATACAAAAGAATAATTAAAACCCATATAAATAAATTATGTTGGAATATAACCTCCAAAGATATGTTTTGTTCTATCAGAAAAAAATGATAAAAGTTCAGTATAATAAAGAAAGAAGAAAGAAAGAATACGCAAACAATGCACTGAAAAGTTGTTTTCTTTTTGCAGTGCAACAGCTTAAAACAACCGTTGGATTTCTGCAACATGTTTCAGATTTACTGAGATTTGTGCCTATTTGCCTTAATGACCAGAATCTTTTTTCCCAATTTGTCCTATACCTAGTCGCCTATCTCTAAATCTAGGCTTCCGTGGGAATTACACGTGCAAATACTATATTAATATCTGCATGGTTAAGAGATGTCACTAAAATCCTCCTAATACATTAGTCTACAGCTTTACTCGTTTCATTCCATTAAAAAAATCAAATCAACAGTTTTTAGATATTAAAAATCTTGGAAATGGAAGCAACATGGTACCAATTATGTTAATAAATTCCTTGAACAAAACCAATTGTGTATTCAAATCACTATCTCAAAAGCATAACTATAACTTGATCAATTCAGCATTGGTATTACATAAATTTATAAAATTATCTCATATCTACAACTCATGCCAATATGAATTTAATAAACATCCACTCAGTAAACAGATCATATTTCATTGATTCAATCAATAAGATAATGGTACAACCGTGTGAACTTCTTTACTGTTTTTTCTTTACGTAAATCTCAAGCAAACAGAATTAAAAACCTCAACGTTCACACTCTTTCTAGAGCATCCTGTTATATTAAAAAAAATGATTTTGCTGGAAAATCAGAAGCGATTTAACAGAGTTTTCAGCGAAATATATATTTTTTTATTTTGAGGAATGGAAAGGTAGAAAATCTCAGAAGCTGAATCCCGAGAAACAAACAGAAAGTAGAAATCAAAATGTAAAATAAGGGGAAAAGCAAGAAAAGAATGTAGAAATAGCAGTAAAACTTCCAAAGGTTTTCCTCATCAAATAAATAAAAACCTAATGATAAATTATGAAGACACTTACCTTTAGCTCCTCCAATCAAACTATAAGAAGAAAATCCCTAAAAATTTATGACTTCAAAAAAAAAATCAAGATTATTGATACAGAAACTATAAATAGATATATATATATATATAGAGAGAGAGAGAGAGAGTAATATTTTTTATTAAAAAAAGTGAGAAAAAATCAAAAAATTAAGGGAAATAAAAGAAAAACAATCCATTAAAAATAAAGCTTCATTCAGATTTCTAACTTACCTTAAAAAGAAGCCTTGTTTATCATACAATTACGGGGCAGTGAAGAAAATAAAAAAAAAAACTTTTGTTTAGCTTGAAATATCAAAATCCAACCAGCGAAACTTCTTGAATGCAAACGAATTATATTTTTTCAATTTTGAGATGAAATTTTCCCACTCTTTCTTTCAGATGAAATTTAATTTTTGAATAGATGTTTGCAGGAGGAAAAAAGAATGGATGGAAGCTTGGCTTGGCCAGAGCAGAACGTGAAATGACAAAGGAGGACAGAAAGACAGTTTTTTATTCAGACATGGAGGGGAAACGTAACTGTCCAAGTTTGGGTCATTTTCCGTTATTTTTGGTTTAACTTTATGCCAATTTTTTTTTCTCCTTCTTGATATTATCTATTCGTTGAAAACTTTATACGATTATTCAATGCTAATAAGATCATTTTTCTAATTTGATTAACGTCAAACATTTTTATTATTTATAATAACATTCCTGAATCAGTTTATAATATTTTATTTATTTTTTATAGTATGTGTTATATCTTTACATTTTTATTATTCAAGATTTTTATTTATGATAATATCTTTTCCAAAAAACAATATTAATATCCTAAGAAATAATTAAAATATTATATTCATCAAAAAATAATAATTATACTTATGATTTTACAAAATAAGAATGATTTTATTGTTCTATATTTTTATGTAAAATCAATAAATTGTATAAATGATCAAATTTCAAACTTTAAAGAATTTTAAAACATTAAACAATATCACGATTGAGACTTAACTTAATTATTATAGATATTGTTATCAATACAGAAGGACGTAAGTTTGAATTTGTTGAAGTATATTATATTCTTATTTATGGGTTGAAGAGAAATTACATCTAATTTTAGATATTATGTCAAAAAAATATTTATTAGAATTTATAATAAAATTATTCAAAAAATAACATTTAACAACCAAAATTTCATTTAATTTTCATTTATATTTTTTATCATCTATTAATATTAATGTATCAAAATATAATATATTGCTTATATGAATATTGTCGTAACGGAAAAAAATATAGAAATAGGACGGAGTGGACAAGGCAAAACATGAGAGGGTAATTTTGGGAGTTCAGTGCGTAAATGTTACGTCCGTAAGATATTTTAGAGGGGAAATGGACGATGAGGATATGAAGTAGGTGGGTTGTTTTTTATTGTGTGTCTGAGTAGTTGGAGGGCTAGCATAGGTGGGAGTGTCTTAGATGAATGCCACGTGGACAATGTAAGGAATGATAGGTGGGTTGTTTTTTATTGTGTGTGTGAGTAGTTGGAGGGCTAGCATAGGTGAGAATGTGTTAGATGAATGCCACGTGGAGAATGTAAGGAGTGATAGGTGGGATCCCACCCCAAGGACGGCAGATTCTTTAGACAATTCTATGGGTCCAACTGGCCAATATGATTCTTCTTAGTTGTGTGGTGAAAATTATGATCAATATTTTTTTGAAAATTCGACATAAATATGATATAAAATATAAATTATATTTAATAAATTGATAACTTATAAATCTGTAAATTATTATATAATAATCTCAATGTAATTATGATAATAATAAGAATATCATATAAATACACAAATAGGTTGATGGAATTTGGATATTAAAGGTAAGTTTAGATAGGCAATGAGTACAGTGTGATATATTTAGTTTACATTTTTTCTCATGCTACAGTATTGTTATAGTATTTAATCTCACCACCACAATTGTTTTTACATTAACTATAACTAAATGCACCGCCCATCTAAATCCACCTTAAATTAGAGTCATTAGACATTAATTAAGATGCATTAGAAAAACATGTAAATTTTAAATTAGGTTTTTTATAAAGAAATTTATTTTATTAAATGTAATAAAATCTAAATTAATTTTTTTAAAGAATTTACAAAAAAATGCAAATACAATATAAATCACAAATAATGTATATTTGTTTAACTAAGAAAATCTCCTATTGATGAAAGGGATAGATTAAATATTACTTAAACTATATTTTAATTTTTTTCATTAATGTATTAGTTGTATTAAAATTTAAATATACACATTTTTAGAAAATACTACGTGCTGCTAACTACTAGCTAACATTCCTCAACTAAAAATAAAAATAAAAATACTAATCATTTTCAATTTATCATAATATTAAACATTCTCAACTTATTTTAGGTAAACTATCAAAATAGCCCACTTTTATTTTTTTAAGTTACATTTTAGTTACTTATGTTTGAAATGTTACATTTTAAACATTTACATTAACGTGTTGTAATATTTTAGTCACTAAACCATTAATTGTCGTTAACTGTGTAACGGTAAGCTGACATAGCACGTTAAATCATCATTTCAAACAAAAATTTTAGGTTAAATTATACAATTAGTCCTCATATTTTTCCGTTTTGAGCAAAAAAAATTCTTTTATGATCTTTTAACTTTTCTTTTTCTTTTTTTTTTCATTCTCTTACGTTTCTCCCTCTATTTTTCTCTCTTCTCCATCTCTTTTAACGTATAAATTTTATAATTTAACCTAAAAATTAATATGTCACATCATCTTACCGTTACACAGTTAACAACAATTAACGCTCAATAACTAAAATGTTACAACACAATAATATAAGTAACTAAAATGTAACCTGAGAGAAACAAAAATGACTATGTTAGTAGTTTACCCTATATTTTATTATAATTAATATTTATTATTTTGGTTTTTTATAAAAATAATATAACAAACTTAATTACAAAAATAATATTGGATTTAGATTATTTATAAAAATAGAGTATTTTTTACAGTAACTTTTGGTGTCTCTTGACAAATTGACAACATCGATAAACTTTTAACAAAACAACTAACAAAAAAAACTAAAAAAATAGAAAAAAAATTTGATTGGTGCTGTCAGGCAACACCCCCTTGATTAAATAAAAAAAAAAGTTGGTTTTTTCTCTTTAAATGTTAGTTTGGTAAATAGAAATGTAAAAAAATACTATTTTTTTTAAATAATTTAAATTCAATAATATTTTCATAATTAATCATTTTTAATTAAAAATCTATTATTTTATTTTGAAATTATGAATAAAACATTCAATTAAACCTTTTTTTTAATCATACAAATAGAGGAAAGTGGTGGAAAAGATTCAAATTTACCTCACCTAAATGTAAAATCAATTAAACATTTTTTTTCTTTTTCTTCTTTTTTTGCTTTTAAACCTTGGTTTTCATTATGAACTGTTTTGCCAAGGCACACAACCGAAACAAATGACCAATTAAAATAAAAAACAAAAGACACACCAAGCAGAAAGTAAAGAGCAAATAAAATCAAAAGTTTCAATAGACCCCAAACTAGACCCTAGAACCAAAATGTTATTGGAAACCAGCAGCAATCTCCCCATCTCAGAACCTGCTTCGCTGCAAATACAAGAATCGACAACCTTTAGGGAGAAACTTTGAGTTCCTTCATGGAGTTCAAAATACCCATTCTCTATTTCTTAAAGTTAGTATATGTTACCTAGTCTTCTTAATAACCAAGCATTCCAATTTGAAACTACAACTTGATCGACTATCCTCGATGCCTCTTCCATCCAGTATCGAGGTCCCTAAAACCTACGCCTTTCAGTCGCAAGCACATGCATTGCCTCATTAGCTTCCCTATGAGTAAATCGGTAAGTAATTTCTTCAAAATGCTTCGCAAGTTCCCTAATGTTCTAGATAATTGGTCTGAGGATTGTTCTATCTTTTACCTTTGATTTAATCTTCTTGATGACTGAAAACACCTTCTAGAATTACTCTCCGAAACCCCATTTCAGTTGTAAAAATGACTGCTCTTTCGCACGCCTAGGCCTCTACTAGGAATGCATCTGCAACATTGTGATAAATCTATGTACATGCTCCCATAACCTATCTAACATCATTTCTAATAATAATTGCAGATATAGATTTGTTAGTCTCTGCCTGGAATGATGCATCAAAGTTAATTTTTATGATGCCACTTTCTATAGGTCTCTATTATTATTTCACCATAAGCTTGGCTGGTAGTGCAGATATACTGATAGATTCAATTTCCTGAACATAACCCTAAATAAAACCCACCAAATCCTGTACTGACCTTTGATTCCCTCATGAACCAGTCAATTGCGCATATGCTCTAAAGCCCAGTAAGCTATAATCAATAATTTCCTACTTTTATTATCTACAACAATGAATCTCTATACTAACCATATTATATAATCTGAGGGTGTCAACAGTAGGCTCATCAAGATCTTCAGAAGCTACAAGATTCGAAAATTCCTAACCAGATGTTCAGTGTAACACCCCTAACCCGTATCCGTCACCCGAATAAAGTTATAAATTTGCATTCCAAAATTAAAACTTCTCAAATTTCACCATAAAGTCCCTAATATGGGCCTACGGGGCCCAATAGATGCTTTGGAAATGGTTCGGGAATAAACTGGAAACTTTGAAATTTTATCTTGAAGATAGGGGCACACACTCGTGTGACTTGGAACATGGCCATGTGGCCAGCCTGTGGGGCTCCCATGGCCGTGTGGCCGGCCAGCCCGTGTAGAATTTTGACTTGCAATTTCTTAAGTATCAAAGGGGCACATGGCCTAGGCACACGCCCATGTGGCTAGGCCGTGTGGTAAACTGATTTTTCACCTTTTTTAAGCCATTTTCACACAATTTTGACACACGGCCGTGCTTGAAACCCGTGTTCTTCACACGATCAAGACACACGTTCGTGTCTTTTGCCCGTGTACTCTCTTGACTTCATATTTAAGAATGTAGGGGACACATGGTCATCTCACACGCTCTTAGGCTTACCATGTGTCACATACGGCCTAGACACACACGACCTAAACACACGCCCGTGTGTCTACCCGTGTGGACGAAAATAGGCCGTTTTAGGCCACTTTTCTCACCCTTTCATCCATTACCTGCATTTAAACACAATTATACTAATTCCAACCAACCAATAAATCATTTTATGCCCAAAACATGCATTTTGTATTAACACACTACTACTTAATCATCAAACTAGTTTCATACACATATGTCATTCCTTTTGTATACTTTAACCATCTATAACTTTATCCATATAATACTTATGCATGCCATATAAATCAAAAGATAATAATCCAAAAACTTCCGAAGAACGTCTAGATAGTGTGACTCTTGGTGATGATCCAATCCTCCGACTCCACGTTAACCTACAAGACATGTCAAACATATTCAAGTAAGCTTGTGAAAGCTTAGTAAGTTCATAGGCTTAGAACGTAAACTTACCAATATGGAAAAGAATTCGTATATTTTACAATTTACTAATTTCTTCTGTCATTCACAAACCAAGTTAATTCCATTTAATATTATTCACACTTAAACTTCATTGTTATGGGCCCATTTATCGCTTACCATCTCTGTCAAATTAAGAAACTCTACGGAATTGAGTACTTCGTCTTCACTTTGCCATAATAAAACTAATGACTTGCATATGATCACGTTTCACTTTCCGAAGCCATGACCTAGCCATGGTCTTATACCGGTCATATATCATACTGATACCATATCCCGGATATGGTCTTACACGGAAAAACTTATCACTTTTCTCCGATGCCATAGCCCAGCTATGGTCTTATACGGATCACTTGTATCACTTTAATCCGAAGCCATAGCCTAGCTATAGTCTTATACTGGTATTGCTTATCACTTGTTGCCATTGTCCAACCATGGTCTTTTTCCGTCAATTCATCGTTTGTCACTTGATAGAAGTACTCAATCCGATGTTTCATTCAATTTGATCATTTCTTCAATTTCATATTTTTACATTGTTCATGGTTTTATCATAATCATATAGTATAACTCATTATAGAATTCATAAGAATAAAAATGATCACAAAAATTTAGCCACATGAACTTACCTAGGCTGATTTGCAATAGTTGTAGAAGTTCGAGAAAATTATTCGACTATTTTCTCCTTTTCACGATTCACTTCAATTTATTGATCTATAATTGCAAAATCATTCATTAATTAGCATTCATTTCAATTCTATTTTACTTCACAATTTATGCCCTTAAATTTTCAAAATTACACTATTACCCCAAAATTTTTAGTTTTTTTTTTAATTTAGTCCCTGCTCAATTTATTCATTAATTGAGCTAATTCTTCTCAAATAACACTTTATCAAGACACTATAAACTACTTCAAAGCTTTTAACACTCAAAATTTCATCACCAAACCCTAATTCCAACAACTTTCACAATTAGGTCCTAAAATTGATTTCTATACAAAATCTCTTCATAAAATCATCATATAATAAAATTAAAACCTTGATTCCATTATAAATCATCATAAACTTTCAACACGTATTCATGGCAACTTTCAAAATTACCCATATAATCAAAAACTAATGAATTAAACAAGTGGACCTAGTTGTAAAAGTCTCAAAAACACAAAATTTACAAGAAATAATCAAGAATTGAGCTTACATGTAGTGAAAATATGGGAAACCAGCTTAAAATAACCCTTCAATGGTGTTTTTTCTGGATAGGATGAAGAAAAATGAAGAAAACTCTAGATTTCCAATTACATCCCATTTTTTAACTATTTAATTTTTACTTATTTTCCAATTTTACCCATTGTTCACACCTAATTTCAATATTTCCTACACACACATGCCTTCCAGCCCAATAATAGGTGTTTAATTGCCTATTTAGTCCTCCTTAAATTATTACTAGAGCTATTTAATCACATTTCACAATTTTGCACTTAATTCAATTTAGTCCTTTTTACCCAATTGACTATCAAAACCTTAAAATTTCTTGACGAAACTTTAATACTAACTTACTAATACTCCATAAATATTTATAAAAATATTTACGGCTCGGTTTAATATTTCAAGGTCTCGATACCTTATTTTTCACTTCTAAATTATTTAGTATTTATTATAAAATACTATTTACTATTTAAATCATTTTCCTAACTTCACATATAACTTATTTTTATTAAATTAACAGTATTTTCTACTCATTTTTCAGATTTAGTAATCTCGAATTACTATTCCGACACCACTGGAATTTGGGTCGTTACATTCAGCATTCTCCGTTGCTTTCTTACACAAATATATTTTCAACTAGCAATCTTCATTTAGCTAGATTACCATTTGTAGGCTCATAGTTGTTAAGAAGTTTCCATATGTATATTTGAATTTTTCCTGGAAGCTATAATGCCTGCAATTTGTTGTAAAAATCCCTGATTGTATCTGGGATATTCGGGTACCACCCCATGGTGTGCAAGTTGTCATTGAGAAGAACTCTATACCCACTCTTAATGGAACATTCACCAGTGGCTTCATACCTCTAGACCACAACATCTAGGGACCAAAAGCTAGCCAAAGGTATTTTGAGGACCCTCTCAACTTGATCCCACTCGAACAAACTATGAACCACATTTGCCTTTCAGGAAACAGTTTCTTCATCTATTAATTAATTCACTGTAGTCCACTAAATGTTGACATTTTGACCTGAAATTCGACCATCCCCAGGTTCAAACAGCCATGAGTTGTTCCAAATGTTCACACTCGCTCTACTCTCAATACGCCAATTGAGCCATTTTCAATCAGCCCACAAGCACTCCAAATGTTCTTCCAAGTGACCGAATGGTAGGAACCAATTCTTGCTAACATTATATCTGAATGTGGAAAATACATTGCTTTGAATAACTTGTCTAAAAGACATGTGGGCTAGGTTAAAATACACCAAACCTATTTTGTCAATAAAACAACATTAAACTTTGAAATATCAAGAAACCCCAGTCCATTAGCATCCTTCAGTTTGTATAGTAACATCCAATTACTCCAATGAATACCTTTAGAAGATTTATTATTAGACCACCAAAATTTGTTTACTAACTTATGACATAATAATTTTGATAATATGAAACACTATATAGCATATACTGGGATTGCTTGTAGTATCGACTTTATGAAAACCTCCTTCCCTCCCATTAGAAAATATCGAATATTCCAGCCTTCAATCCTCTTTCGAAACCTGTTCACATAGTTAGCAAAAGCCTTCCTCTTCTATTTACCAACAATCATTGGCAATCCGAAGTAATTTTTTAGGTTTTGTGCTATTCGAAAACCTAAAATCTCTTCCATCGCATCTCTGTCATTTGTTGCCACACTTTATCCAAAGAAAATGAAAGACTTATCAAAATTAAATTTTTGACTTGAAACAAACTCATACTCCATGACAATATTACGAACCACCTACATTCCCTCCCTAGAAGCATCTTTAAAAAGAATACAATGATTTGCAGAGAAGAGATAATTAATAGCCAGCCTTTCTCTACCAATTTGTGCCCCATGTATTTCCCCTTTCGACTTTCCCTCATTCAATAAAGTTGAGAAGCCTTTAGCACAAATTAATAAGAGATAAGGGTTCAACGGGTCACCTTACCTTGCCTTTCTCGATGGCCAAAATTGTTCACTGACTTCTTCATTAACTCTCACTGTACAAGATACTGAGCAAACACATCTTATAATTAACATCACCCAATCAACATGAAACCCCAACTTAACCATTATCCAAGCCAAGAAATCCCACTCCACTCTATCATACGCTTTACTCATATTAAGTTTAAGTACAAAATTCCCCTTAGATCATTTGTTCCTCATCTTTAGCGAATATAATACCTAACAAGCAATTAACACATTATCTGAAATTTGTCTACCCGGTATAAAAGCCCCTTGGGCCTCATCAATACAACAATCCAATAATCCACTCACGCACCCAACTAATACTTTTGCAACTATTTTGTAAATAACATTGCACAAAATTATAGGTCTAAATTGCATTATATTTTTGGGCTTATCAACTTGAATTAAGACAATATGAGTTTTATTAATTTCATCTATTTCAATCTCCCCTCTCAAAATTGTCAAACAATATTGAGTAATGTGAGTGCCAAAAATATGCCAATAGCTTTGGTATAACAACACCGGGAACCCATCGATCCCTAGGGTATTAATAGGAGACATTGACTTGACTGCGATCCAAGTGTCCTCCATAGTAAAAGGCTTTAATAAATCGTCATTCATGCTACATGTAATCCTTCATTGAATAGCCCTAATATTCTCTCATCATTACTTGCCGCCGATGTGGTAAACAATTTTCTGAAAACTCCAATACAATACGCATATTCCCCTCTCCATTATTAACCTAACTACCATCCCCATTCTCTAACCCATGAATTCTATTTTTATGTTGTCACCCATCGTAACTTTGTGGAAGAAGCTAGTATTACGATCGCCATTCTTTAACCAGTTTACGCGGGCTCGTTGCTCCCAAAACAACTCATTTTTGTTTGTCTCAAGATTAATGCCCAAATGAATATTAGTGATTACTACCAAAACATCATCTTCTGGTCCAAGGTCATAAAGTTCCAGTAGTCTTTCCTCCAATTTCTTTCAGCCGCCACCCTATCCATTTTGATGTGACGACTGTACCTCTACAACTGCCCACCTAACTTCTTTATTTTCATCGAGATCTCATTAGGATGGAACACCCATCCTTACCTAATTTTCTCATCACACGATTCCTCCAAGCACCAATTTGCATCAAAGCAAAATTTATAATCTCTCTCATTATCCCTTTCCAAACTCTGCCTACTATATCTATTAAGATAGGGCAATGATCCGATATGGCATAACTCAAATGCTCAACAATATAATTTAAAAAAAGACTTCACTAAACTATATTCGCAACACCCCGATCAAGTCACTCACTTATATTATTTGAAGACAACCTGCCTTTTTCCCATATGTACTATTTATCGATGAAACTCAAATCACTTAACTCACAATCTTCCAACGCTGAATGAAAATCAACCATCTGTCTTTCCGAACGGAGACACCTTCTTTTCTTTTTAAAAAATATGATTTTATTAAAATCCCCAACAACCAACCAAGGGGTCGACTGATCTTGTCCTAATTGTCGGAATAGATCCCATAACAATCTTCTATATCTTCCTCTGGATTCCTATAAAACTACATTGATCTCTATAGATATCCATTCCCGTTATCTTGAATATTGACATCAATGTGGTACTGTAAAATACTCTTTATAGTGACCAAGAAATTGCTCTTCTATCCCAAAGATAATCCACCTTTGGATCCTATAGCCTCTACGTCAATACCATTCCCAAAGCCATACTTTGTTAAACAACTTCCATCCGTTTCTCACTAAGCTTTGTTTCCATAAGAAACAAAATTCAAAGAGAAATAACACTCAGTTTGTTCTTGAGGTGATTAACAGCCTATGGTTTCCCCAATCCATGGACATTCCAATTTAATGTTTTCATCGCATTCGGTTGCTTTGCATGGCAGAGCTAGCCGATTTCTCAATTGAATCTCTTCTCACTTCCTCATCCAACAATCATGACGAATCCCCACCAATCGTTGTTTTTTCTTCCCATCAATTGTGTGAGAATGTTATGAAATGTGCTCATATTGTAGTAAACATGTAACTATATTCTATTTATTTGAACGATGTATAAATAAATAAAGTTAATTTCACATTTCACTATTGTGTATTTTATATTTATGTCTTTTATATTTTGCTTGCATAGTGAAATTGTAACAAGCACATATTAGCTCATTGATTGTCTAAAGTTTAAGTGGTATTCCAAAGAACGTTTACATTGTGAAAAAGACAACTTACTTTAGTAGATAATCTAAATGAGACCGCAATCCCGTAAAAGAATCAAAATAAGCATTTGATTTAAATACTAAGAAGGTTATTATGTCATCTACAATTTCAATTAGGAAGATGACTAGTCTTGGCTATCGGAGCAGTTGACTCCACGAGTAAAGACATAGATTTATTCATTGGTAGAATAATACATTGGACTGGACCCAAGATGAATTAATTCTGAATTCGTTTGTGAATTAATTCACTTGTGGTATTCATGGTGTGGTTTACCTAAATCTTGAGTCAGTCACTGACCATTCGTAAGCAACTCATGTATTTGATATAAGTAAAGGCTTATGGTCTAAAGGTGATCGAGCCCATAGTTGGAATGTTGGGTACATGACTTGTGTATGATATGGCTTTATTAGCAACAGTGGAATTCATAGATCAATTAAAGAGTTAAAAATATTCTCTCATTGAAATTGTGCGGATTGATAAATATGGAACGTGGCCACAGGTTGCTAGTTCTCGAACAAGTAATTTATCATAGTCATTTGTTGACAATGATCATATTAATCATTAAGAAAACATAACTGTAACAATGAGATAAAATATGATTGTATTGAGTGAATAGATTTAACTCAAAGAAATTAAGGATATCATATGCGGGTAACACACACATGACGAGGTTATTAGACAAAGCAATTGGATGAATTACTTTCGTAAAGAGTATAGAATAAGGAGTTTTCAATCATAGTTCATCTTATAGACTAACTCCATAATTAAGTAATTGCAAAATGTCGTAATGATACTTCTAGACATAATTGCAATCACTAGAGCCTAATTGTATATGTCCAATTAATCTCCCAATTAATCTCTCCGCTAACTCAATAAAAGCTTGATCGGATTGCATTTGAATCAGAAAAAAATTCTATGACTTTGGAAAAATTTTAATTGAGACGATTTTTTCGACGTGAGATTAAATTAGGTAGTCGTGAAAATTGTTCAACCAGAGAATTTGATTAAATAATTTTCTAGAAAAATTAATTTAGAAAATCTAAGTGATTTTTGGAAAAAATAAATTTGATCAAGTAAATTTAAATTAATCAAATGAATTGAAATTAATATAATATTTTTGAAAGTTAATTTTCAAATCAGATAATCGGCCCAATGAGTAATTGAACTTGAAAATTGGACTTGAGATCGTAAATTGGACCTGGAAGCCCAAAATTGAGAACAAGACCTAAAAACTGGTCAAATCGAGTCCGGTATGTGAAACTAGGCCGATGGTCCAATCGGTGGCTAAATTGGACCGATTGGATCGTCATTGACCCAAACACGACAGTGTCGGGGGCTACGACGACGACGTCCTGGTGGCCGGTGATGGTTGGTCGTCGGTGGTTGAGAAGTAGAAGAGTTACACTCCTACCAGGACTCTAACAAAGCATTTGATATCAGATTAATTTTTTCAAAAATAATATTATTTTAATAACTTAATATTAAATTTAATTTAATACTTATCTTAATAGTATTTTATTAATTTAATATTAAAGTGATTATCTTAATATTAAATTTAATTTAATTTTATCTTGTAAATAAACATTCTATTATTTTAATAAGATTTAATATTAAATTTAATCTAATACTAAAGTGATTAAGTTCAATCATAGTTGAACTCTCTAAATTCTCCATATACAAATAGAGCCTTGAGTCATTATTTACACACACTTGAATTCAAGAGAAAGTTGTAGAGAGAAAATTATCTGAAGAGATTATTCTAAAATATTTCTAGAGATATTTTTATGATTTACAATTTGACCCAAAAGTTTAGAGAAATTGTAAAATTATCCCATTGGTAATTTTTGTGGAAAATTTTCTGATTCGAAGCAAGCCCACACTTGAAAGTGAGATTGAGGATAGCAGAGAAGACTACTCGGTCGAAGTGCTTATCCTAGACAAATTGAAAAGATACAATTTTGGCTAAGTATTTATTACTTTAAGTATCACAATTAAAATCTTATTTTGGAAAAAAATTAAAGCTATAGTTTTTCCCTAAATTTATTTTCTGTTGCGCTTTCCAAACTCTTTTTTCCAACAAAAGATCATTCTCCCCCTCCAAAATCAAATCCATAGGCCCAGACATATTCACGGCCCAATTTCCCATCCCTCGGTCCATATTCTGTTGATTAACAGAATCCCTAGGTAACGCCTCAAATCTAGGCCCTAATGGGATATTATTTCAATTGGGATATAATCTTTCAATGTCATCCTTCCAAATTCGCAGTGTATCCCTATCGTCTCTACATTTACACCCATTATCCCCACTTTTCTTATCCAAATTTCTGCAAACCGAACCATCAGCCTCACGCAACCAACGACTCAACGATGTAACTCTCCTCCTCGCAGCAACACGAAGTGAAATATCCCACTCGAAGACTGCTTTCAACAGATCAATTCGGACCCTAACTAGACAAAAACTCTCACTATGGCCAAGTTTCCCACATATGAAACAAAACAAACTCAACTTCTCATATTGAAATCGTGCATAGAAAATGTGATCATTTCCTACCAAAATCTTTTCCGCTTTAGGGGCAGACTTACATTCAACTGCACTTTGATTCGCATGAACTTTTGAAATCCCATTGTTTGAATTGTTATGTCGTATTCAAGAAAGGTCCCTAAAAAATTACCAAATTATTGAGACATTACCATCGACATTAACCTCAAGGGCAAATCATGCACCTAGACCCAAAACCCAACCAAATGTAGCGGAACTAACATCGGATTCTCCCCCTGTTGAATCTTGTGCATCAAGAGTAAATGGTTATTAAAGAACCATGGAGTACCTACTAACACTCTATTCATATTCGCGACATGAAAAATTGGAATAGGTACCTTTTCTCACCAAGATCGGAGATGAATACAATAGGATGCCACAACTTAATCATAATATTTCATAAAAAGGGAAAGTGGACTACACAATCAGTCAAGCATCGGCCCATCACACAAAATTTGAATTCATTATCCACCACCGATGCCTCTTCCCGAAACGTGACTTCCTCCTCATCTAAAACAAATAGCCAAAGAAAACAATCCCTAACACTTTGACCTAACCGTGTCAATAGACAGACAAAAAAGAAAAAAACCATGCCAAAATGGCAGACTCGTGATAAACACCAAATGAAAAACTTTTCAAATCAATTAAACCTTTTAAATCGTCTACACGTAATTAACATAAAAGTAAAGTGATAATCCAAAGGCGAAACAGTAGACAAGAAATGATATATTTATATAATTCATGTCTTGTCAAGCATGGGATTAGCATAAATCATGCCATGTTTTAATTAGTTGTTTAGATTTAACCTTTTTTGTCCATTTTATTTAACATTTTTGTGAAACCTCAAATCATGAGTAAAAATCTTTCAACTTTTTGCTTTTTAAATGGTATTTGTGGTCAACCCAACACCACAAATCTTGCATGTTCTGTTTGTCTGTCAATTCACATAAATAAATTTAAGTCAAAAATATTTATTATTTTCTTATTTAGTCTCAATCTCTGAATTCAATTGAAAATGATAGTGAAGGTAGTTGAACATCTATTTTCAAGAATTGAGGTTTTGACACATCTTTCTTCTGCTCTAATATCAAAACAAAGATGAAAAGAATTATTGTGCACGAAATTAGTTTAGGGTTAATAAATATTTTATTAATATTTAGTAAAATATTAAAAAGAAGAAATCTGGAAAATTTTAATATTATTTGTGAAATAAAAAAGTTACATTGTCATTTTTTTTATAATTAAAATAAATTATGTTATTTTAAGGGTATTTTAATTAATTTTTTATTTTAAAAATAAAAATTTACATGTAGTAGGATTTAAACTCATACCATTTGCACTAATGAAACCTTAATTTTACCACTTAACCAAAACATTATTTTTTTATACATTTTAATTTTATCATGTGTACTTTTGCCTCAATCAATTGTATATATTGATAAAGTTATTAATTGAATTGATGTCACAAATTAACTCGACATCAACTAAAGATTAATGACAACATCAAGATAAACAATTATAGTGCACTTAGTATTAATAATATGATGTATTTATGTGTTCAAATTTCGTTTTACTCACAATCTAATCTATCTTTTTATTTTAATATCATACATATTTAACATATGTTATTTTTAAACACACCTCTATATTCTAAATGCATAATTTCTACATACATACATATATTATAAAATTTTGAATATATATAATATCTTTGATTAAATTAACATCACAAATTAAGTTACACTAATTAAAAAAACTAATTTTATTTATAAATAAATAATGGACATTTTATCATTTTCAAAAAATTATATTTTCTACCGAAAACTTACTATTTATTTTAAAAATATATAATTAGCTCCACTAGAGGTGCCACTCTCTTTTAAAAACTACCATTTATTTTACTTAAGTTTATTATTTTACCCAGGTAAATATATTTTGAAAACAAATAATTACTTCACTGCCATTTTATGTTATTCTTTAATCAATTTGTGGATGGTTTAGGGTTTTGTGAGGACTCTTCAATTTTGTCTAGATTACTTTATTTTATTTTGATGAAAGAATTATAAAATAATTGTATTTAGCCAATTTAAGTTCCACCAACAACAAATAGAAACAAACTATGCTGTACATATGTGAATAGCTAAATGATGTTAAATTAATGAAAAGGTTAGAATTTTTTTTAAAATCAGATTTTAATTAGATATTATTATAAGAATTAAAATATATTTTTACCATTTTAATAATTTATATCTTTATAAATTTTAAAAAAAATAAATTAAATTAATTATATTTCATAACAAAATACCATTATTCTATATACTAATTTAAAATTTTTATAATATTTAGAGTCGGGGCTTGCGAAGGCCCTTTGGCATTGTTGTCCCTATGTTTAATTATGTGAATTAGAAATATCTTCTCTTAGCATTGGTTGTCAGGATCAATTTGTACCTACCAATTCAATACATTCAATACATTTAGCGGTTCCACTGTAGCATATAATTACAAAAGGGTAACCAATTATAATCAAGTTGATTTAAATATTTAAGTTTATTGTTATAATTTATAACATAAATGTTTATGTTTCTATTATTATTTATTTGAATTTAGTAATACTTTTTTTCTGATTTTTTAAAATATTTTATTTTATTTTATCACGATTAAATAAGTAATTTGATCGATTTAATTATTGATTCGAATCTTACAATATATTATTAAAAATCGACCCGATTAAGCAACGAACAAGAAAATAGCGGAATAAATTGAGAAATTGAACACACAAATTTAACATGAAAAAATCCCTCCAATGAGGATAAAAAACCACAAGCAAAGATAATTTTACTATAATGGCAAAAGAACGAAGAGTGCAAAAGATGGAGATTAAGACTAAACCCCGGAAAACTCGAAAATAAAGAACCCTCAAAACGTAAATATAAAATTCTCTAAATGTGTTATGAGTTCTAATCTCTAATGGGTGTATTTTTCTAAGGTTGTAAAAGAGCCTATTTATAGGCTAAATTCATAGGTCAAATAATAATAAAATAATCTAAACTAATCAGTGTTTGATTGAAACAAGTAAACAGAGTTTAACTGAAAGATTATTTTTTAAATTTGACTGAAAATAGGAGTCATATTTAACAATTATCTGTTAGTATTTTTTTACAATATTGTCTATTTGTATTTTTCTACAATTAATATTAGGGTCATGGTTGTTAAGTGAGTTACTTAAAATTTTCTTCATCTTATCTCAAAGAAGAAATAAAAAAAAACTCAGAAAATTATGATCACCGCTTATTGATTTAGGGTGAGTTTAGATGGACGTTGCGTTTAGCTGCAGTTAGTGTAAAAACAGCGGTGGCGGTAAGATTAGATACTGTAATGATATTGTAGCGTGAGACAAAAAGTAAACTAAACGCACCGCATCGCAGTCAATCGCCCATCCAAACGAAGCCTTACAATATATATGGCGTTAATGGCATATTTTACTTTTGTATTTTAATAAATCTTTCAATGTGATATCTCCACTTTTAAAATATTTAATGTGGTATATGAATTTATTAGATGTTGACACGTAACAAAAGTGTTACTTTTACCTGATACCTTAGAGATTTTAAAGCAATTAATTTATAAGTATTTTTCTTTCAAATTTAAATTTAAAATTTATTTATTTTCTTTTCTTACTTTTTAATCATATTTAAATTAAAAACTTATTTAGTTTTTTCTTTTTTATTTCCTTTTGTCTTCTAAATTTAAATTAAAAATGTATTAATTTCATTTTTTATACCTTTTAATTAAAAACTTATTATTTTCTTTTTCTTTTTCTATTTCCATTTTCCTTTTAAATTTAAATTAAATACTTAATTTTTTTTCTTTTTCTCCTTATTAAATACTTTCTTTTAAGAAAAATTAAAAACTTAAAATTAAATTGTCCATAAAATAAATCCTCCAATAAAACCTCTTGGATTTCTACCAACTTTGAATCAAAATTTGCATCAACATTAAATATTCAACAGAACAAAGACGAACAATTTTTCCAAGTAAAAAACTAAAATCGTTTTGATGGCTACTCCACAGCAATGCTAAGCTTCCTCACTTTGTGCCATTGAATTCTCAATCCGACTCATCCACAACAATAATCAGTGTGAATTTAGTCCAACACCCAAAACACCTATTGCTCACATGTAATCCAAATAACAATTACAACGAATCTGAAATAAAAACCAATTGAAATAGAAATCAAATACTATAGAGGGCATAGGAATACAAAACATAACTCATCTACATCTACTTTACTAAGGCAAGTAGGAAACCGATGGATCTGATGTCCTAAGTGTAGTATTCTCACCTATGTACGCTTGTATTTTTTCGAACAGATTGATATAATAAAATTATCCATGAATTACGTTAATACTCTTTCTATATTATCCTCAATGATTTTTACACGCAAAGTAAAATGGAAGTAAATATTAACTCACTGGTTATCTAATGTTTAATTAATAATAGTAGATGAACCTAAACATGTCATTAGTCTAATCGAAAATAAACAAACCAATTCAAAAACTAATATGTCGTCTATCAAGTCCAATTGGGGAGATATTTTGTCTTGAGCATCGGAGTAGATGACTCCCAGAAGATAGAGACTTGGATGTAATCGAATAAACTAATAATACATCGGACATGACCCAAGTAAAATAGATCTTGAATTTGTTTATTGATTTATTCACTTATGACGTTCATAATATGGCATATCTTAATCTTGAGTGGATGGTGGACTATGTATGCGTGACTTGTATACTTTGATTTAAGTAAAAACTTGAGTTCAAATAGATAAGGAACCAAAAGTTGGTGCATCGGGTATATGACTTCTACAGTATGTAGCATCGTTCATAATAGTGGTATTAATAGCCCAAGAAATGGGAAAATGATATCATCTCATTGGTATTACATGATATATGTAAAGTAAACGTTGCTGCAAGTTATTAGTCTTTGTGATGAATGATTTAATTACTAGTCGGTAGTAATTGATTTTTCATGAAGGAAGATATATTGGTTACTATAAGATAAAATAGGATAATATTAGGAGAATAAATTTATCGCAAAGAGATTAATGATATCCTATGAGGGTAATACATTTATGATAAGGTCATTGGAGGAGCACTGATCGATTATCTTTCATAATGATATATAATATGAGAAAGAGCTCAATTATGATACTATAGTGGAATAACTTTGTAACAACTCATTTTTCAGTGGTGTTGGAAACAGTGGTTTCGAGACCCCATTTTCGATAATATTTACAAGGTTAGTATAAAGTTCAGTTGAAGTTTGGTTATTTAATTTTGTTAATTAGAAAATTAATTAAGGTACAAGGGCTAAATTGTAAAAGTGGTAAAAGTTAATTACTATGAAATTTTAATTAATTGAAGGACCAATTGAACAATTGAACCCTTATTAATTTTTCAAAAAGTGGTCGATGTCATCTAACATCCACTAAGTTTGTTAATTAGCCTTAAGTTTAATTAAACTAATGTTAATTAATTTAATTATAATGAATTAAAGGTTAACTAAAGTATATAAGTTATTTTGTTCTCATCTTTCTATTTTTCTTCCTTTCTTAACCGTTTGAAACAAAAGAAACCCAGAGAATCCATTTTCAATTACTCAAGCTGTCAGTCTTCCAATTGTAAGTTCAATCTAGTTATTTTTCTTATAATCTTTATGTTTTTGAGGTCTCAGGAGCTTGATTTAGCTACCTTGTATATCAATTTGTAAAACTGTTAAAATTTTCAAAATTTGCCATGGTTGAATACTTAATGAAATTGATTTTGTTAGATTTTAAGCTTAGAAGTGAAAAAGGACTAGTTTATAAAGTTTAATTGCTAGTTTTTTAATATACGGACTAAAGTGTAAAAACTTTGAAACTAGTATGAAATTTATGTAATTATTTACAATAGAGAACCTTATAAGGATGTGATTGAGATCGGTTTCAAAATTGATACTCAAATTTGAAAGTTATGGTAATTTCAGTTTTAAGGACTAAATTGAATAAAATAAAAAATTTTAGGGATCGTTCAAAAAGTGAAATTGGATTTTCGTATGCATATACTATGATGTTATAAAGTATTTGGAATTTATAAATCAAAATGAATTATCATATAGATCAGGATATGAATTAAACGAAGGAAAATTGATGAAAAGGTAAAATTATGGATTAGTCCTTTACGTCTTGTTTGATGTTGTTTTTTCCAAGTAAGTTCATATGACATAGCTGTATTGAATTATTATATATAATTGAATTATGAATTTATATATGTTTGATTATAATTTGAATTGTTTACGATTTGATAAAAAAATGTGAGATATTGACTAAATTGTAAAGAAAGGGTTATATGTGTTATATATGCCTGAATGAACGTAATAAAGGATAGGTTATGATTGACATGTAAATAGGATTATTTTCTCGTTAGTACGGATTATATGTGATAGTACGGGTTTATTACAAATCATATCGAGATCTAGCATTTGTTGCAGATCATCGAATATTACATGTCTCTACGGAGACCTTGGTGTGGTGGAGGGATGTATTGGTATATGACTATATATGTTTGCCTACGGGCTTTGCACTTCAATTCCCTAGTGTGGTGTAGTTACTTCTCGCAAAAGCAATTTGGTGTGGTGTAGTTACTCGTGTATTCGAATCTATTTGCCTTATCAGATTATACTAAATTGTATAAGGTGCATACGGACACATCAGACTATGCAATTGGGAGAGTATTGATGCACGATATACATCTAATTGCTTTCAAGAGTCGAAAGCTTAATGATATTGAGTGGTAATACATGGTTGAAGAGAAAAAGATGATTGTAGTGCTGCATTGTTTGCACACATAGAGACACTATTAACTAGGTTATCGGTTTGTGGTATTTATAGTCGATGTTGCAAATAGTTATTTTCTGGCTTAGTAAAAGTCGTCTCCCAAACAGGCTCGTTGGTAGGTTTTCTTGGCAGAATTTGATTTCGAAATAGAGTATAAGCCGAGGAAAGCCGATGTAGTGGATGATGTATTAAGCCCAAAAGTAGATTTTACTACAATCAGCCTGTAACACCCTAACCCTTATCCGTTGCTAGAATAGGGTCAAGACTTTTCAAATTAAATACGAACATTCCATATCATTTAACATAAATATATCAGAAACTAATCGTAATCACTCATATTCTCCCTTATATGAGCCTTTAAGGCCCAAAATACACATTTGAAATAAATCGGGGCTAAACTGGGAACTCAGAAAATTTTTCAGAAAATATCAAAAATTTTCAATGGAGCAAGTGACACACGCCCGTTTCTCAAGCCGTGTGGGTATTCGAAATTGGGGCACATGGTGTGTCCCAACCTATGTCTAAATTAGAGTACTTACTGACTTAGGTCACAAGGCTAAGCCACACGCCCATATGCTAGGCTGTGTGTCACACTCAGCTGAGACACACGCCCGTGTATCTGCCAGTGTGGACGAAAATAGGTCATTACAAGGCCACATTTCTCACCCATTTTGGTTTCAACCTAAACACAACATTTTAACACATCAATAAATCCCAAACCAGCAATTAAAACAAGCCAAAAGTCATGTTTTAAACATGACATAACATCATATATATACCCAAATACCTAAACTTACATATTTAATCCATCTAACTAGTCTACTAAAGTTAAACACAAATTGAACACAATAAACCCATATCATTCACATCAATATCACCAATATGTCTTATTTCCAACGCAACATATATATATGAGCAAAATTATAATTATTAATATATACACAAGACAAACTTTGATTAAATCCACACAAACCCTATACATGCCATATAAACCTATTGAACGTACAAAAGCTACTGAAATAAGCTGGATAGTGTGACTTGATATGTTGATCCGATCTTCCGACCTCGCGAAAATCTACAAAGACATTAAACCACACAAGTAAGCTTAATGAAGCTTAGTAAGTTCGACGGCTTAAACATAAATCTTACTGAACCTACTATAACACATCAATTAAATAAATTCATTCAATGTAGACTCCCTGCCAATTACAACTTTAATCGATGAATACATTTAATTTGAGTCAATACCAATAACAAACAATATGTCTTTTAATTTCAATTCCATAGTCACTTACCAAATCTTCCCAAATCGGAGAACGGCTTACGGATAAGAGTACATCGTTTTCAAAAGCCCGAAGGTTGAACAGAAGCTCATGAGAGCTAAACAGTAACTCATAAGGGTTGAACAGAAGCTCGTAAGAGCTAAATGGAATCCCATAAGGGTTAACCAGAAGCTCAATAGAGCTGAACGGAAACTCATATGAGTTAAACAAGAGCTCGTGAGAGCTAAACGGAAAGTAAACACGAAATTTTGCAACAAATGCTGAACCTAAGTTTACTTGGGTAATTTGCTGTCGTTTTCCTCCAATGCCGTCAATTCGTCGAATGCCGAATGTACTCAAATCCCGCATTTCATTTAATCCGAATATTCAATTCTAATTTATAACTTTAACAATATTTTATTTTCCAATAATAGAATAAATACATAATACCACTCATCAATTCAATATAAATATTAAATTTTAACTATACGAACTTACCTAGGTTTAATTGTAATATTTGTAGGAGTTTAGGGACTATTTCGCTAATTTTCCTTTTTCACGAGTATCAACGGGATATTGATCTAAAATATAAAATTACTTACTCATTAGCACATATTTCAGTTCTAATTCATTTCAAAATTAATACCCTTCAATTTTTTTAATTTACACAGTTACCCCAGACTTTCACAACTTTTGCACTTTAGTCCTTAACTAATTAATCTTATCAAATTAACTAAAATTTTCAATTAATAATTTATCGAAATATTCTAGGCTATCATACAGCCCTTGATAAAACATAATTTAATACCAAACCCTAATTCTTTAATTCTGTACAGTTTGATCCTTAAATCAATATTTAACAAAATCACTTTATAAAATCATTATACCACAAAATGAAAGCTCTAAATATATGTTATTCATCTAAAACATCTAATAATCATCAATAGAAACTTTCAAAATTTTCAATAAAATAAAAAACTAAGGTAATATTAAGTTGGACTTAATTGTAAGTCTCAAAAACATAAAAATTATAAGAAAAAGGCAAGAATTGAACTCATTTGAAGCAAAAATAAGAAAACCAACTTAAGGGGACTCTCCTATGGTGTTTTTGATAGACAATTGATGAAGAAATTATCTAAAAACTTTTAAATTTTCAATTTGATATTTTAATTTCACTTTATTTACATATTTTCCATTAAATGGCTTATTTTATTATTATTTTTCTTACTTATGCCGCCTCATCTATCCCATTTGGGCATATTTGCTCCTTAAGTCATCATTTGTTTAATAATTAAGCCATTTAATCACTATGTCTTATAATTAACAAGTTTTGCACTTTTTTCAATTTAGTCCTTTTTAATTAATTAACTATCGAAATGTTATAATTTTAAAAATATTTAAGGACACTCCTTAAATATTTATAAAAATATTTATAGCTCAGTTTATAGAAACAAGGTCTCGATACCTCATTTTAGGTCAAGTGATAAAATTTGGATACCTCATTAGAAAACTTAAATTCCCAATTCAAATTTATAGAATCAATGAGATTACAATATCCAAATTTATAGCTCAGTTTATAGAAACAAGGTCTCGATACCTCATTAGAAAACTTAAATTGCCAATTCAAAATCTTTCTAAAATCACATTTGACTCATAAAAACTAAATAATAAAATTTATGAGCTTACTCGTCGAATTTGGTGGCCTTGAACCACTGTTTCCAACACCACTGAAAATCAGGCTATTACAACTCTCCCCCTATTGGGAAATTTCGTCCATAAACTTGTTACCTGAGAATAAATTTGGATATTATAATCTCATTGATTCTTCGGTTCCCCAAGTAGCTTCCTCTGAACCATGTTAATGCCACAAGACTTTTACCAATGGTAATCGTTTATTCCACAACTCTTTAACCTCCCGAGCTAAAATTCTCACTGGTTATTCCGAATATGTCATGTTTGGCTATAACTCAATCTCACTATAAGGAATCACATGTGAAGGATCAAATCTGTACGGTCTCAGCATCGATACGTGGAACGCGTTATGAATTTTCTCAAGTTCAGGAGGCAAAGCTATTCTATAAGCTACAAGGCCGATTTTTTTGACAATTTCATACGGTCCAATAAATCTTGGACTCAGCTTCCCTTTCCTATTGAACCGTAACACTTTCTTTTATGGAGAGACTTTTAAGAATACCCGAACACTAATAACAAATTCTATATCTCTTCTTTTCAAATTTGCATACGATTTCTGACGATCAGAAGCAGCTTTCAAACTGTCCCGGATAATCCAAACTTTATCCTTAGTCTCTCGGATCAAGTCAACTCCTAGTAGTTTGGATTCACTTAATTGAGACAAATACAATAGTGTCTTACATTTCCTCCTATAAAGAGCTTCAAACGGTGATATTTTTATATTGGATTGATAACTGTTGTTCTATGAAAATTCAGCTAAAGGTAAATATCTTTCCCAGCTACCTCCAAATTCGAGTATACAACACCTTAACATATCTTTCAGAATCTGAATCACTTGTTCTGATTGTCCGTTAGTTTGAGGATGAAATGCTTTGCTGAAATTTTGCTTTGTACCTAGAGCCTCTTGCAATTTACTCCAGAATCTCGATGTAAATCTCGAATCTCGGTCTGAAATAATGGATATTGGAACCCTGTGTAACCTCAGTCTCAGATATATATAATTCCGCTAATTTCTCAAGTGTAAAGTCTGTTTTGACTGGAATAAAATATGTCGATTTAGTCAATTAATCAATAATAACTAAGATCAAATCTTTCTTTCTCGGAGTTATAGGTAAACCAGACAAAAAATCCATTGTGACATGTTCCCACTTCCATTCAAAAATCATAACAGGTTGTAATAAACCAATTGGTAACTGATGTTCTGCTTTCACCTGCTGAAATATCAAAATTTAGCTACAAATTTACAGATTTTCGTTTCATACCTGGCCACCAATACATTCGTTTCGAATCACAATACATCTTCGTAATACCCGGATGAATAGAATACGTGCTACTATGAGCTTTAGAAAGAATGTCATTCTTCAAATCCAAATTATGCGGAACGCAAATTCTATTGCGATAATGTAATAAACTACTATCATCAACATTATACTTTGAACTCAAATTGTTCTGAACCATCTGTCGTTTTAACACCAATTTTGGACTATCATCTTGCAATTCTCGAATTCGTTGAAGAAACAGAGGTTTCGTTCTCAACTCTGCTAATACAAAACCATCTTCATTAAGAGTTAAGCGTTCAACGCTTGAAGTGCAAATAATGACGACTTTCGACTAAGTGCATCCAAAACTACATTAGCCTTTCCCGGGTGGTAGTCAATAACCAAATCATAATCTTTCAGTAATTCCAACCATCGTCTCTGTCTCAAATTCAATTCTTTGTCTCAAATTCAATTCTTTCTCTGTCATCAAATACTTTAAACTTTTGTAATTTGTAAACATGTAACATTTCTCGCCGTATAAATGATGTCTCCCAATCTTAAAAGCGAATACGATTATATTCAACTAAAGATCATGAGTAGGATAATTCTTCTCGTGCGAATTTAATTATCTTGAAGCATAGGCTACTACCTTTCCTACCTGCATCAGCACACAACCTAAACCATTGAGAGACGCATCATTATAAATAACATACGCACGCCAGATTCTGGCTGAGTCAAAATTAGAGCTTCCATCAATATTTTCTTAAGCTAATCAAAACTCTGCTGACACTTATCGGACCAAACAAATTCAACATTTTTTGTAATAATCGGGTCAACGGCGAAGCAATAATCAAAATTTTTTTGACAAAGCGTCAGTAATAACCTGCTAAACCCAGAAAAATTTGTATTTTTGAAACATTTTTCGGTGTTTTCCAATTTACCACAGCAGAAACTTTACTCGGATCAACTTGAATCCCATTAGTTGATGCTTCGTGACCCAAAAAATCCAACTTCTCAGAGCCAGAATTTACATTTGAACACTTTGCATACAACTATTTTTCTCTCAAAGTCTGTAGTACAATCCTCAATTGTTGTGCATACTCGAATTTCATCTTGGAATAGATTAGTATATCATCAATAAACATAACCACGAACCTATCCAAATAAGGTTGAAAAATATGATTCATTAAATCCATAAAAGTAGCAGGGGCATTAGTCAAACCAAATGGTATTTCCAAAAACTCATAATGATCGTATCGAGTTCTGAAAGCAGTCTTTGGCACATCACATTCTTTAACCTTCAATTGATAATACTCGAATCTGAGGTCTACCTTCGAGAACACTGCGACACTTTTCAATTGATCAAACAAATTATCTATACGTGGCAAAGAATATTTATTTTTAATTATGACATTGTTCAACTGTCTGTAGTCTATGCACAATCTCAAAGAATTGTCTTTCTTTTTCACAAATAAAACATGTGCACCTTAGGGACACATGCTCGGTCTGATAAACCCTTGATCTAATAACTCTTACAACTGTGCCTTTAATTGCTTTAATTCAGCTGGTGCCATACGGTATGATGTTACTAATATCAGAGCAGTTCTAGGAATCACATCAATTACAAACTCAACTTCACGATCAGGTGGTAAACCCAGTAATTCTTTAGGAAATACATCAGCAAACTCACTAACAACCGGTAACTGATCTAATTTCGATTATGAATCTTGGGTATCAAGGATGTATGCTAAAAATGGTTAATTACCTTTTCGCATCAATCTCTGAGTAGAAAAAGCTGAAATGATTCTGACAATATCTTTCGGATTCTCTGACTCAACTGAAATCATCTCTCCTGTCTGACATTTCAAATCTATCCATTTTTTTCTACAATTTACCACAGCATTATGCAAAGATAACCAATCAATTCCAAGAATAACATCAAATTCCCGAAAGGGTAGCAACATCAAATCAGCAGGGAATTCATAGCCTTTCACTTTCAGTGGACAATTACGACACACTACATTAACTATCACACTTTAACCTAATAGATTAGTAACTTGAATATCATAATCAATAGATTCAACAAGCAACTTCTTTTCTGTTACTGATGTAATGCAAATATAAGAATGAGTTGACCCAAGGTCAATCAATACATACACAGTAACATCAAAGAGATAGAATGTACCAGTAATCACATCTGGAGCAGTGGCTTCCTCTCTAGCTCAAATGGCATAAGTACATGTAGGTGTTCTAGCCTTTGACCAAGTAGCAGTATCTTTCATACCCGAACGAGCATTCCTAGTGGCACTATTTTGGCCTAAACGTTTACTTCTCTGAGAAGTAGCCAATTGTTTTTCTTTCTACTCTTCGTCCTCTTTTTGCAATTGAGGATAATTTTTGATAAAATTATCAGTTTCACTACATTTATAACAAGCCTCCACTTTACTTCTATCACTCGTCAGAGTGATATTTCCTACAATATCTGCATTTAGGCTAAAGAGCATTTTGCACACTACTTACACTAACAGCGGGTCTAGTAGATACCCCGTAATCATGTTGAATCGTCTTGTTTTTATTCAAACATTCATGCGTTGAGGTAGCTTGACTGAAATCATCTTTAGTCTTTTTCGCCAATGATATTGAAAATGATTTAGAAGAACCTCTTTTATAAGATTCTCAATTTTTCCAATCTCGTTATGTTTTAGGTTATACACCTCTTCTATCTCCCGTGCACGACCAGACAACAACAAATTCTTGTATTTCATTGCCTCCAATCATCATTTGGATTTCATCATTCAACCCTTCTTTAAACCGAATGACATTTCTTCTTCGATTGGCACAATTTCTCGAGCATATTTACTAATATACAAATTCTTTCTCATACTCAGCTACTGATTTATTTTCTTAACGCAACTCAAGAAATTCTCTCCTTCGGTACTACAGCCACTGTTGTTGACCACCAGTTATATGCTTCATCTTTCAATAATGAAATGACACATCTAAGATAATCATCAGGAGAACAAACCATTTCTTCAAAAATTCTTATTGTATTTTGAAACTAATACTCAACTTTAACTGGATCATCTTCTAACCTACCTCGAAATTCTTCAGCTCCACACTTTCTGAGTTTCTCAATCAGAGTATGTTTATTAGATTCAATCACTAGAAGAGGTGGAGGTGCAACCAGAGGCACTACAGATGGTAAAGTAGGGGGTGAAGGTTGTTGAGCCAGATTTCTTTCCTGCATAAATTCTCTGAACCACTGGTTCATATACCTAAAGAACATATTTTTAAGTTCTTGTTCTGGACCCGAAGGGATTGGGACATTACTACTCATCCCATGTTCAGAAGTCGATGGTCTACTATTAACCTCATCATGGTCAGCACGTTCAAATCTGTTTGACATCTTTACAATGTATAAGAAAACAAAGGTTAGATCAGATCATACACATTACACTATCACAGATTTATATAGCATGTATTTCTAGACATTTTACACACTACGTTCATTCCGAGAATCAGCTAAACCTTAGCTCTAATACCACTAAATGTAACACCCCTAACCCTTATCCGTTGCTGTAATAGGGTTACAGAGTGTTACCAAACTTTTCAGATCAAATACGAACATTTCATATCATTTAACATATATATCAGAAACTAACCATAACCACTCATATTGTCCCTTATATGAGCCCTTAAGGCCCAAAATACATATTTGAAATAAATCGAGACTAAATCGGGAACCTAGAAAATTTTTCAAAAAATATCAAAAATTTTCAAAAGAGTAGGAGACACATGCCCATGTGGCCAGGCCGTGTGGCTCACACAGTCAAGAGAAACGCCCGTGTCTCAGGCCGTCTAGGCATTCAAAATTGAGATACACGGCCGTGTCCCAGCCCGTGTCTAAATTAAGGTACTTACTAACTTAGGTCACACGGCCAAGACACACGCCCTTGTGCTAGGCCATGTGTCATACACGGTTGAGACATACGCCCGTGTCTCTACCCGTGTGGATGAAAAGAGGCCATTCCAAGGTCACATTTCTTACCCATTTTGATTTCAACCTAAACATAACATTTTAACAAACCAATAAATCGCAAACCAGAAATCAAAACAAACTAAAATCATGTTTTAAACATAACATAACATCATATATAGACCCAAATACCTAAACTTACCTATTTAATCTATTTTACTAGTCTACTAAAATTAACCACAAATTGAATACAATAAACCTATATCATTTACATCAACATCACCAATGTGTCCCATTTCCAATCCAACATATATATAAGCAAAATTATAATTATTAATATATACACAAGACAAACTTTGATTAAATCCACGCAAACCCTATACATGCCATATAAACCGTATTGAACGTACAAAAACTACCAGAATAGGCTGGATAGTGTGACTTGATGTGCTGATCCGATCTTCCGACCTCCCGAAAATCTACAAAGAGATTAAACCACACAAGTAAGCTTAATGAAGCTTAGTAAGTTCGATGGCATAAAAATAAATCTTTCCGAACCTACTATAACACATTAATTAAATAAATTCATGCAATGTAAACTCCCTGCCAATCACAACTTCAATCGATGAATACACTTATTTTAAGTTAATACCAATAACAAACAATATGTCTTTTAATTTCAATTACATAGTCACTTACCAAATCTTCCTAAATCGGAGAACGGCTTACGGATAAGAGTACATCGTTTTCAGAAGCCCGAAGGCTGAACAAAAGCTCATGAGACTAAATAGAAACCCATAAGGGTTGAACGGAAGCTCGTAAGAGCTAAACGGAAACCCATAAGGGTTAATCAAAAGCTCAATAGAGCTTAACAAAAACTCATATGAGTTAAACAGAAGCTCGTGAGAGCTAAACGAAAAGTAAAACTTGAAATTTTCCACTAGCATGCATATGCAAATTGATGGGCAAACCAAGAGAGTAAATGTTTTGTTGGAAACATATCTTTGACACTATATGCATGCCACACAAAAGGACTGGCCTAAGTTGTTGGATGTGACCCAATTTTCTTAGAACTTGTAGTGGAGTGGGGCTACGAATCATAGTCCATTCGAGATTTTGATGAGGCAACAACCACTCACATCCAATGCTGTCGTGAACAGTTATACATGACCGAACCTACTAGCTTATTGATTTGGTAAAGATTGGCAAGAGGAAAATGACTTAGCCAAGGCTTGCCTACACAAGGCAAGTAATCGCAATAAGAAGTGAGCTGATTAAAATCGTAGATATGTACAATTTCAAGTTGGTGGCTCAGTCCTTGCTAAATTGCACTTGTTTTGTGTCACACTTGCTTGCACAAGATCCTTGTGCAACGGTATGAGGGACCTTTCAGAGTTATAAAAAGGGTAGGCAAGCTAGCTTACAAACTGGAGTTGTCAGTAAAACTCAAGGTCCATTTGATATTCCATGTCAGTATGCTTAATCCTTTCCATAAGGATCAGGAGGATCCAAATCGAGGCAAGTTCAAACAAGTGCTAATGGGGGTAAAGGTATCCTATAATTGTGAAGTTGAATGTATTTTGGTAGATTGAGTGATTTAATGGAAGTATTATAGGTCAAGGCATGAGTACCTTGTTTGATGGAAATGACTTCCCGACAATGAGGCTAGTTGGAAATCAACTAAGACTTTATGGCAATTCCATTTTGATGACGTAACAAGGGCGTCGAGAGAACAAATGAGGGAGAATGTCACAGGCCACACAAAAGACCCCGCAATGGATGTGCACATTTTAGACCCTTTTTGTTCCCTTGGGTTATTTGGTCCAACAAGACTGGTCCATTGCTTGGAAGAGACTCGAGGCCTATCTACTTGAATCTTGGTTAAGATGTAAACAAACTAGTAAATTGTATTTTTACCATAATGATTATTGAAAATTCTAAAGGATTAAGATGTATAGAGATTAAATTCCTTAAGACTCTCTTATTGTAGATGTGAACTAATTTCAGCCATTGATGTAATTTGATCTGTACAATTGGATTTAGGAGAGCTCAACTATAAATAGAACCCTTGTCACACCCATAACCCGTATCCGTCGTCGAAATAGGGTTACGGAGCATTACCAAATAAACGTAACCTAAATCAATCATTTCAAAACATTACAATAAACATAACATAATCCAACATTAAACATGCATATCGTCCTTTATTCAAGCCTTCGAGGTCTTAAAATCACTTTAGAAATGATTCGGGGCTAAATATAGAACATTTGAAAATTTTAGGAAAAATTTAGAAAAATTCAACTACAAGAGTCACACAGCCGAGTGGCCAGGCCATGTGACTCACACGACTGAGACACACACTTGTGTCCCAGGCCGTGTAACATTTGAAATAGGGACACACGGTCATGTCTCAGCCCGTGTCTGTGCCTGTGTAAGTCTTTAACTTGGGTCACACGGCCAAGCCACATGCTCGTGTGCTAGGCCGTTTAACTGTCGAAATTGCCTCACACGCCCGTGTGCTAGGCTGTATTTTAGCTGACTTGTTCCCTAAGCACTCAACAGACGACACATGGCCATGTTGCCTAGCCGTGCGTCTCATACGGTCGTGTCGTACGCCCGTGTGTCTGGCCGTGTGGACCTAAAATGTACCTTAAACAACAAATTTTTCATTCCCTACTTGTTTGGGCATTAATCAATTTAAAAACCGATCATTTAACCTATCCAAAATACGATCAAACATACTTTAAATATGCCAAAACAATCATCTTAGGTGCCTAACCAATGTACCCTCATTAGTACCATATTTATATCTTCAAAACCTATCAACGATGCATCATTCAAATCAAAGTTTAAAACATACTAAAATCACTAAATTTAGCCTAGCTTATAATCACCAAAAACATCAAGCTTAAATTCGCATACACCCAACAAGCCTTGGTTCAAAACAACATGCCAAATTAAGGTTTCAAACACAAACATATGTTATATATATACCAAACTAGCATTATATTTAAACTCAATTACATACCATAAACCAAATTCACTAACAACCAAACACATCCTAGGTACATGCCATTACAAAAGGTAAACGTCACCACATTTGAGGTCGGGATTGTTGTTGGATGCTGAGTCGGCAATCAAAAGAGAAGTACCTAACCTGCGCATGAAAAATAAAACCATATGTTGAGTAAAACTCAATGATATTTCTATAATCTGAACAATTAAAGACATAAAAATACAAGAATGCATAATTTGAATTATATGAACATACTATTGTCTAAACTTACAATTATCGTATACCATCATTTCAAATTCATGCATTTTACCATAACATTTCATAATATACTCAATTTTCACATTCTATCATATTTGATTTGTTTAACAAATATCTCAATTCACATCACTTGCTATATAAATAACTTTCCATATATCAATCCACATTTCATTTAAACAATTACATTATCCATTCCATATTCAATTTATGAGTACATGACTCATATATTTCATTTGTTCACAACATATTTCACATTTCATTTTCAATCTACCATCTCATTTCCATTTCACATATCATGCCACTTCAATATTAATTATAGAACTTTATTATTATTTATTTACCCCTATTAACACGACTCAGACTGGGACTGATATATAGATCCAACCAACATGTGCCTCATCAGATAAATCAAAAGTAATATTAATGCCCAACGCTATATAAATTGACACCCAGTGTCTTATCGGTTAAACCGAAGCAAATTAGCACCCTGTGTCTCATCGACTTGAAGTCGAAGAAATCTTTGAACTCTTCCTATCCTATGGCATGCCATCTTTATTCGATTTAGCCCCAAACAGTTAATAGGGTTCCATATCACTTACAAATACAACCAATATTAAATTCTCATATTTGTACAATATCATATTCAAACATATATTCATATCAATTTTCAAATATTCAATACATTCATAACATATACCAAATTAATCCAATTCAATCAAATATGAATTCAGTTCAATTGTAAAGCACCATAACTCTCACCTCCAATGCTTACCATATGAAATAATGCAAAATGCAATATTTTACAACTTAGTTCAGATTAGGGAAACACAAACTGTGAATTCTGAGCTATTGGACGTCGTTTTATCCTTCCCCTTTTTAATTGAGGATTCTAGTACAATGTTAGCTACCAATACAACACAATTCAATTTCACATTGAATATTTCAATTTTTACACAATATTTGCTTAAATTTCACTTTAGTCCTTAAACCGAGACTAATTTTTAATCTTCACATTAAATTCTATATTTTCATACTCATTACACTTTAAACTAAATTTAACTCTCTATTTTCAATTATATCCTTAAATTTTGAATTTTTCACAATTTAGTCCCTATTACTCAAAATTTATAATTTGTTCTACAACTTAGTCCTTTTCTATTTCTAACTTAAAAATCTATCAATTTAATCCCTAATCCTAAAACTATTCAACAACAACAACATCTAAAATCTTAATCAATACTAAAATTTTCACATGGGTCGATTAGTACTAAACACCGAGAATCCAAAAATATAAAAATTACAAGAAAAATGACTAAATTAACTAACCAATTGAAGTTTGAAAACTTAAAAACCCTTGGCCATGCATTTCTTTCTCCTTTCTCCCTTTCTTTTCTTTCTCAAAATTTTGCATGCCTTTCTATTTTTATTTCTTTATTCTTTCTTTTATTATTATAACTTTTATTATTTTTATAACCTTTATACATATTAATTTCGTTTTATTAATAATAATATATAACTTATATATATTAAAATATTATATATATAATGCCCCATTAATGTCGTCCACTTTATATTATTTACCACTTTAATCCCTCAACTGATTTTAATATATAATTCAACTTCTACTCTATAGCAATTTAGTCCTTATACTTAACCAAAATCTAATTAACTACACAACTAACTTCAAAAATATTTACAAGTCCGATTTATGAGAACGGAGTCCCGGGAATGTACTTTTTGCACCCCTGACTATAGGGTCGTTGCAACCCTCCCTCTTCATTTGTATTCATTCCATTTTTGAGTTAAAATATACTTTTGAGAGCATTTACTCAAATACTTGGTGTGCTATTCTTTTATTGTTGTTTTTATGTTCAATTTGAGTTCCTTTCTCTTTTAAGTTGCCTCCTTTTTATTTTCAGTGCCTTAGAGAGTTTTCAAAAGAATTCTCACTTTTTGAGAGTTAGGCAAATTTGAAGCAAAGAAGTCGCTTAAGGTCGCGTGGTTTGCCAGACTTAAGTTCTAGTCCCGTGACATTAGGACTATCACAAAGACTTACATTGATAAGGAGACTAGTAGTCATTGCATTCAAAACTATACAGTAGGGGGACCACTTGTGAGTGCAGGCGATGAATTTTGTTTGCTAAAATGCCGAAAGATGGACAAAGGGAAGAAAAAAATGGAAAAAAAAATCTCATATGCATCAGTAGTGGAAAGTCTTATGTTGTAAAGTTTGTACTTGTTCGAATATAGTGTAGATAGTAGGAATGAATGGATCATTAGAGAGTAATAAAATAGGTTATGAGGTATCTTTAAAGAACTAAAGATTACATGCTCACTTATTAGAAATAAGATCATTTAGAGATCATGGGATATTCTATTTTGGATTTTGGTAGATGTCTTGATAGTAGAAGATACATGTTAAATCATGTTTTCGTGATAGTTGGAAGAGCTATTTCTTGAGTAAGTGTCAAACATGCACATATAACTTCCTCCGGTATAAAAGGTGAATGTATATGAAGCATCAATTCATTTTATCACTTGCAATAGTTGATGTAAAAGGACCATTGAGGATTAATTGTAATAATAAATTTGTCTAGTTATGTTGAAGGAACAAAAGAAACTGGTTAAAATCAAAACATATTGACATTGAATTTCTTGTTGTGAAGAAATGAGTTTAGAGTTTTTAGGTGCTAATAAATCATATTAGCAAGCTCAATGATTATGGGTCTGCAAAACTATGCGATGAGCCATTTTAGTGGTAGATTGTTGTTTTATTTATACTTTTGTTATGTTTACATTTTTTTTTATAGACTAAGGTTTTATGTGATTATTGAATACTCTTCATAATAAAGACGTGGATTTTCTAAGTTCCAAAAAGAAAAAAGGTATGGAGTTTCTATTGTAATTTTACAATTGGAAATAAGCATACACAATTTATGTTATTAATTTTATCAATATTATGACCATTTGATGGGAATATTTATTACCAAAATCACTTTAATCCTATATTATAAAATTGATGGACTGGATTGAACTAAGATATTTGAATTATTGTTGCAAAAGTTTAGGAGCTAGGTACACTAAACTGCTAGCTATGTAGAATTTTAGAAATATAGGGGGTCCAAGAGGAAAATTCTTACTAATTTTTTTTTATTATTTAGTGGACATAGATATAATTGTACATGAGTTACTAATCTAATAACGTATTTGTAGAAAACATCGTTCAATTTGGTATGATTTTTTTTAAAAAAAATATTTTATTTCATATTGCAACAATCCAAGCGGCCACATAATCACACTGCATTACCAATATTTGTAAAAAAACATGAGAAACAAGTCTGTAATCAGTGTGATATTAAATAAATATAAATATCTGGAAAAGTTTTAAAATAAAATCATTTTTTATTCTTTAAAAATATTATATAATATTCAAAAGAATAATGCATAAATAAAAACAAAATTGGGCGAAATTCCAAATCTCTATCTAATATTTTATAAGATGTTATTAGAAAAGAAAAGCTGAATAAAGTAAATGTAATAATGGAGAATTATGACATTACGATAGGAAAATGGGACATTTTAGCCGAAATAATGGAAATATGGTACTAAATAGAAAAAAAGGAAATTGGCCGCTGCTCGCGCTATCAAATTTGTTGACATTCAACAAAACACATGGTAATAAAGTAATCTGGCCCTAACCAATTTTTTAATTTAAAAACTAACAAAATAGTGGAGTAACTGCTCACTCAAATCTACAGTTTATTAGGGTGTCTCAATAAAATAACTATTATTTTGATTTTTAATTCATACTGAATAAAATATTATATTCACAATTACTTCTTTCTTTTATTCTCTAAAATCATCTCAAATAATATTAAAATTAAATAATAAATAATTTTATCAAACAAAACATAATTATATTTAATAATAATTAATAGTATTTTTTTTAATAAAAACCTTAATACTACCATCACCATTTTCCGACTATTAAGAATAAAATTCACCTTTCCTTATTTGTACCCCCCCCCCCAATCATAATTTGTTGTCGTAGAAGATGGAAAATGTATGGGAAACTCGATCCCCTGAATAGGCGAGTCTTTTACACATATTTTCTGCTTTTCTCTTTATTTATTTACTTTCCAATTTCTGTAGTAATGGTGGATTTAGATATATATGATAGAACCGAACTATTATGTCATATCATTAAAAACAAAATTATATATAAAAGTATACATGAATTTATTGTTGAAGATTACTCGTAAGGTTTTGATCTTCTAAGAAAATAATTTTTCATTTTATATAATTCTCTTATAAGGATAGAAAAAAATATAAGATATATATCTATTTCTTGTGGACCACTACCTCTTTTTAAAATAATTGATTATTAAATTAATTTTGGGTATTTATAATTTAGCCTCTCATTAAATTATAAATACAAATTATGGTACTTACACATTATTTTCATAACACTTTAATACCTATGACACTTATAACATAATTGGTTACTTAATTTTGTACTACACTTTATAATAGCATTATACATTATACATTTGTGTCCATAATTGAGAATTTTAATCCAATAATCTCCCACTTGGGCAACATATGTTTCTTGATAAATGTATAACCTTATGAGCGCAAAATTTGCTATCATATAACATGTATTCTATAACAATCTCGTCCATCAACTATTTTCATATAAGATCAAAGCAATCTTTGTCATATTAATCATGACTAAACTCATCAATGGGTATATATACAAATATAGTCAAATGACATAGATCAATTATGAATGCGTAGCATGGAAATTACAAGCAATGTAAACCAAGCATGCTTATTTCCAACTAGTTCTCCTTAAATGTAAGTGAAGTCAGTATCAAATAAAATAAATACTTCATTTCTGATAAGAAAATAACCAAATAAATAAATGTCTGAAAACAAACATAAAGTAAATGAAATACAAACTCCCACTAAATCATGATATCCTTAAATAATATAACACCCATATGAGCAGTGTACTCATAAAAGACTTTGGGTGGTAAACCTTTCATGAGCAGATGCGCTATCATGGAGTTTGTCCCAATGTGTTCTATGAATATTTAATCATTTTGCACTCTCTCTTTCACAACTAGGAATTTTATATCAATATGCTTTGACTTAGATGAGCTCCCGTTGTTATTGGAATACAGCATCGCTGACTTATTGTCACAAAATAATTTGAGTTATCTTTCTACATTCTCCAAAATGCGCAGCCCAGTGACAGTTCCACAGCCGTATTCCATTATTTGTTGCCTCATAGTATGCTTCAAACTCTGCTACCATAGTGAAAGAAGATACAAGTGTTTGTTTGACTCCTTTTTAGGATATAAGTCCTCCAGTTAACAAGTAAATATAGCCTGATGTAGATTTCTTACTATCTTGGCACCCAATGAAATCAGAATCGGAATGCCCTATAACCTCCAAATGATCTAACCTCTTATAAGTGAGCATGTAATCTTTTATTATTTGAATATACCTTGTAATCCTCTTGGTTGCTATCCAATGGTCCATACCAAGGTTGCTTAAATATCTGCCTAACATCCCAACAATGTGCGCAATATCCGGACACGTACATACTTGGACATACATTAGACTCCCAACAACTAATGCATAAGGAATCTTTTACAATTCCTGAATTTTAAGGTTACTTTTAGGGTATTGAGTAAGATTAATTTGTTTCCTTTAGAAATAGGGGTGTCACTTGGTCTACAACCTTACATGTATGGGCATAACTAGGAGGGTTGGTAAGGGCAGGGTCTCCAACCTCCCTAAAATAGAAAATTTTTCATTTATTCCCTTTAAAATTTTTAAAATTTTAAATTAATAAAGGTAAAATTGCACTTTACCCCCTTAAAATGATAAAAATTTGATTTATTTTTTTTAAATTATAAAGGTATAGGGTACTAAAATAGTGAAATTATATTTTTACTATCATAAAAATTACAATTTAATTTCGATTCTCCTACAAAATATTTCTGGCTTCGCTCCTGCTTGCATGCCAAACCTTTTAAGTACTTTATCGATATAGCTCTTTTGTGGCAATCTAAGATTATCCCAAAATTGATCTCGATGCATCTAAATTCCTAAAATAAAATAGGTGTCCCCAACATCTTTCATCTCAAAATGCTTAGATAAAAACATCTTGATTTCGTGCAATAAGTCTATATCATTAGTGGTAAGCAAAATGTCATCGACATATAGAATTAAGAATATTTATTTAATCTCATTAAATTTGTGATACACACAATCATCAACAATATTCATCTCAAACCGAAGGACACAATTACTTTATGAAACTTGATAATAGGAAAAAACACAATGCAGCCAACGAAAAAGCAGAAATAACATAGTGTGATAATAGGAGTAAATTAGTGTTGTCGAGAAAGTTGGGGTCTTCTGCACAAAGCTTAGCCAAAAATTTCATTCAAAGTTGACATGAGAAGTAAATGTTGATGGGATTCCAAAATGGATGTGAGTTATGTATGTATGTATGTATGTTCAATATAAATGCTTTTATACATGTAAAAGATCAAATTTCTATTCATAAATATCAAATACATATAGTTTAAGAAAAAAAAAATCCGGATAGAGTTTTAAAGCACAGTATGTCCCTTCCTCTCATTCACACTTTGGGTTGGGCTTATTAGATTAAGATATTGTGGAAATCCCCTCAGCTTTTTCTACTTTCTTTGTTCCCACTTGAATCTACACCCACTATCACATGGAATCCAAAGCCAACAGGTGCTTGCAAATTCAGAACTTTCATTTTGTTTTTCCTGTTGAAATTCAGATGTTCTGAATTCAGGGCTCTTCATGATGGAATCCACTGGCAAACACAGACCTGAAAACCAACCTGGTAAAAGAAACAATGCATGGTTTCTTTCATTCAATCCGAAAGGATTGTAAAAACCTCATTTTACGTTCATCAGAGTCCAACAACTCACCCAAATGTTTCATGGACTAGTAATTCACCAATGGTGCCAAGTAACCAGTTGAAAACTGTACATAATACCTATTCTTATTTGTGTTAGTGCTCTTGATCTTGGATTCTATTCGCAAGCACCACTACATTACAAAATATATAATTCTAAAGGACCAACTCAGGGCGGATGCAAATGCAAATGAACCAAAGCAAGGATCATGGATCACTTCTGATCAACGATCTAATATCCCATTCTTTGTGCATCTTTGAACTACAGTTTCCACATTGAATCACGTAATAACAATGGAGACAAGTAAAGCAAATTTTTAAAGACTGAAATTGCGGAGTAAGGCAAAATAAGCACTGGTTTCTTTCAGGCAATGGGCCTTTCCAAATTTCTCAAACAAAACTAATAACGAAAGCAAATAAATATTGAGCTTATAAAACCCAGCTTCGGCTTTTTCAGTCAACGGGTCGGTTTAAGGCTTGGGCTTAATGGTCCAGCTTTGGTTCCCTAATGAAACCCAAGTTTCCCCCATTTTGATTTGAGCATTTCCTATGTCCTCTGTGTAAAAAACCTCTTCCCATGGCATCGTATGCAAAAACCCCATTTCTTCGTCGAACCTTAAAACCCTTCCAAAACCCCTCCTTTTCCATTTCCAAATGTCTCTCTTTAAAACTTTATTACTTTCTAACCAAGCCAAAGTTGTCTTCAAAACCCAGAACCCTCTTCACAAAACCTTCCTTCATTCACCGTCCTTCATAATCAGAAGAACCCTTAGTTCCTCTCCCCAGGAACCAATCAAGAAGCCACTTTCTCTGCTATTTGAAGAAGCGGTTGGTTTAACTGAAAAGGCTGGCGGAAACGAAAGCGAATACCAAGAAGAAAAGAATGGGATAATGAGCGAATTAAGGGAATTGGAGAGAGAAGTTAGGGCGTTGAAAGAAAACCCAAAGTCAAAAGTGCAAAAGGAAGAGAAAGAGAAAAAACCCAAGAAGAAAGTTATCAACTTGGTTGAGTTGTTTGGTGGTGAAAAGATGGTGGAAAAACGCAGGAGAGAATCGGGGGAGGCGACAGTTCTGAAGGACCTTTCGCCGTTTGTTAAGGCTTTCGCTAGCCATTTGTATTCAAAAGGCTATTTTAACAACGCTAATTTTTTGGTAGACAACAAGTTGGATTTTAGTTACTTTGATAGTAAATATGGCAGAGATTTTATAAAGTCTGCTGCTTACAAGTTTGGTAAAGATCATCAAGAGATTGCACAGTAAGAACATGTTTTTCCCTCTTCTCTTTCATGTTGTTCTGTAAAATTGTTTTAGAGATTTTGCCATTTGATTCAAGTATTGCAAAGCTTGACATTCATGATTTTTGCATATCATTTAGCAAACAAAGAGAAAAAACACTTTATTTTCACATCTTTAGGGGGATCCTACACTGAATAACTTTCTTTTTTGCTTATTATTAAACAACAAAACATTAAAATTTTCGTATGTTCAGGTGGTTGTCAAGCAAAAACTTGAAAACAGTGGCGCTTTTTGGTTGCCCTTCTCTTGATAAAAATAATGTCTTTGCTGCTAAGTGGTTGCGCAAAATCTTTAAAATTCAAGAAGACACTGTAAGCCAATATTTCAATAATTCGAACAGTTAAAACCTCTGTTATATGTTAAGTTGTTAACTATAAATATTCTAATGTTGTTTGTTTGTTTGTTTCTTTTGTCTGGGATCTCTTCAGGTATGCAGTCAATGCATGTTAAAAGATTCATGCCGGCATGCTAATAAGGATGTGTGGGGAATTGCTGCCAGGAATTTGCTTCTGGTGCATGTAATGAAGGTTATCATTGTGTATAATTTAGACCAAGTGCCTCCAAAGCTCACAGTTCCAGACGAAGTACGGGATTCAGCCAACAAATTGCTGGAGGAGGTTATAAAGCTTAGTCGAACCACATGACCAGGCTTCTAAAATGTTCCTACAGGTACTTAGCGCGAATTCTGCTTTAACTTCTTCACTATCATTTTGGCTGTTTCTATTGAAATGTGTGGATAAAATATTGGTGGTGGCGTAGGTTGTCTCATCAGTAGACAAGCACACCTCATTACCTCTGCTGCTTTTGCAATCTCATCATTGATTTTAATCTCACAATTATCATAATCAATCTCATTGCCCACCGGATGGATCCTAAATCAGATTTGCATTGCTGATGAATACATATGATTCAATTCAATATATGTTATCTGGAAATCAAAAAAGGAAGTTCCGGCGTAGGAAATAACAATAGTAAAGCAACTGGAAACTTCTTTTATCCAAGTGACCAGTAGAAGGATAGCTTTTCTCATTGAGTAAACTTATGCTTGTGGGGGTTCTCCAATGGATTTGGGGTGATGAGAGTAGTGGAGTTGTTCCACTGTTTCTTTATTATAATTATTTGCAATTCAAAACGTTGGATTGTATCTATGGAAATTTGTTAGAACTTTAATATCTTTGCCTGTGGTACTTGAACGCATTAACTTTCATAAAATATTTGTATTTGTTCTAGATTTCAAATATATGAAAAAGTTTTTCATAGAGTAGTTGTCTAGATTTCAAATACATGATGATAATTGGGGTATGTATGAACTTAGTGTTTTAACCATCTGCAATACTATTCTCAAAGTTGTCTTTACATCAGATCAAAATTTTACACATGGAGTTAAATTATCCATCTGCAGAACTTTTGCTTTATTAATTCAATTAATACATATATACCCATTGCACTGCGACAACCAGCAGGGAGGATTGCGGAAGGGAGGTATTTATGATTGCTTAGGTTCTTAATGAAGATGACATTCACAGTCAAAACGCTGGACAACCTTCCAAGAGGAATAAGAACGCAAAGTATACATGCACTGATATGTAGTAATATCAAAGAGGATTTGAACCCTGAGCTTACTTCAGTTTAGAGGTAGCATTCAGCAGACTTAAAACTTCAAACCCCTTTCCCTAACTCCAGGCTAGGGCCTCTTTAGTAGGAAAATAGAAAAGAAAGAAATGGTTTAACTGCCTAGCTAACTAATTAAGAAATTCCATTAAAAACCGTTGTTTATATTCCAGCCCCTCCCAATTTTCATGGATGTTTGATCTATTATTCTTCAGCATTTAATGGTTCTTTTGAATTTTGAGATGATCGTGACCTTTGTCTTCACCAACCATTCCTCTTTGTCTTGAAACAAGACATTTCCAACATAAACTCCAATTGTTATACCAATAATGTATCCCACCACAGCAATAACCAATACCCAATCCACATTTCTCAGCATGGAATGGTTTTTCCTGCCTATATCAGAACTCATGGGGCAATGGTATCCCACGTAGCCCTAGGTTGTTTTCATACCTGGATGCTGGAAATGTAGTAAGTTGTCCAGATGAAGGAATAGGACCAGTGAGGTTATTATTTGAGTAAGAAATGAGATTAGCCCCGATGATCCTGGAAGCCTGCCTTGAAGAGAATGATAAGAGAGGTTAAGCAAGCAAACTTGCAAACCCTCAAAAGGTATCGGGAATAGCTCCAGTTAATCTGTTGTGTGACAAATCTAAAACATGGAAATCAGACATGAAACCGAGGCTGTCGGGAATGGTGCCAGAAAGATGATTGAAAGAAAGATCCAAAAAGACAATGGTGCCATTGCTTGAAATTTTGCAGAACCATGATGAGATCATCCATATGCAAACATTTGGCTAATTAGAGCAGCATCAGTGAAGTTGAGCATAGTGACATTTCCATGTGAAGAACATGAACATGGAGTTAAAAGATTCTTATCTCCGCTCATTGAGGATAAGCAGCTACAGATTTTTTGCTTGAAAATCTACAGTCCCATCACTTCATTGCTACCACAGGGTAAAGTTATTGCTTAGGGAGATTAGAATGAAGAAGCTGAAGAGATATGCATGCACTGGCTCTGGAATTCCTAGAGTTTCTCTTTTTCATTATGGAAGGCCCTGTTCTTATTTATAGTTACGAAAGTTATGATTGTTTTGCAGTGTTGCTAGGAAATTTCACATCTTGAAATGTGTTACATCCATTGGACTGTAACATCATATTAAGAACAGTTGAAAACGAACCGAAATTGCTGAAAACAAAAATCTTCTTGATTACTAAGATAATGCGTCTGATCGCAGATTAGCAAGGTAATTCAAGTCAAATGATCCTAATTTCTGAAAATCCCTTCTTTTTTCTGTGTTTTTGTTTCGGATGGAAACAACTTATCTTTTGAATCATTCAAATTATATATTTTAGAATGATTCATGTTTCTAGCAACATTCAAAATAACTTATATTTTGAACAAACAAATCAAAAAAATTCTACTCTTTAATTCAAACAGGTTTCCACTACTATGGTGGCAACAATCTCACTGCATCAAGGTTTTGTTCATATTTATGGCTAAGGATATCCAAGTTTTGTGTCAGGATTTTCTTTTATCGATGAGGAAACAATGATGGCTTGCTTTCTCCCATCATAGCCTTTTGGGGCAATGTCTTGTGCGAGATAAAGGTCTTTGTCTACGTTTTTCTGATTTTTTTTATAAAAATGACCTGAATTTTTTTTCTTATGTACAAAAATGACTCACTTTGAAAATTATGTTGAATAGTAAATTCGGTGACACCATTTTTTTTAAAAAAAATACATTTTTTTATGTTGTCGTTACCATTAGCAGCATCGGATTGAAATATATTTATGTAAAACGTTCAGGGACTTGATGTAGTAATTACCCTTTTAGATTGGATGAAAAAAAGGATGGGTCATTCTTCCCGCGGCACCAATTAAATGATTTTAAACTTTTGATCTATTTGTATGTTAGGTCTATCCTCTTTTGAACTTAAATTTAAATAGCCCTTAAAAATATAAAAATAACAAAAATAAACCCTTTCAAATTTTATTTAAAAAAATAATAAACTTAAAAAATATATAAAATTCTTATTTAAATTACCCAAACATATCCCTTAAGAGTTTTACTCAAGTAAAAAACTCTTACTTAAAACTTGAGGAAAATTTTTGAGAGAGATATTTAGGTAATTTAAATAAGAAATTTATATAGTTTTTTAAGTTTATTGTTTTTAGAAATAATAATAAAATTTAAAAATAGTTTATTTTTGTTATTTTTTATATTTTTAAGGGTTATTTAAATTTAAATTTTCAAAAGGGGATAGACCTTGATTGGTGTTGTCAAAGGCAACGTCGATACCTAAAAAAATTATATATTTTTCAAACTAGAGGTGGTGGTGCCAATAGCAATTACGTTAACGATATTTACTGTTCAAAAAGGGTTATTTATGTACATAATTTTTAGAGTTATTTTTATAAATAATCAAAAGTTTTGAATTTTTTTTTATAAAAAAGCCACATTTCTCAATTTGTATTCTTGATAATATGGGATATCAATTCTCCTTTTACTTGCAACCATTTATTGTCTTATGACGATAAAAAAATGGTTTAATTCAACTTTAATATGAATTTAGCTATGAAATGGTTTATTTTAATATAAAGACAATAAACAATATTGTTGAATGAGAGCTATATTAAATAATTATTTCTAATTAAAAACTTAATATGAAAATTAAAATATTTTAACAATAAATGTAATATTTTATTTTATCTATATCTTTTCTAAAAATCTAAAATGACTTGGAATTATATCTATCTAATATTATATTTAAAACCTACAATTCACTTAATTCAACATCAGTCTAGTTGATAAATTATTAAAATATCTCTTTTTTATAAAATAATAAATATTAATTTAGAGATATTTTCGTATTTTTATATTTTAATATAAAATTTATGAAATAATCAGATTTAAACTCAATATAACAATCTTTTTAAAATTTCAATTTTATCATTTTAATCAATATTTTATTATCGTTATCTTTATAAATATATTTTTTCACTTAGGTTGTGAATGTGTCGTAAGGTAATCTCACCCTTATTTAATTTAAATATATCAAATAAAGTTGTAAATTAGCAGTAATATAGCCCGCATAGCGGCTTTGTCCTCTAATATATTATGTTTAATTAGAAAGAAAATATTTTATGTCAAAAAAATATGAAAATTTTTGGTATATTGTCAGCAGAATTTGTAGACTCTAAAAGAGGGTCAGCGAGTGTTTATAAGACTAATAAAATACTTAAAAAATAAATGTTTTAAGAAAAAAATATACACGTGGTAATTTTTTAAAGATGTTTGTGGAATAAAATAAGTATACTTCTCATGTACCAAATATTGACTCAAAAAATATTTTCTTCTAAAATTTATTCATCAATGACCATAAGCGAAGTGATAAAGAATTTGTAAATAAATATTATTAGACATGTGTTTGATCTTTGGAAGTGTGATTTTTTATTTTTTTATTTAAAGATTATATAAAAGTATGAAAATAAAAAAAATATTTTTTTATAGAACAACAATATTAGTTATTATTTAAAAGATAGGGTATATTAGTTTTTTTTCTAATCAAAAATTTTATAATAAGTAAATAAATTAAAATTTATTAAATAATAATTATAAAATAAATGTTTAATATAAAAATTTTGTTATTATATAGTTTTGTTCTAATAATTTTAATTTTTAAAACTCAAACAAAAGAGATGAATAAACAATACTAATCATGTTTTGATTTATTTATTTGAAATAAAATGAGTTTATCTAAAAAAATTATTTCATATTTTAATTATTACTTCATTTATGACTTAATTAATAATTAAATTATTTTTAAATATAATTTTTACTCATATTGTAAGTGTGACATAATTTAATATTTTATAAATGATAATTATTTAATACATAATTTATAAATATATATTATTAATTTTAATTATAACAGATTTTATACCCTCAACTCATTTATATAATAAAAAGATTCTACAAATTAATCATAATACAATTTCAAAATAAAGATTTAGATTATGAAAAAAAAAGCAGAAAAAGATTTAGATTGATTCTCTTAAGAAAATATATAATAAATGTAATATATCCTTCCAAAATGGGTATAACTTTTATAAAAATATAGGCTAATATATTAAAAATTCCCTTTTTAAAATTATTATTTTTATGGTTAAATAAGTTCTTAACCTATCATTTTTCACTCATGAAAGTTCTTCACTTTAATATTAAAGTAAAAATATTTTGAATTTTAAAATTAATTTTCATTTTATGCGGATGTGAATTTGATGAGAATTATTTATTAAATAGAAAATAACATTATGTTTTTTAAAAATTAAGACAAATAATATTTTAAAATTTCTTGAAAGTACTTTGAAAATTTTGATTACTCTTTTTAAAATTTTATGTTGATGTTAAAGTGTATATGATTTCCATTACATCATCAAGAAATTGATATATGAGCTTGAAATTCAAAATAATTTTACTTTAATAATAAAATCAAGAATTTTACACATAAAATCATAGTTTAAAGCTTATTTAATTAAAAATAATAATCTAAAGGCTTGTTTAAATAAAATATAATAGTTAAGGATTTTTTTTTAAAATATATTACTGGATCAAATTAAAATATAATATAATCATAAATAGAATGATAAAGGACTTATACCTAATTTTTTTTATTCATATAATTTTGAATTCAATTCTTAAATTACCCCTTCCCTAATTGAAAAATGATTTTTTTTCTCAATTAATTATTTATTTTACGGTAAAAAAATTCAATATTTAACTATTGAAATTATAATCTTAGCATTAAAATTATTTTTAATAATATAATTATTATGCATTCATTATTACATACCAAAAATAATGGTAATGAATATTATAATAACTAATTTTTTTTAAATTCAATTTCTGATCTAACGAGCCGAACTCGAATAATAATAAATTTTAGTTTGATATATTATATAATTTTTAATTAATTTTGTGAATTTTTTTCTTTGAAATTTATGACTTTAAAAGATGTGAAGCAAAAGAATATTAGAGATGAATTTTAACATAGCCTAGAGAATTTTTTATTAAAAAAAAAGAAGAATAATTTTTAAAATTACTTTTGTAAATGTAATCAACTCACTGTCGGTGATAAAATATTAACTAATTTGTATCTTAATTTAATATTTGATGTTTAAGTTTAACATAAGAAAAAGAAAATTAAACTATCAAAATTAATGAAAAATTAAATAACGTGTTTTGAAATTAAAACATATATAAACCTAAAATAAAATAAAAGATTTATCTCACTTCCTTAAAATAATATTTATCTAACTTTTACAATTAAAATACCTATTAAAATCAAATCTATATATTGGGTTGTTAATTGTAACCATGCTTTCGATAATTATTCATTTTTTATATTGAGTTATGGGGTATATGGGATAGTTTACTCCTGTTACAAAAAAAAAGGGACATGATATGTGACACCCCTAACTTTTATCTGTTGCCAGAATAAGGTTACGGAGCATTACTAGACTTTACGGACTAATTACGAATATTTCATTACCTTTATTATACAGATCAAGAATCAACCATATAATACTCATATTGTTCCTTTGATGGGCCCTCAAGGCCCAAAATACACTTTATAAGTGAATCGGGACTAAACTAGACACTCAGGAAATTTTTCCCAAAATATTAAAATTTTTCTTAGGAACAAGGGACACACGCCCATGTCTTAGATCATATGGGCATTCGATGTGAGGCACATGGTCGTGTCCTAGCCCGTGTTCAAATTAGGGTAGCTACTGACTTGGGTCACACGGCCAACCACACGCCCGAGTGCTAGGCTATGTGCAAAGTGCAGAGGTCACACTGCTAAGCCACACGCCCGTGTGCTAGGCCGTGTGTAAAAACCTAGGCATTCTGTTTTGAAATTTTAAGGTGCAGGGGACACACGGCCGACCATACGCCTATGTGCCAGGCCGTGTGACACACACAACTAAGACACACGCTCATGTGGACGAAAATAAGTCATTTTAAAGCCACTTTTCTCACCCTTTATGATATCAACCTATATATAACATTTCAATAAATCAAATAGCCTCAATCAAGCAAACAAAACAAGCCAAATTCATATTTTATACATCCCATAACATTACAAAACTAATTACCTAAGCTTACTATATAGTTCAATTCATTAATTTACCAAAATTTACTACTAGTTACATGCATACAAATATGTATACATATGCCATTCATAACCATACTTCAAATTTAGTTCTTTTCTACAGCAGCCTTATACATGCCATATAAACCATAGAATGTATAACAAAAATTTACTGGAGCAATCTAGATAGTGTGACCTGATGTGTTGATCCGACCCTCCGATTTCACGTTAATCTACAAAGACATTAAATAACACAAGTAAGCTTAATGAAGCTTAGTAAGTTCATTAGGTTAAACTTTGATCTTACCGAACTTAATATAATAAACTAAATTGTAAATAAATCATGCATTCTCCCTGTCAAACACAACATAAATTAATGAACACATTTCCATCAGATCAATAACATTATTAATCAATATATCTTTCAATTCATTCACATAAGTCTTTTGCCAATTTCTTACAGAATCAATGAATGATTACGGATGTGAGTACATCGTATTCTTTGTGCCATAGTCCAATTATGGTCTTACACATGCATTGCCATGGCCTGTCCATGGTCTTACATTCATAGTACCATAACCCAGTTATGGTCTTATCATCATAATGCCATAGCTCAGCTATGGTCTTGTATTTAATCACCGCCATGGTCTTACGTTCGTAATACCATAACCCAATTATGGTCTTTTCCGTCAATTCATCCTTTACATTAATGCCATAGCCCAGATATGGTCTTACATATAAACTTGCCATGGTCTAACCATGATTTTATCCGTCAATTCGTCCTTTGCCACAAAACGAATATACTCAATCAGCATTCCACTCGTTTTGAACATTTATTTCAATTTCATAATTCAACAATAATTTTATTTTCAACATTAGACATGAATAAATACATAAGAACATTCACTAATATAATAAATAAACATAAAAATTTTAACCATATAACCTTACCTGAGGTAGATTTGTAGAATTTGTAGTAGTTAGGGACTATTCTGCTAGTTTCCCTTTTTCTCGTTAATCTACAGACTCTTGATCTAAAATGTAAAATTATTCATTCATTAACACATATTTCAATTCTAGTTCACTTCACAATTTATACTCTTCAATTTTTGAAATTGCACAAATACTCTACCTTTTATAATTTTTTGCAATTTAGTCCCTCATCAATTAGCCTATCAAATAAGCTATTTTTTCTCAATTAATACTTTATCTAAATATTCTAAGCTATTACACAGCTTTTGATAAATAAATTTAATACCAAACCCTAGGATTTAATCTTTTCACAATTTAGTCCTAAAATCAATTTCTATTGAAATTACTTAATAAAATCATCATATGACAAAATTAAAGCTTAAATTCTATGTTAAATCATCATAAACATCCAGAACTCATCAATGGAAACATTCAAAATTACCCATGAAATCAAAACTAATGAAATAGACAATTGGACCAAGTTGTAAAAATCTTAAAAACACAAAAATTTCAAAAAAAAGAGCAAGATTTGAACTCACATGATGAAAAAAAATATGAAAAACCAGCTTCTAAGGACCTTCTATGGTGTTTTTGGCTGAAGAAATATGAAGAAATGTCTACAGGTTCAATTTAGTCTCATTTTTAACTATTTAATTTTATTTCATTTCCAATTTTACCCCTTGTTCACACCATTCCTTTAATTTTTCTTTGCTTATGCCGTCTAGCCTCCCACTTTGGGCTAATTTGCCCTTTTAGTCATCCTTTACTAAACACTTAAACTATTTAATCATTTTAGCAAGTTTTACATCTTTTTCAATTCAGTCCTTTTTAATTAATTAATTATTAAAACGTTAAAATTTTCTAACGAAACTTTAATACTAACTCAATGATACACCGTAAATATTTATAAAAATATTTACGACTCGGTTTATGAAATTGAGGTCTCGATTCCTCGTTTCCGAAATCATTTTACCTAATAAATTCTTCTAAATCATATATTACTAATTCAAAAATATTCTAAAATCATATTTAATTTATAAATAATAATTGGGCTATATATGATAAGGCTTTGGTGCAAGCAGATCGCTTGAAGGTGGTCAAAACTATCCAAGAAGGTGACTTCGTGTCTTCGAATTTGGCTTTACTTCAACGAATTAAGCAGTTATTATAGAGTAAGGACCATTAAGTGATAAGGCATGTGCCTAGGGAAAGCAATCAAGTCACTAATCTTATTGTCACATTGTCTTCTGATGGGAAAGAGGTAAAGGCGAATCCAAGGGGGCTGGCAAAGGCTCCCCCCCAAAATGGAAAAATGTTGTTTTGATCATTTAGAAAAATTTTAAAATTTTAAATTAGTAAAGATAAAATTGCACTTTGGCCCCCTAAAATTATGAAAATTTAATTTAATCCTTTAAAAATTATAACATATAGACTATTAAAAATTAAAATTTTATTTTGGCCCCTCCTAAAAAAAATTTCTGACTTCGCCTCTGCAAGAAAGGTATGCAGATAATTGAAGATGTGCCTGGGGAGTTCTTTGACACTCTTAAACGAGATAAGGCTTCTGATACTTTTGTTCATTTTAGCCTAATATATATATATTTCATATTATTATTCACAAAAAAAATTATTCTAAATAGAGTATATATATATATACATGTCAATAGAATTAAAGCAGCACTAAACATAACAAATGATCTCAACATTACATGTGATGGGATTAGAGATCCAGATATCTCAATTCTGCATAATGTAACTCAAACATGAATACTTAAGGACTTACAATCTTTGTCTTAACTAATAATGACAAGGTCTCATTGCTTGAATATTTGTTGAGAGAATGAAATTATTAAAAAAGAATAATTCATAATAATTTAAAAATATTTGGTATAAATTAATAATATTTAATATAGTTTAAATTTATTTCGTATAAAATAAAATAAATGTAAAGAAAATTACTAACCCATTTAAAAAAAAATGTAATCGACCCAAGACTTGATTTCTAGTTTAGCATTCTCAAATTAATATATTTAAAGTAGAAATAGAGAAATATATTTAAAGTAGAAATAGAGAAAGGAAAATGTTTGGGCACCATTCAATAAAAAGATAATTATATATTAAATTATTATCAATTTCTTCTAAATTCCCCTCATATTCAATAGAAAGATAATTAATGATTATAATTTTTTAATACAAATTATATTAGTATATTATTAATTACTGTAATAATATACTGGTATGACTATTTATGTTTAGTAATATGACTATAGTTGGCCATAATAAAAAAGTGGGGAAGTATCTTGCTTCAACTAAAACCATATCTTTGGTTCATGCTTAACAATATTTTAATATTTTTATTATTAGATTAAATTTATATAAAAAAATTAAATAGATGAAATTTTAATAAAAATTGAATTACACCCATTGAAACATTATTAATTTCGTTCCAACTTTAATTTTGCTTTCAACTTCTTTTAATTATATTAAACAATTGAATAAGATTATTTTAGATTAAAAATGGTTTATTTAAATTATATTTAAAAACGTAAATGCTTATAATTCAAAAAGCCCAAATAATTGGTATCTATTAAAAGGCTTTTATTATTATTATAATTATTATTATTTTGCAGGTCAAATTCCCATTGACTTGGTCAAATATCTAAACTACCCCCTCCTATGATACTGAATAAGAGTTTGAGATATATTAGTATTTATAGAACATCCTTCAAGTTATTTGGAAAAAAAAACTTGCTATCCAATCAGATAATTAACTTAGGGAATTTTCAAAGCAAATTTGTTCATCAATCTGGGTTTTTCAACCGGATTCACCAACACTATGGCTGATGTTCAAAGGATTTACTCTGCTAACCGTTTCGATTATGTGCTTCTGGATGAGATAGGCAATGGCGGCAGCGCTACGGTATATAGAGCCTTCTACCTTCCTCTAAACGCCGTGGTGGCCGTCAAGTGCTTGGATCTGGATCGCTGCAACAATGGTAGCCTGGAAAACATACGCCTTGAAACTCAGACGATGAGTTGCGTTGATCACCCCAATCTCGTCAGAGCGTATTCGTCATTCGTTGTAGATCGTAACTTGTGGGTGGTGATGCCGTTTATGTCGGTGGGTTCTTGCTTACACGCCATGAAGAAAGCTCATCCCAATGGGTTAGAAGAGATCGAGATTTGTTTTAAAGAAACCCTCAAGGCTTTGGATTATCTCCACCGACAAGGACATATCCATCGGGATGTCAAAGCCGGCAACATATTGGTCGATAGCAATGGCGCCGTTAAACTTTCTGATTTTGGGGTTTCGGCTTGCATGTTCGATTCAGGAGATAGGCAACGCTGCAGAAATACTTTTACGGGGACGCCTTGTTGGATGGCACCCGAAGTTATGCAAGCAGAAACTGGGTATGATTCTAAAGCTGATATATGGTCGTTTGGGATAACAGCGTTGGAACTCGCCCACGGTCATCCACCATTGTCCGAATATCCGCCGTTGAAGGTGCTTCTCATGACGGTACAGAATGCTCCTCCAAGACTTGGTGATAAGAAATTCTCCAAGTCCTTTAAAGACATGGTGGCCATGTGCCTGGTGAAAGATCCCAAGAAGAGGCCTACTGCAGGGAAATTGTTGAAGCACTCATTTTTCAAGCATGCCAAACCTCCTGAGCTTTCTCTGAAGAAGTTATTAGCTGATTTCCGGCCGCCGCTAAATCCTGTGAAAGTCCTTCAGATTCAGAACAGTGAATCTGCACAACAACTATCTTCGAAGAATATGGCATCTGCAGCAGAATATGAAGCAAGATCAATGAGAGAGTACCCAAAGGGAATTAGTGCCTGGACTTTTGATATTCAAGAGTTGAAAGCACAAGCGTCAACTCTGCTGCTTGATGATGATAATGATGAAACCTTGGAATCAAGACTTGTTGATAACTACAGGGATGGATTGACAGTAATGGGGCAATGCAACCAATTGTTCCCGCTGAAATGCCAAACTCTTACGAAGTCAGCACAGTTTTAACTATTACATTCTGTTTATTGGTATCGTATCAATGTTAACTTTTTGACAGATTTTTACACATTCTTATATCATGTCATGTTGTGTCAAACGTTACTTTTTTTTTTTTTCTCAATGTTAAATTCATATCCTATGATCATGTTGTATCCAACATTATCATGTAATCGAGAAAGGGCACAGCTATAGATGTAGACAAGAATGAAGAATCTCTTGTTCCAAAAAAAGAAGGCTTAACCATCCCCAGTAATATAATATATATAATTGAGTACTGAATATACGACATCAATGTTAGAGACAACACTGTCAAAGATGACATGTTCTGGATGCATTACCATCATGGAGTTTCATGTATATTAGAAGATGTAAGGGTTGAGCCTCTCAATATCCTGGCAGTGAATACAAGTCCAGGGTAATAAAGGAGGATCAAGACAGTATCTATGGATATTTCGTATCTGACAAAAATGACAGCTGATAAGAAGATCCTCGGGTTCTCGCAGACGGCACTTGATGCAAACAGAAGCTGCTGAGGACTGCAAAAATAAATGGCCAAAAAATGTACAAAATCAATTCAGTAGAATCGAACTACAAAGTACCATAAGAATGCAAAGTTTTTAGTGTCAGCAAAGTGCAAGCAACTAAGAAAAATGGATGAAATGCTAATTTACTTGGACTGAGGTGTGAGTGTATGTGTCTGACACAGAAATGTCCAATTTTGTGTGTTAATGTATTAGAAGGGTCCTCGGAGAACAATATGCCCATACTCGTATCTAAATATATGTTAAGACAGATGTTTGACGCAGATACTTTAAGAAAAATGAAAGTCAGAGAAACATAGATGACATATAATGTAACAGTGGTGGCTCTACTGAAAATACTAGTTTTGCGTCGCTGACTATGCAAGATAACGATAAACTTTTCACATCCATTGGCAGTGCAGCACAGAAGAGTTTTCAGAAAATAAAATATCTTCTCAATGGAGAAGCCTTGTTTGGATAGGGTCAAAACCAATTTTACATTTGTCTAGCATCTCTTTAACCGTGTTGTGCCGTAAATCACACAAAATGAAATGCCATCAACTCTAGATGATAGGCATACACTTAGTAATACCTAATTATGTACACCAGTTTATGCTTGTGATCGTGTTTGTTCCATTTAGCCTTTCCAAACCTCTATACCATGTAATTGCATTTTTCCCTTTCAATTTTCATCAACCACCAGAGCCACCTAAGTGTCCTATTTCTGATTTTAAAATGCTATGCAGAAACAGCATAAAGCATGGCTTAATGCCACAAAGATACAAGCAATATAACTTTTAGTATTAGAGTATCCACTACCTGAGCACCAAAACCAGTTCTTTCTTGATCAGAAATAACAGAAACATCCAATGTTGATGTGGCACAAGGAATGGTTTGGGAGAAAATCTTTTGATCTGAGATGGCTGCATCCTCCACTTTTGTGATGCTCATGAAAATTGCCTTGCACAAGGGACAACATGGAGCCTTTCTCCTTGAAGTCTACATGCACCACAATTAATATAAGAACACTTTCAAATTGGATCAAGTTCAAGATAGGACATTAGGGGAAAAAACGATATAACTTGAAGTATAATCATAAAACACTAACCTAGCATTCATGTAGGATACTAATAATAATTAAGGGAGTCCCAGCAAAAATACATATGAATTAAAAAGAAGAAGAAGAAGAATGTTTACCATTTTGTCAGCCCATTCTTGGATACATGAATAACAAAATCGATGTCCACAAGGCAAAACCCCTCTTGTTGGACTAAACTCAGTCCAACATATAACACAAGATAAATTCATTGATGTGGATAATCTGGAAGTAACATCTTGGTTCTCTCTCTCAGCATCAGAGCACCTATCTGGTGAAGTTCTTCCAGAGACAGGTTGTGCACCCTTCCCTGGTGAAGTTAAATCATTGGAAGGAGGTCCCTTATTCCTCAATTTGATCTCCTCAACTTCTTCAATTTCTTCATCTAATCTGATATGCTCACTGAAGTCACGATAAGATGGTCCTCCAATTTGAGATAAACTAACAATCCTATCAAGCGAATGCCCAGATGGACTTGTAACTCCAACGTATGGCTTATGTACTCTGAGGGGTGGATGGCACTCTTGGTCAGAGTCTGAAATGTCAAACACTACTGATTCTCTATTGACATTTTTCACAAGCCTCCGTCCTTTTCTCTTAGAAGATTCGGCCAAAGAAGTGCCTCTGCTACCATTAGGAATATCTCTTTCTTCCCTCATCAGCTGAGCGGAACAATGAGCACTTGGTTCTTTGTTCTTTGAGATCTTCCTTTTGTTCCTCATTGGAGGCACCGAAGCATAAGAAAACAACTCTTCATGCTTTTCAACCGGATAAAGCAAAAAAGCAAAGTCAAGAAAATATGACCTGGGCAATTATTCCTTAAAAATCCATACAATGACATAAAATTTGAAGATTTAGTTTTTAACTTCAGCACAAACCTCAAGAATATTACTGGTTACCTTTAAAAAAGATATCTAAACTCATATTGCAGATTAAAGTAACCAACTCAGATAGTAGATTTTTTTTCAAAAGAATGTTGAAGTTAGTAAACAGGTGACCTTTTTACCCTATTCCGTATGGAACTTGTATAAGTCAAAGACTAATGAGTGAAAGATAAAATGCTATAAATGAACAAGGTTAAAATAGTAAACCATGAATACTTCCATTTCCAATTAAGGCTGTCAAGAAATTTAGAATAACAACTAAAACTATATAATATCCTGTAACAAGTTAAGAAAATATCTTGAAGAATTTGAATGAAGAAAAAACAAGACAATAGCACTCGTTACCTCCTCCCGAGAAAATCCAGTTGAACTAGTCTCCTGAAAGCAGTTGCTACCACTAAACAAATTTTCCTCCGTCGGAGACTTTCTAAATGCTTTAGATTTCAGTTTATGGGAACTGTTTCTCCCATGCTCTTGAAAAAGATTCTGCAGAAATTAAAATGAATCACAAAAACATGTAAAATTGAAAATTAGTAATAAAATGCTAAAAAAATGCTTTTACCAATGTTATAAAGCAGAGATTCAAAACAAAAAAAAAACATAAATAGATGATAAAAGCTAGACAGTAAAGACCCTTAGAAATATGTCAGGCCTCTTAATATCACTTATATCTTAAGTCAATAAGGATAATTGCTAATTCAGAGCTCAACTAACAAAATATTCCCCCTTTTGATTCCATCAATTCTCACATGAATGCACACACTCAAAATTCATGTGCAAAAACCATCTAAACAAAGGTTTCAAGTAAAGATCCTTAGAAGAAATATGTCAGGCTTCTTAATATCACTTATATCTTAAGTCAATAATGATAATTGCAAGTCAATAATTCAGAGCTCAACTAACAAAATATTCCCCCTTTTGATTCCATCAATTCTCACATGCATGCACACATTCATAGTTCATGTGCAAAAACCAAACAAAGGTTTCAAGTAGAAAATTTTCTTTAGTCTCTCGTACAAATATTTACAGTTCTGGCAAGAAGAACAGAAAAGCCCAAAACCAAATCAATCCTGGAAGTGCATGTTCAACAAATCCATAATTCACTTATGCAGGGCCATCAACTCATCTGACATACTTTACAGCACTAATTATCAAGCACAGCTCCTATGAAATTGTCTAACTGAAAGAAGCACTAACTAATTTTATACCCTGACAATGAATTCTTCTGTGGTGTGTGCTAAACAGAAAGAAAGAATCAGGAAAAAAGGCGAGGCAAGGAAAGAAAGTAATGAGGCAGAGAAGTTTATGTAATCACCTCATCCAACAATGCAGATTTGGACCAACCAGATAAGCCAGAAGCTCCACGGTCAACATCAGTTGTTTCATTTCCAACCCCATCATGAACATTAGATTTGTCAGAAAACACTTTGCACTTCTTAGTCAAGGCATCTCCCTTAGCAACATCAGGAATCTCCAGCAACAAAGGTCCCATTTCTTCTCCACTACAAAGAAAGTTTGAAGGATTCTATTAGCAAACTGCTCACAGATGAACTGATCTGAGGTGCTAACTTGAAAAATACACTTTTAAAATACAGTTCTCATCAAATTCTAGAGAAATTATGCATCAAATAAATATATAAACACACATTTCTATCAATGACAAGAACCATAAATAGTAGTCTAGTATTCAGTACTCTGTCTGGAGAGGAAATAGGAAAAAATAAAAAAACAAACGGTAGATTCACACCTTTCCATCCTCCCAAAATTGAGTTCATCCATAACCAATGAATTAAAAAGCTCCTTCTCCTAACACTTAACCATTTTATGTTTAATATTATTCTTAAAATTTTTGAGGTATCATTGTCAGCCTCTTCTACCAAAATTAGAAAAAAAAATTGAATTTCATCAATCCCATTTAACATAACAACCCAAGCAAAAAACCATAATTTCATATTAAAAAAAAAATAAAAGATCCATTTTTTCAAATCCATCAATAAAAAAAATTCCCAACAGTTAAAAACTAAAAGAGTAAATTAATACCTTCGCAACATATAAGGACCCTCAGGCAAACGCTTTCCTTCCTTTATACAATCTTCAATCCATCGATGATTTACGATTATCGTCTTTAACTTCTTAGCAAGCTCATATTTCCTTCCTTCAAATCTCCAACATACCTAAATTCCAAATAAATTTAGTTTTCCCCATTTTCCCTTTAATTTTTTTTTAAAGTACTAAGAGAAAAGGAAACAAACCAAATGAGTGGTTGATTGAGTCAAACAGCCGATATAACTGGCACCGGCAATAGATATGAGCTTGATTAGGTTGAACCGCTCCAAGCCGTGGTATCCACTCACCGTTGCCACCACTGGTTCCATCTTTTTCCTTTTCCTATAGTCCTTTAGTCTTTTAGATGAATTTTTTTTTTCACGGAAAATAATGTTTGTTAACCGGGAAAATGGAGATTTTAAAAGTTTTCGGAGAGGGAAAAGGGACGGCATTCCCAGCCATGAGCCCAGCATAATTTGGGCCGTGAAGCAAGAGGTATGGTCAGGACCACGAGCTAGTTTTATAATTTGTTTGTTTCACTAAAAACCATTTTCAAAAATAATTTTTGAAAAATGGGTTGATTTAAAATAATATCTTTTATGAAATCTGTAAAGTTTAAGTCGTGTAGTGAAAAAAATAATTAATGTGAATAATTATCTTTTTTTATTGCTTAAATAGTTTTATATAAAATGTTTTTAGTTTGTTTGATAAATTTTTCGAATTTTGTTTTTTTTAATGATATTTTTGAATTTTGTTTTTAGGTAAGTAAATATAACATTCATTATATTTGTTACAAAATATTACAAATGTATTTTTTTTAACAATCAAAACTTATTTTATAGCAATATAAAATTTTATAATAACTATTACCTTAGATGTAATCAATGCTTAACGAAAACGTAATTCTGACTTAGACTACTCACAGACAATGTTGTTTGAATCGGACTAGATCGATTGGACCAAAAATTGATTTAGAGAAAGTCATTAGATCGATTGATTCGGGAATCGATACAAACCACTTGAACCGAGCATAAAAATGGTTGAATCAAATGATTGAATCAGATTTTTTTTAATGGTTTGTTTAATTGAATTGGACAAACCAATGAACCGGTAGACTGATCGATTTGATAATTAATTTGATTATGAAAACCTTGCTCACAAAGTTCTCGATATACATTTACTTAGTCAATCAAATTTATTGCTTTACTTACCACGACAAATGTCAATTTTAGAAAGAAAAAAAATATTTTTTGTAGCGTCAACTTTAACATATTTTTCAAACAATTTTCTAACAAAGTCTACCACCACTCTTGTAATACCCTAAAAGTTGCTACAGTAAAAAAGTAAGATATTATATTTGATACAATAAAATGAGGAAATAAAGTGACAAAAAGGGAATGTTTGAGTTATGTCAAAAAATCTATTTAGGAAATATATTATGATGTATTAATTCAAGAAAAGACTAAATTACAAAAGTAAGAAAAGTTTAATGACCCAAGAGTAAATACTCAAAATTTGAAGGGTTAAATATAAATATGAAAAAGTTGAAAGAAAAATAGTTCAAATATTTTAAAGGTAAAAGGATCTAGAATCTAAGGAAAATGGATGAATTAGGACTAAATTGAACAAGTAAAAAAGTATGAAGGGTTAAATTGTAATTTTATTAAAATGAGTGATAATTCAATGGAGAAATTTTGAAGGATCACAAGGGAAAAAATGGTCATTTAGCAAGAAAGATATTTTGAAGAGTAATGATGATGTTGGTGATATTTTAGATTAATTAAATAAATAAATATTAATTTATTAATATTTTGATTTGACATTTATTTATATTTTATTAAGTTTTACTTGGTATATAATGAAGAAAGATGAAGAGAATTCTTCATCTTTCCATGGTTCCAATGTGAGAAGAATAAAAGAAAGGAAGAAATTTTCTTTTCTTTACAATTTAGTCATTTTACCAAAAATCCATCATTTTCACTTTGAAATCAAAATAATTTCTATATCCACCGAGAGAGAAAAATAATAAGGAGACTATGGGGGGCTAGAATATCAAATTAGATTCAAGAGAATAGAAGTTAGAGAAGAAAGAAAGTCAAATTAAAGTTTGGTTTCAAGAGAATAAGGTATGGATGTTAAGGTTTTATGTTTTTTTTTAAGTTTAGTAGTGATAGAAAAACATAAAAACGGTGTTAAAGTAAAGATTTTTCATGAGGAAAATATTGTGTTTTTGACATGTTGATGAAGAGAGAAGTTAAGTAAGTGAATCAAGTGGTAAGAGGAGCAAGAGATTTTGATAGAAAAGAGGTAAGTACTCATGAACTTCCTTATTATTTAAGGATTAAAATGTGATCTTTGTAAACTAAGTGGTAATTAAGTAAATAAAAATAGAAATAGTGTGAAATAATTTACTATGTGAAGTAGGAAATTATAATAAAAGTATAATAGTTAGGTTATTAATAAGTATTGAATTAAATTATATGTGTTATTAAAAGTAAAATATATTGCTACATGGAATATTGTATTAATGACTAAATTACAAAATAATAAAAGTGATATGTGAAATACATGATAAGGATTATTAGCGAATTATGGATGAATAATGAATTTAGAAATATATTACATGTATTAAAGATAGTGAAGATATAAGTATACGGATTATTGGTACAATGAGTAAATTATAAAGTATGTAAAAGCATTATGCGAAAAGTGTAAAAGTGATATGTGTGCATGATATAATTTGCCCAAGTAGACGAGATTAGAACTACTAGGATATTAGTGGCATGCCATTAAAGGACCCTAGCATGCTCTCCGATTATTAGCACATTAGTGCTCTCCGTTTAGCACATTTGTGCCCTCTGTATAGCACTTTAGTGCTCTCTACTTAATAGTGCATAATAATGCACCTCTGTATCAATTTTGTATATCCTAGGTGTTCTATTTAGTCTACTGGGCCTCTGCTAAAAAGGTAAATAATTTTCGTTACATGGTAAAGGTTTATCTACGATTAATGTTCGAAATCTTGAATCAGTAAAGTGAACACATAAGTAAATTGAATGTATTTGAGGAAGTATAAGAAAGAATTACTGATGGAATTATGAAAATTTATACTAAACAGTGAAACATGATACATGTATTAAAAAGAGTAGTAATTTTTATAGGTTAATTTGAGGACCTAAAGGACTAAATTGTGAAATAAGTAAAAATTTACAAAATAATATGATAAATAAACAAAGAAATGAGATATTGAGAATTAAGAAATTTAATAGAATTTTAATATCATGGATACTTACTAAGTTTTCACCGACTTAACGCGTTTATTTTCAACGCGTAGGTACAGTGATTTTGAAGAGTTGTAATTAAGGTTGTGAGCATTCATCTCATCACATCTCCAAGTGCCAAGAGGGTATGTTTCAAAATTTTGAATAGAATGGCATGTACTTAGGAAGATCAAGTGTGCTTCAAGTCATAAGGACTAAAATATAAGTTACGAAAACTTTATTTTTTTTAATGTTCAAATATATTAGTGATTAGCCAAAATTACTTTGGCTCCAAATGTAATATTTTTATATCAGGTTCCTTGGGTCGAATCGGGTATAGGGGTGTTAAAACTCTACAGTTGGCATGTTACGCTGGATCACTCGCTCCACTGCTGTAACCTCCCTAACTCAACCTAGACGTTATGACCGAGAAGGCTACATTAACCACTGAAATGGCCAAGTAACCCGCTAGTCTTTTAAAAACCCTAATCCAACTAACTTTAGGAAAAACCATTATTGTTGTTGTTTTAAGTTAGATTAAAACATCTGTTTATCAAACGGACTATACATAAGATTCATTTTATTGTCGATAGTGATATTTTAGAAAACTTTGGGTATTGTTTTCCTTCGAACATCATTTGCGAAGTTTAAGAAAACCAACTGAGTTGATATTTTGTTATTCAAAATCCAAATCCTTGTAATGTAGTAGAAATCGATGAACTATGTCGGTTTTTCTTAAGCTAGATAACGTGTAATTATCAGTTATTAAGTTTCAAAAGTCCATGCATGCATAAATTGTAACACCCCATACATGGTTCAGTCATCAAACCTGAGTTATGGAATGCCATATTAGCCATTTAAGTGACTCTTCATTAACACCCAACCTAACCTCCAGCTCACCACAAGTTAGATTATAAAATATGTATAGATTTTAAGAAAGCATAAGCTCGCGAACTCACTTTGCTTGCTCCATATTATGCAGTGGAAATAACATGCGAACTTTACTTCGCTCTAAATAACTTAACTTACTTTTTTCATGAAGTCATAAATATTTGATGAAAGAAAGAAATAAAGATCATGTGAACCTTAAGTTTTGCAAAGCAATGTACCTCACAGAATTTTGATGTTCATCTATCTAACATAGGGGTTCACTCCTTTGCATAGCTCACACAATCTAAGACTTTCATGGGTAAGTTTCTTTAAACAGGGTAAGTCTGGCAAACTACCCCTTTTTGTTTGGATACCGTGAACACAGTTCGCAGGGTTTCTCTTTTAGCACATATCAAAATCTACTAAAGGTTCGTGGATAGCAATTCACCAATCATTAAGGTTCGCAGTTAGTACAGTTCGCAACCTTATTACTTTGTAGCAATTTTGGCGAACTCTGCAAAGTTTTTTCAGTTTTGAATACTTCATGTCATTGCTTATGGTGAACACTATATTATAAATTACTTACTTAAGAGTGAACTTGTAAAATTAAGAAAATATCAATCGAATTTGGACCATATTTATATATTTAAAATTCAAATGTGTTTATAAAACATTATTAGTTTGCAATTAAAAACATAAGGAAAAACATAAGAAATCATGAAAATAACTAAGTCCTAAAATAATCGGAAAAGTCAATAGAATTATATCTTTAAGCCCAAGCAGAATTCCCATATTCCCTTTAATCTAGAGTTCGCTTGTACTACCTTTATAGCAAGTATACTTCGCCTGGATCACTCGCCTCGTTGTTGCTCACCTTGCGATCTAGCTATCTTCAGTGAATAGAAAATAGTGTGTGAGTTCTTGTGAACCCAGTGAATACAAAAGAATAACCATAAAGCACGCACAAAACATAAGTTAAATAGAAACTCGGTAAGGTCATAGAACTTGCGAACTAGGTTCGCCATACTTACGCGAAACCTAGTTCGCCAATACTTACTGTCAGACAACTTTAAATTGTAAAACATGATATTTCGAAAAATATAGACTTATTCATATGTTCTTTACTGTTGGATAAGTGAATCTCCTTATAATGCCTCAGAATGACTCAATGAGTCTTAACATGTCCCATAAATGTAGCATAAAGCTAAGCACTCTTCAACACACCAACATGTCACATTGAGTGGAGCTTAGCTTGACACTCCATTATCTCTCTAATCTGTCCTAAGGTCTCTCGCCCAAACCACAAAACATAAAGGTGAGTACTCACAATCCTATGGCATGCTATTATATCCAACAATTAAAAAGTTTATTGTCAAAATAATTTCTTACAACATAGAGCTCTCCAATTTTGAGGAGCTCATAGAGCACTAGTTCATTTTGAGCTCACAATAAAGAGCTTGCATATCACTGTTCATATAACACATATTTAAACACAAAAATAAAGTTTTTAGAGAGAGCTTACTCTCAGAACTTTGTAATAGCCTAAATTCAAGGTTATCGGAATAGTGCTTTCGTAACCACAAATTCGATTTGAAGAGAAATTTATTTCAATATTTTTGCATGAAAATTGATATGATAGGAAAATCGTATGAAAATATTGATAGAAAAATATTACCGATTTAGTGGTTAGTTAGAAAAAGAAATTATTGAAAAAATTGGGTAAAATAAGGTATCGGGACCTCTATCTCATAAAACCGAGTCAAAAATAATTTTATAAATATTTATGAAATGTTAGTAATGTGGTATTAAAATTTCGTTAGGAAATTTTAATGTTTGGATAGTTAATTAAATGAAAAGAACTAAATTGTAAAATGTGTAAAAGTGGATGGGATGATTAAATAGCTTAAGTGTCTAATGAGAGAGGATTTAAAAGGAAATTAGACCCAAAATTTATTTGGGCTGGACGGCAAGGGCATGAAATCAACAGGAAAATTGATAAATTAAGGGCAAAATTGGAATATTGCAAAATTAACTAAATAAAACTAGGACTAAATAGGAAATATCTAGATTTCTCTTCATTTCTCTTCAATTCCAGCAGCTAAAAACGCCATAGGAGGGTTCTATAAGCTGGTATTCCATAATTTTTGCACCAAGTGAGTTAATCCTTGCTTTTTTCTTGTAATTTTTGTGTTTCTAAGACTTTTACAACTAGGTCCTACTATTAAATTCATTAGTTTTTGATTTCATGGATGAAATTGAAAGTCACCATGGTTGAGTTCTGTAATTTTATGATGAATTAGAATGAAATTAAAGCTTTAATTTGTTTATGAGATGATTTTATTAGGTAATTTCAATAGGAATTGATTTTTAGGACCTAATTGTGAAAATGTTTGGAATTAAAGTCTATTGCTGAAATTTTGATTCCTAAAGGTTGTAAACTAGTTTAAGGTGATAGAATAAAGTGTTAATTGAGAAAAATCAGCTCAATTGAGAGGCTAATTGAGTAGGGACGAAATTGTTATTTATTAAAAGCTTAGGGGAAAAATGGTAATAAACAGCTTGCACTAAAATAATATTGGACAGCAGCAGTAGACTAACTTTGAAAAATCAACATAAATTGTAGAAATCGAATTAGAAGATGAACAAAATATGAAATTAAAGCTTATTGAGTCTAGTTTCTCATAGAAGAAACGGTGTAAGCAATGGATCTGTAAATCATGAGATATAATGAATTTTATGAGACAAGGTCAGAATGAATTCGAGTTCCCCTGTTCTGACTTTGAAAAATCATAAAAATTGAATAAAAATAATTAGGGGCTTAAATTTATATGCATAGAATCTTGAATGATTCTATTTTCAAGAAAAACAAACGGAAACATCATCCGAATTCTGTATGAAGAGATAATTAATTTTTAATGAAGAAGGGTCAGAACTATCAGACAGCAGAAGAAGGGTGATTTTAACGAATAAACTGTACTTATTGGCTAAACCAAAAATTCTGAAAATTTTATGGTAAGAACATATATGATTCTAGTTTCATGGAAAATTAACGGATCTTAATTTGGAGTTTCGTATCTTGAGTTATAAATAATTTAATGACTATGACTCAAATAGACAGCTTTGAATAAACTATAAATAATAATAATGAAATTATAGAAATTGTTGCATATGAACATGAAATGTAGTAAATTGATAATTAAATTTATTTATTTAGATCCAGAAGATTCAAATATGAAGCTAGATCGAGGAAAGGAAAAAGTTCAGGATTAGTAGATTTTTGTACACGAACAAGTATCAAGGTAAGTTCATGTAACTTGAATTATATTCTTAAATGCCTGAAATGTATGTTATTGATGTGAATATGATTTGAATGTTCATTGTATGAAAATTGATGAAACATTGATATATTTGATAAAAAGGGGGAAGAAATCCCGGTTGAATGAAAGGAAATTTCGATGGATCTCTAAAAAGGAATTGACGGTAAAAAGGATCTAGCCCGGACGGGTGATCTTATCCTGATATAGCCCTCCCGAAGAATATGTGGAAAATGGATTTAGCCTGGACAGGTAATCTGAATTAGGGTCTGAATTTAGCCTGGACTGGTAATTCAGATCCAAGCTCATTAGAGTAATTGTTGTTGCAGGGGATTTAGCCTGGACTGGTAATCCCGACAATACTCTATGAGTTTATATTACAGGGGATTTAGCCTGGACTGGTAATCCCGCTGTAAGGATGAGGTTCGCGGGAGTGTGCTCTCTGAAATGGAAATGTGCGCACATGAATATGAATTGACGGACCTGGAAATGTACACTAAAAGTGTACCTCTGAAAATCCATCGAAAATTCCAAGAAATTCAATGGGATAAATATGAAAAAAAATATAAGGAAATGGAAATCATGTATTGATGAGCTCATCAATCATAGTATATATTATTGGTACATGGAAATTATTATACTAACTTGAATGTTGAGTTTGTGCATGTTAGGGTAATAATGCATTGAATGGATATAGGAATGTTTGTTGTATTGTATTGAAAATATTAGGTAAGTATAATTCTTGTTACATGAGTTTACTAAGCACAAAGTGCTTACCATGTTTTATTTTCCCCTGTTTTGTAGTGTTAAGAGCTCGGAGGTCGAATTTGGCCGGAGACACATCACACTATCAACCTCAGGATTTCGGTATATAAAGAAACTTTATTTTGGAAATCAATGGCATGTATAAGCTAATAAAGTAAATGTTAACATGAAATGAATGTAAAGTTAGCCATTAGTATGGTTAACAAACTTGGTTTTGGGTATGTGATGACGTTATCTTATAAATATGCATGAATTTATCTTGAAAATATGTTGAATTGGTTTGGTTGATGTGGATTGGTCTCGATTTAATATTGCAGGGAAGGTTAGATATTTATAAAAGGGTTATATTGAATATAAAAAAAAATCGTAAACTCCGGTAATACCTCGTACCCTATTTCGGCAATGAATACAGGTAGGGGGTATTACATTTGTTGGTATCAGAGCTACGGTTTAGCCGGTTCTCGGACCGACATAGTAAATACGGGATTAGTTATACATGCCATTTAAATTATTATTGATAGTGTGATATCTCCTGACCATTTAAATGTGTTTTTCTTATAGTAAATGTCTACCGACCGAGCTCAATCTGAGGAAGCTGGGAGTCATGCTCCGGCTTCAGTACAAAGAGAAGAAACTAGCAGGAGAAGGCCCGAGATATAGGGTCGAGGGGAGGAGGCAAAAATAGCCTTCTTTCAAATGATGAATGAATGGTTTAGTCAATACTTAAGAACTAACCCTGTAGTGCAGCAAGTTCAAGCTCCCCCTCCTGCTCCTCCACCGGTTCCCGATATCCCACAGGGTACAGGTATTGAATCTTTCAGAAAAGGGAAAGCTCCAGTAGATAAAATTTAAAAATATGGGGCCGAAGAATTTCGAGCAGCAATTGATGATGATTCCAAACGGGCTGAATTCTGGTTAGAAAACACTACTCGGGTTTTGGAGGAATTATCTTGTACACCAGAAGAATGTCTGAAATGTGCCGTCTCACTGCTAAAAGACACAGCTTACCATTGGTGGGATACTAAAGTTTCAGTTGTTCCGAAAGAAGAAATTACATGAGAATTCTTTCAGACCGAGTTCAGAAAGAAATATATTAGTCAGAGGTTTCTCAATAAGAAGAGAAAAGAATTTCTTGAGCTGAAATAGTGTAACAGATCAATATCTGAGTATGAAAGAGAATTTGTTCGATTGAGTAAATATGCTCGAGAATGGTTACAGTTAGAAGCTGAAATGTGCAAACGATTCGAAGAAGGGTTGAATGAAGACATTGGAATTCTTGAAATTTGAGAGTTTGCTACATTGGCAGAGAGAGCTTATAAAGCAAAAGAATTGAGCAAAGAAAAGAAACAGGCTGAGAGGGAAGCTCTAATTTTTAGTAAAAGACCGATGGGAAAATCCCAGTTTTCTGCTCCAAAAAAATTGAAGAAGTACTAGGATCATTCTACCTCAGCCATTGGGTATTCGGATAGAGAGCGAGGTTCTCAACGCACTAATCCAAGACCTTCAACTCCATCAGTGGCCAGTGTTGGCAGTGTAGGCACTCCTAAGCCGAGATGTCAGTATTGTAATAAAGCTCATTTTGGTGAATGTCGATTAAAGAGTGAAGCTTGTTACCGATGTGGTTCTTTTGACCATTTCCTCAGAGATTGTCCAGAAAGAGGTGAAAAAGAAGCTGAGCAAATATCGAAGCTAAGTAATCCAGTTTCGAGGGGCAGACCACCTCGACCATCTGGTAATGTCAGTGGTTACCGAGGAGCTACGAAAGATATTGCAGGCAGGTCTGAGGCACGATCACCTGCTAGGACATATGCCATTCGTTCCAGAAAAGATGCCTCAGCACTCGATGTTATTACTGGTACATTTTCTTTACTTGATACTGATATTACTGCATTGATTGATCCTGGTTCTACGCATTCATATATATATGTGTTAAACTTGCAATTGTAAAAAATTTATCTGTTGAACCTACTGAATTTATGGTTAAAGTCTCGAACCCCCTGGGTTAATCTGTTTTGGTGGATAAAATTTGTAAAAATTGTCCACTGATGGTAAGAGGTTATTGTTTCCTGGCTGATTTGATGTTACTGCCATTTGATGAATTTGACGTAATATTGGGCATGGATTGGTTAATCTAGCATAGTGCAATAGTAAATTGTAGACAAAAATATATTGTGCTAAAATGTCATAATGGTGAGTTGCTCCGGGTTAAATCTGATCAGACAGAGGGGTTATCTGATGTGATTTCAGTAATGGCAGCACAAAGGTATGTCAAAAAAGGGTATGATGCTTACTTGGCTTATGTACTCGACACCAAGGTATCTGAGTCAAGGATACAGGCAGTGCCAATAGTATGTGAATTTTATGATGTGTTTCCAGAGGAATTACCAGGGTTGCCACCAGAAAGAGAAGTGGAGTTTTCCATAGATTTGATTCCAGGAACTACTCCGATTTCCATAGCTCCGTACTGGATGGCTCCTACTGAATTAAAGGAGTTAAAGACACAGTTGCAAGAGCTTGTTGACAGGATTTTGTCCGACCGAGTCATTCACCTTGGGGTGTTCCAACTCTGTTTGTGAAAAAGAATGACGGGTCTTTAAGACTGTGTATTGACTACCGGCAGCTTAATAAAGTAACCATAAAGAATAAGTACCCGTTACCCCAGATTGATGATTTATTTGATCAGCTGAAAGGTGCTACTGTGTTTTCAAAGATTGATCTTCGATCAGGTTATTATCAGTTACGGGTAAAGGAGTCAGATATGCCAAAAACAGCCTTCAGAACCAGGTACGGACATTATGAGTTTCTGGTTATGCCGTTTGGGCTAACTAATGCACCTACATTATTCATGGATTTGATGAACTGGATATTCAGACTGTACTTAGACAGATTTGCAGTAGTATTCATTGATGATATTTTGGTTTATTCTCGGGATGAAGAAAAACATGCAGAACATTTGAGAATTGTGTTGCAAATTCTGCGAGAGAAGCAGTTATATGCTAAATTCAGTAAATGTGAATTTTGGCTTTGAAAAGTGGGTTTTCTTGGACACATATGCCGAAGACATCAAAGTAGATCTAAGTAAAATCTCAGTTATTGTCAATTGGAATCCTCCAAAGAATGTATCTGAAGTTAGAAGTTTCTTGGGTTTAGTTGGTTATTATCATAGATTTATACAGGGATTCTCTATGATAGCTTCTCAAATGACTCGATTATTGTAGAAGGATGTAAAGTTCGAATGGACTGATGAATGTCAGCGGAATTTCAACCGATTGAAAGATCTACTAACGAAAGCACCTGTATTAGTGCAGCCTGAACCGAGTAAGGAATTTGTTATTTACAGTGATGCCTCATTAAATGGTTTAGGTTGTGTCTTGATGCAAGAAGGTAAAGTAATAGCCTATGCTTCAAGACAACTTAAACCACATGAAAGAAATTACCCAGTACATGATCTTGAATTAGCTGCTATTGTATTTGCACTGAAGATATGGCAGCATTACTTGTACGGTGAGAAATGTCATATTTATACTGATCATAAAACTTGAAATATTTGATGACATAGAAAGATTTGAATTTGAGACAGCGCAGGTGGCTTGAACTGATAAAGGATTATGATTTGATTATTGATTACCATCCGGGTAAAGCTAATGTTGTAGCTAATGCTTTGAGCCGAAAATCTCTATTTGTTTTATGAGCTATGAATACCCAGTTGTCACTGACTGATGATGGTTCAATCATAGCTGAATTGAGAGCTAAACTGACATTTTTATAGCAAATATGTGAAGTTCAGAAGAATGATTAGAAGTTACAGGTTAAACGGGCACAGTGTGAGTCAGGTAATGATTCTGAATTTCAGATTAGTTCTGATGGTTGTTTATTATTCAGAGGTAGGGTATGTGTACCTCACAATTCAGAGCTCATATAGAAGATTCTACACGAGGCTCACAGCGGTACTATGTCTGTACATCCGGGGAGTAATAAAATGTATAATGATCTGAAAAAGATGTACTGGTGGTCGGGAATGAAACATGATATCTCTGAGTTTGTATCAAGGTGTTTAATATGTCAGCAAGTTAAAGCTGAACATCAGGTACCTTCGGGGTTATTTCAGCCAATTATTATACCGGAATGGAAATGGGAAAGAATCACTATGGATTTTGTATCGGGGTTACCTTTGTCTCCGAGGAAAAAAGATGCTATTTGGGTGATTGTTGACCGATTGACAAAGTCAGCGCACTTTATTCCTGTACGTATGGATTATTCTTTAGATAAATTAGCTGAACTATACATATCTGAGATTGTCAGGCTACATGGAGTACCTGTCTCTATTATATCAGATAGAGATCCCCGATTTACGTCTTGTTTCTGGAACAAATTGCAAGAAGCCTTAGGTACTCAGTTGTATTTTAGCATTGCATTTCATCCTCAGACAGATGCTCAATCTGAGCGTGTAATTCAAATATTGGAAGACATGCTTCGATGTTGTATACTAGAGTTTGAAGGTAATTGGGAGAGGTATCTACCTTTGATTGTATTTGCTTACAATAATAGTTATCAGTCCAGTATTAAAATGACTCCGTATGAAGCTTTGTATGGTAGAAAATGTAGAACACTGTTATATTGGACAAAACTCAGTGAAAGGAAGATACATGGGGTTGATTTGATCTGGGAAACAGAAGAAAAAGTAAAGGTTATTCGGGATAGTCTAAAAGCAGCTTCCGATCGTCAAAAATCATATGCCGACCTTAAAAACGAAAAGAGATTGAATTTCAATTCGGTGACAAGGTATTCCTGAAAATGTCTCCTTGGAAGAAAGTTCTTCGATTCGGTCGAAAGGGTAAACTGAGTCCAAGATTTATCGGGCCATATGAGATCATAGAAAGAATTGGACCAGTCGCTTATCGATTGGCATTACCACCGGAACTTGATAGAATCCATAATGTTTTTCATGTATCTATGTTACGACGATATCAATCAGATCCTTCACATGTTATTTCTCCAACAAAAGTGGAGATTCAACTGGATATGACTTACAGTGAAAAACCGGTCAAGATATTGGCATGAGAGACAAAAGAGCTTAGAAATAAAAAGATAAATTTGGTGAAAGTATTGTGGCAAAAGCATGGGATTGAGGAAGGGACATGGGAACCGGAGGAGGCAATGAGGAAACAATACCCAAACCTCTTTACTGGTAAGATTTTCGAGGACGAAAATCCTAAAAGGGAGGGAGAGTTGTAATGGCCTATATTCAAGGTTATCGGAATAGTGGTTTCGTAACCATAAATCCGATTTAAAGAAAAATTTATTTCAATATTTTTGCATGAAAATTGATATGATAGGAAAATCGTATGAAAATATTGATAGAAAAATTTTACCTATTTAGTGGTTAGTTAGAAAAAGAAATTATTGAAGAAATAAAGTAAAATAAGGTATCGGGACCTCTATCTCGTAAAACCGAGTTGAAAATAATTTTATAAATATTTATGAAATGTTAGTAATGTGGTATTAAAATTTCGTTAGGAAATTTTAATGTTTGGATAGTTAATTAAATGAAAAGGACTAAATTGTAAAATGTGTAAAAGTGGATAGGATGATTAAATAGCTTAAGTGTCTAATGAGAGAGGATTTAAAAGGAAATTAGACCCAAAATTTATTCGGGCTGGACTGCAAGGGCATGAAATCAGCAGGAAAATTGATAATTAAGGGAAAAATTGGAATATTGCAAAATTAACTAAATAAAACTAGGACTAAATAGGAAATATCTAGATTTCTCTTCATTTCTCTTCAATTTCAGCAGCTAAAAATGCCATAGGAGGGTTCTATAAGCTGGTATTCCATAATTTTTGCACCAAGTGAGTTAATCCTTGCCTTTTTCTTGTAATTTTTGTGTTTCTAAGACTTTTACAACTTGGTCCTATTATTAAATTCATTAGTTTTTGATTTCATGGATGAAATTGAAAGTCACCATGGTTGAGTTATTTAATTTTATGATGAATTAGAATGAAATTAAAGCTTTAATTTGTTTATGAGATGATTTTATTAGGTAATTTCAATAGAAATTGATTTTTAGGACCTAATTGTGAAAATGTTTGGAATTAAAGTATATTGCTGAAATTTTGATTCCTAAAGGTTGTAAACTAGTTTAAGGTGATAGAATAAAGTGTTAATTGAGAAAAATCAGCTCAATTGATAGGCTAATTGAGTAGGGACGAAATTGTTATTTATTAAAAGCTTAGGGGAAAAATGGTAATAAACAGCTTGCACTAAAATAATATTGGACAACAGCAGTAGACTAACTTTGAAAAATCAACATAAATTGTAGGAATCGAATTAGAAGATGAACAGAATATGAAATTAAAGCTTATTGAGTCTAGTTTCTCATAGAAGAAACGGTGTAAGCAATGGATCTGTAAATCATGAGATATAATGAATTTAGTGAGACAAGGTCAGAATGAATTCGAGTTCCCCTGTTCTGACTTTGAAAAGTCATAAAAATTGAATAAAAATAATTGGGGGCTTAAATTTATATGCATAGAATTTTGAATGATTCTATTTTCAAGAAAAACAAACGGAAACATTATCCGAATTCTGTATGAAGAGATAATTAATTTTTAATGAAGAAGGGTCAGAATTATCAGACAGCAGAACAAGGGTGACTTTAACGAATAAACTGTACTTATTGACTAAACCAAAAATTCTGAAAATTTTATGGTAAGAATATATATGAGTCTAGTTTCATGGAAAATTAACGGATCTTAATTTAGAGATTCGTATCTTGAGTTATAAATAATTTAATGACTATGACTCAAATAGACAGCTTTGAATAAACTATAAATAATAATAATGAAATTATAGAAATTGTTGCATATGAACATGAAATGTATTAAATTGATAATTAAATTTATTTATTTAGATCCAGAAGATTCAAATACGAAGCTAGATCAAGGAAAGGAAAAAGTTCAGGATTAGTAGATTTTTGTACACGAACAAGTATCAAGGTAAGTTCATGTAACTTGAATTATATTCTTAAATGCTTGAAATGTATGTTATTGATGTGAATATGATTTGAATGTTCATTGTATGAAAATTGATGAAACATTGATATATTTGATAAAAAGGGGGAAGAAATCCCGGTTGAATGAAAGGAAATTTCGATGGATCTCTGAAAAGGAATTGACGGTAAAAAGGATCTAGCCCGGACGGGTGATCCTATCCTGATATAGCCCTCCCGAAGAATATGTGGAAAATGGATTTAGCCCGGACAGGTAATCCGAATTAGGGTCTGAATTTAGCCTGGACTGGTAATTCAGATCCAAGCTCATTAGAGTAATTGTCGTTGCAGGGGATTTAGCCTGGACTGGTAATCCGACAATACTCTATGAGTTTATATTACATGAGATTTAGCCTGGACTGGTAATCCCGCTGTAAGGATGAGGTTCGCGGGAGTGTGCTCTCTGAAATGGAAATGTGCGCACATGAATATGAATTGACGGACCCGGAAATGTACACTAAAAGTGTACCTCTGAAAATCCATCGAAATTCCAAGAAATTCAACGGATAAATATGAAAAAAAAATATAAGGAAATGGAAATCATGTATTGATGAGCTCATCAATCATAGTATATATTATTGGTACATGGAAATTATTGTACTAACTTGAATGTTGAGTTTGTACATGTTAGGGTAATAATGCATTGAATGGATATAGGAATGTTTGTTGTATTGTATTGAAAATATTAGGTAAGTATAATTCTTGTTACATGAGCTTACTAAGCACAAAGTGCTCACCCTGTTTCATTTTCCCCTGTTTTGTAGTGTTAAGAGCTCGGAGGTCGGATTTGGTCGGAGACACATCACGCTATCAACCTCAAGATTTCGGTATATAAAGAAACTTTATTTTGGAAATCAATGGCATGTATAAGCTAATAAAGTAAATGTTAACGTGAAATGAATGTAAAGTTAGCCATTAGTATGGTTAACAAACCTGGTTTTGGGTATGTGATGACATTATCTTATAAATATGCATGAATTTATCTTGAAAATATGTTGAATTGGTTTGGTTGATGTGGATTGGTCTCGATTTAATATTGCAGGGAAGGTTAGATATTTATAAAGGGGCTATATTGAATATAAAAAAAATAAAAAAATTATTAAACTCCGGTAATACCTCGTACCCTATTCTGACAATAAATACGTGTAGGGGGTATTACAGAACTTAGGTTAAAACTCTAAGCTATTAATTAATATTATGATTTGCACATACATACGACAATCCCTAAACACTCACCAATTTGCTGAAAACTTTAAACAAGCTTCATTTTTCCCTTGTTTTTACTTATAGATTGTTCTGTCAAGTTCGTCATTTCACAAACATGAAAAAGTCACTAACACACATAGCATGTAGAAACTTATACATAAACATAAGTTAACCTAAGTTCGCACATGCTGGTCTTTTGGCAAACCTAGTTTCCTTTGTTCTAAACTCTTCTTAAACATCAACACAATAGAGGAACATAATCTTACCTTAGATCCTAAAATCTAAGTTCTAGGTTCTTAAAACTTGATAACAGAGTAATCGATGAAGGATTTGATAGAGCTTTGTTGCTTAATAGAATATGAGATTTCCTATGGAAAGGGCTTAATTTATAGGCACTTAGTGTTTTGGTGTTCTTAGGATACCCTAGTCACAGTAGAAGTAGGAAATAGTTACATGCATGGATGGTGTTGTGAAAAGAAAAGTAAGTTGACTTTGAATTTTGGTATAATTACCCTTTGATTACCCTTACTTTTTTACTATTGGGCCAAAATAACTATCACAGTTCACCAGGCCCACTGGTGATCCCTATTTCGCCAAGCTCTCTAGCAGTCATAGTTCACCAAATCCACTAGCGAACACCAACTTGCCAAAACTTCTATTGTACATCAGCTCGCTAAACCTACTGGCATACACCGGCTCGCCAAACCTACTAGCGACTACCAACTCACCAAGCTTACTGACGATCACAGTTCACTAGGCTCAAACTTCTAGGCCCTACTTTAGGATGTTACATAAATCCCCAAATACAAAATTACCAAGCCATAGACTAAATAAAAATTATTACAGTCCAAAACCAAAGGAAAACTCCAATTAAATAATAAACTTAAAAAAAGTTCGATGTCCGAGTTGATGCTCCAAATGCCAGGTCTGATCCTAGTTAAGAAGGTTACCTGAAAAGTTTAAAACTATTGGGGTGAGCTTATGAAAGCTCAGTGTGGTCAACAATAAACCATCATGCAATAAATTATAACAGTTAACAATCAACATCGTTTTAGTATCGAACATGGCATAACCAATCAGTGAATGAGCATGTCATGTGTATGATACAATGCAAAAGGTTTCCTACCCATCCATTCGCTACACACCACGAGTTCTGCAAAACCTGTTTATCGAACTCCAAACAGTGCGAGCTAGAGCTCAATGTAGATAAACCACCAATATCAGTAATATAATTAAACTTCCAGTAACGGTGTAGACAAGCTACTAGTAATATGGACAAGCCACTAATATCAGTAATGCAGGTAAACTGCCAATAATGGTGCAGACAAGCTGTTAGTAATAAATCGCACAATCTCCTCGGTACTCCAGGTGTAGTATACTGACTCAATATGCGGATTTTAAATGTCGTTCGTACTCCACTGAACTCCTCCATCAACCATAAGTACCTACCCCATGCAGATGCAATATGTCATACAATCAATCAGCATATCATGTTTATCATTATGATTTTGGTATTACAACATGCTTAACATGCGTTTTAGTTAATATAATCGGTGTATGCCTTGCATGCTGTTCATTTTATAGTAACAGTGGCATGCATACATGTTTTCCATACAGTCATTTTCACATATGGTATGTAATTTATATACATACAAGCTCAATGTCATTCATGATATATTACATGCATATCAATCAATGTTTCAAAATTCAGCATGCTATATATGCATACAGTATATGCATTTTCATCAGGACTTAGCAATTAGAGACTTGATATACCGACATACGATCCATCAGTTACAATACAAAGTTATACATCACATACAACTCATACACAATTCATTCGGTCCCAATAGGGCCTTTAACAATCGGACTATCTATTTAAATACGTATCTCACTCGACACCTCATCTACTAGCACTTACACCTTTCGGACATGCCAAAACTAGCAACCAAATTTACTATCTAAACACGTATTATAAGGTTTTTAAACTAATTTAGCAAAAGGAAAAACCCATACCTTAATTCGCAAGTCCATAACACTAATTCGTAAGGTCCACACTTAAGCTTTAAATGTGCCTAAATCCAAATTACAACACCTAACACGTTAAAATATGGTTAAAACCAGTCTTGAAATGCATTCAACCAAATCAGTGCTACATTAACGATTTTCTCAAATCCAATTTGACAAGCTAACTTACACTGATTTGATGCAAAATGATGGTGCAAATGAAAATCAACTTTATCTGTTGATCCGAGACGTTAAAATCAATTCCTAAGTTGGAAATAACATATAAAAATCAGTAAGTAAAAGTCAATCTAAGGCCTTGAGCATTCGACGAAAATAATAACCATTAATGAAATCAAATGACACAAGATCTCGCATAGATCCACACTTGCCCTATCTCAATAACCAGATTTGAGATGGCAGATGAACATGTTTGGATACCCTATTGATTTCAAACGTTAAGGGTTGTTTTAAACAAAGAAAAATCAAAGAACACACTATTGTGAGGGGCAACAAATGAAGAGAAAACAACAGCCTAAAGCAATGGTGTTCCAAGGGTGGCAACACTACAAATGGTGGCAGAAAAGGGGGCTGACGTGAGTGGCACAAAGAAAGATCTTTGGGAAAAAAAGGGGACGATTTTTAGGGTTGGAAACAACAGTAAAGTGGCTATAAAAACAACAGAAAAATTGGCAAGAAAATGAAAAGAAAAGAGAAAGAAAATGGAAACTAACTGGTACCACCACAAGTGGAGGAGAGGAAGTGACAATGGTCAACATTGGGAGGCTGATTTAGGGATTAAAAATGAAAATAATGTGGCTAGAAAAATGGCAGCAGAATAATAGACAAAAAGGCTGCACAAAAATGGTGAATTTCACTGTGTTTGGGACGACACAAGAGGAAGAAAGAAGAAGAAAAAAATTAGAAGAATGGGAGAGGAATATGAGATAGACAGTAAGAGCAGAGGGATAATAGAGGAAGGTTGAAAAATAATGAAAGAAATAACATATATACCTAGAGTTTAGATAGGTTGGGTGGCACAAAACTAGGGGAGTGAGCAAAATAGCAAAATTAATTTATTTGTTCGGAAAGAGATTCAAACTCGGGTCTCTAAGCCAATCATACTATCTTCTTTTTCCCTTAATCATTAAGCTAACAACTCATTCTTAAAATAATATTATGAGCTTATAATTAAAAGTCAGAGTGTGACAACTCTTGATCTACTAACCCAATTTCTTCTAACTTAATTGTTGGGATGTAACAATTGCAATATAAATATATAATCTTAAGAGTTAAAAGCCAGTCATGTTGAATTTTTATTAGTTACTTTTAATATTATCAATCCTTTAAACATAATTATTAAAAAAGTCAATTAATACATAATCGTGATTACTTGTAACAAAACTTCCAAGTAAAATAAGGGATTTGCGTTGGAAAGTAATTTTTTTCACGCAATTAATTTCTCTAATCTTTTTTTTTAGTTAGAAACCATAAACTAAAAATAAAAAACCATTGAATTGATGTAACATAGTGATTTAAGGTTTTAACCTTTTCTTTTATATATTTTACTCTTTTATAATATATAAAGATAAAATACAAAATTGAAAAGAAAATAAAAGGAAAAGTAAAAAGACTTACATAATCAGTTTTTTTTTGGAGCTATGAATTCTCTCGGTGATTCTGCTGTTCCTGGAAATTCATCTGTGGAAGAGACGAGCCCTAAGAAGGTCAGGTTCAGAGACAAAGAGGTAGAAAAGAGTAATGATATGGTGATAGAATTGTCCTCTGATCAATATACTTCATGGAGAGATATGCTAGTCGGTGAATAGTCGAAGGGTGGCTTTGAAGAAGCAAACGATAAGGAGAATATAGATATTTTGGAAGGTGATATTCAGAAAACTATGGTGAACAGAGTGCCTTCCATCAATTTTTCGGATCGAATTCAACAGATCCTTATTTAGATCATGAGCAATACTGTGATCTTAAAACTTCTTGGTCGCAATATTGGTTTCTCAGTTTTGCAGAATAAAATCTATTCTATATAGAAACCTTCAGCTCCTTTTCATATGATGGACATTGAGAATAGCTACTTTTTAGTTAAATTTTCAAAACAATTTCGACTGTGAGAAGGCTCTCTCGGAAGGCACGTGGACAATCTTTGGTCAATATTTGACTGTCCAGCCTTGAACAATGGCTTTCGATCCTTCTCAGACGTTCCCAAGTGTAGTGATGGCATGGATTAGATTTCTTGCTTTACCAAGTTATCTATACAACCACAAAATTATTATTGAGATCGGTAATCTTGTAGGGAAAATGGTCAAGCTTGACATAAACACTGATAGTAGAACAAGAGGAAGATTTGCTAGATTAGCAGTGTATGTTAATTTAGAAAAACCATTAGTGTCACAAATCTTAATCAATGAACGTGAACAAAGAGTTGACTATGAATCCCTCTCTACAATCTGCTTTCATTGTGGAAGGTATGGGCATGTGGAAAGTATATGCAATTTCAAAGTTGCCGAAGCTCCGATCTAAGCGAACATAGGCTCACTGGTGGAAGAACCGGTAAACCAAAATTTGAACATTGAAACTACAGAGAAAAAAGATGGTAACTATAGTCCTTGGATGATCGTTGAAAGGAAATCTAGGCGCAAATCAAGGATCGAGATGCAGAAATCATACGAGAATCTTGAGAGGGAAAAGGAAAGTTCCAATCTCAGTGGATTTGAAAATAGAAAATTAATAAAAGAATCATAAATCAGGGATATGTCTGAGATCCAGAAGGCTAAAGGGAAAAATATTTCAATAGAGGATCAATAGAGGAAAGTCACGGGAGTTTGAATTAATGGGCAGAATAAAGTTAATAAAAGTAATAGTAACGGTAAAGGTAAGGAGATGGGGCCCAAGAATAGTGTTGGCCCATTCATCAAGAGGAATAATAGCCCTCTTTTGGATTCTGTCAAGACCCACATTAATTCTATAGATTTAAAACAAGGCTTAGGTAATCTTACCAATAGTTTGGGCTTAGGAGATAATTCTCCAATTCAGGCCTGAATTCCACTGGATCGAAAAATGCAGGCTGCAGAGAATCTTACCAAAGGGTCCAATTTGGGCGCTGATGGTTTTGGAGGTTTTAACAGTGCTCTTGCTAAAGCAGTGGACGATATAGAACAAAATGGAGAAGACTAATCCCTTCCTACTGATAGGGAGAATGCTGCAATTCGTTCTAGCCCAACTTTAAAGGAATCTAACAGAAGTGAGAAGGTGGTTGATGTTGGAAAGCTAGACTCGAGGAAGCACTCGGCAGTGATCTTTTGTAATAAACAAGAAGCGCCTCAATCAAACAGTTCATCATCGTCAACGGGGTTTCTTGATTCGGGAAAAAGGGACAAAAATTAGAGGAAAAATTAACAAGCATAACAAGAGCCTTCAAGGCAGTAATGTGCGGTTCAAGAATCATGGGTCCCTTCATGTTTCTCTAAAAAATTCAATGGAGCAATTAGCTGAAAGCATTTCTATTATCTCCAAGGAGAATGGTAGTGATGTAATTTTTTCTAGAAATAATGGACAAATGGAGGGGTCTTCAACCCCTAGACAGTAAGGCGGTTTGTTGTTTTTTGGCTTTTTTTCCTTTAAAATTTTATTTAAATGGATTTAATTTTATTCTTGATTTGCTCTTCATTTTATCTTTATTTTTTATATCGATGGAGCCTAATTTTAAAGTTTTCTCGTGGAATTGTCAAGACAGTGCTAACAGGAAATTTATTCGGGCTTTTAATGAATATAATTCAGAATTTAGTCCGAATATTATTTTTCTAGTTGAACCAAGAGTAATTGCTAATAAAGTCAATTTTATTATTGATCAATTGGGTTTTAATTTCTCTCAGCGGGTTGAAGCTGTCGGCTTTTCAGGTGGTATATGGGTAGGATGGAAGAACTCTGTTCGAGTTTATATTACTTGCAGTCATCCTCAATTTATTTCCCTTCGTGTTGATAACTTTATTTGCAATAAATCTATTTTCATTTCTTTTGTTTATGGTAGTCCTGACAGGTTAAAAAGAAAGCTTCTTTGGAATGATTAAGAGTTGTTTCCCCATCTCAATCTATTCCGTGGCTTATTATGGGAGACTTTAACGCTATTCTTTCCCCTCGGATAAAAGAAGTCCTTTTAATGTTGGTAAACGTTGTGAATCTTTTGGTAATTTCTTTGACTCTTGTGCTTTGCAGGACTTAGGTTTTAGTGGACCCTCTTTCACTTGACAACGAGGTAGCACTTTTGTTAGACTTGACCGAGCACTCATAAATGATTAATGGATGTTAACATTCCCGCAGTGTTTAGTTTATCACCTAACTCGTATTAAGTCGGATTATCGGCCTATCTTACTTCATACTAATCCGAACCTCAACGTTTCCATAGGGAGACCATTCAGATTCTTAGTGGGATGGACGTACCATAGCACTTTTCCTACTTTTGTTAAAGAGAAGTGGAAGTATTCTGGTAATATGAGTGATTCTCTTAATAATTTCACTTCTGATATCAAAATCTGGAACAGGAACGTATATGGCTTTTTGAACTCTCGTAAGCGGACTTTTTTGCGTTCTCTTAATAATATTCAAAAAGCCATTGATCATTCTCCATCTAGTCTCCTTTCTCAAAAGGAATTGGAAGTTCGAGACGAGTTAGAAAATGTTCTTGATCATGAAGACTTATTTTGGAGATAGAAGGTTCGTTGTGACTGGCTTCAATTGAGAGATAGAAACATAAAATTTTATTATAGCCGCACGATTAAGAGAAGGAATTTCAACCGCATTTCTTCTTTACGCTTAGATGAAGGAGATTAGTGTTCTGATCAGGTTATCTTGCAGGAAAAAGCGGTTGACTATTTTAAAAGACTCTATGGTGAGATTACTCCTACCTTAATGGGTATGCCTAACTTTGATTTTCCTAGACTTAATCATTCAGAAGTTTTTTTTTTGGAAGCTGATGTCACTAATGAAGAAATCAAAAAGGCATTATTTGACATGGCTCCTCTTAAAGCGCCTGGCAGTGATGGGTACCATGCCATTTTTTTTCAAAGTCAATGGGATTTACTTGGCGGTGATGTGTGCCAATTGGTCAAAGAGGTTTTTGCTGGAAGACAGATTGAGAAGGATCTGAATAACATGTTGATTGTTCTAATTCCCAAAAAAGAGAATCCTGAAGACTTCAGTCAGTTTCGGCCTATCAGCCTTTGCTCAGTGTTATACAAGTTGGTAATGAAAGTGATTGCCAATAGATTCAAAGTGATTTTTCCTAAGTTGATCTCCTAGGAACAAGCTGGATTTATAGCCGAGTGGAACATTTCAAACAACATTATTCTTACACAAGAAATCATTCATTCTATGAGATGTAAACAGAAAGCGAGAAATTGGATGGCCCTTAAGCTTGACTTGGAGAAAGCTTATGACAGAGTTAGTTGGGAATTCATTGAGGCTTCGTTGAGTGCGACTGGAATCCCTATCTGTTTGCGAAAAGTAATCATGTCTGTCATCTCCTCCTCTACAATGCAGATCCTTTGGAATGGTGTTCCTACTTGTAAGTTTAAACCAGTTAGGGGTGTCCATCAAGGGTGCCCTTTGTCATCGTATCTGTTCGTTTTGTGCATGGAGTGGTTAGGGTATATCATTCGTAAGAATATAGAAAGCGAGAAATAGGAGCCTATTCGACTGTCTCGAAATAGTCCAGCTGTTTCTCATTTAATCTTCGCCGATGACCTTGTTATTTTCGGCAAAGCTCAGCTGGATTAAGCCCGAATGCTTAAGTGTACTCTTCATCAGTTTTGTGATACTCGGGACATAGAATTAGCACTAGGAAAAGTAATATCTTTTTTTCTAAGACTACTTCTAGAGAGGTTCGTAGTCAAATTGTTCAGGTTTTCGGATTTCAAGAAGTTCAGAATTTAGGGAAGTATCTTGATGTCCCTTTATTCCACGAGAGGGTTACCAAATGCACTATTAGATTTCTTGTTGATAAGGTAAGACAGAAATTATAGAGTTGGGATGCTAGAAAGTTATCTATGGCTGGGAGGATCACCTTAGCGCAATCGATTCTTCTTTCCATTCCAAATTTTTTTATGCAGTCATTGATGATACCGAAAATGTCTACTTAGAAATTGAAAAGTTGGTTAGACAATTTATTTGGGGTTGTACTGATGATCACTCCAAAATGTCTCTGGTTGGTTGGGATTCTATTTGTCAGCCTTGCTCTAGGGGTGGACTTGGTTTTAGACATTTGGAAGATCAGAATAATTCTTTTCTTATGAAGATTGGATATAGTCTTGGCTCTAAGAACAATGCTATTTGGGTTCGTGTTCTTCGCTCTAAATACTGTTGGAAAGAATCTATCCTAGATTCGATTTACAAAAGTCGAAGCTCACATCTATGGAAAGCTCTTTCTAAGTTGTGGCCTCTTATTCGGGATAAATTAATTTGGTCTCTTGGTGATGGATCCACTGTCCGATGCTGGAAGGACAAACGGATTCCAGGTATGGGTTCTTTAATTTCTAAAATTCCAGGCTTTTCTAACATTGATCTTGACTGCCGTGTTAGGGATTTAGTCAACTTGGATGGAAGCTGGAGCGTAGAATTGCTTCGTGTTTGGTTACTTGAAGATGTGGTTTGTAAGATTATTAGTATTCCTCCCCCCATCCTGACTCTAGTCCTGATAGAGTGGTTTGGGCTCAATTATCTTCTGGAGCCTTTTCTGTTCGTAGCGCTTATTGGACCTTAAAAGAATCTACTTGGAAGACCCTTGATGAGCAATGGAAGGCTATTTGGAATTTGCCGGGTCCACAAAGAGTTAGAGTCTTTCTTTGGCTGGCTGTCCAACAGAGACTCCTCATTAACTCAGAGAGTGTTAGAAAGGGATTGAGTGCTTGTAGCTCGTGCGCTTTATGTGGTCATACGACTGAAGGTTTAGCCCACGTCTTTCGAGATTGTTCCTTTGCAAAAAACGTGTGGATGTTTATTCTTCCGGAACAACTTAAACAAAGGTTCTTTTCTTCCCCATTTCCTTATTGGTTTTCACTTAACCTGTCTTTTCATGAAAGATTACAGGATAGTGGACTTTCCTGGCCATGCTTATTCGGAGTAGTGGTGTGGCGTGTTTGGAAGAATAAAAATCTATTCATTTTTCAAAATCTTTCCTGGTCAGCAACTGAGGTGGTTTGGAAATCGAGTTGTTGGGCTCGCCAATACGGATTACGTATGGGTTCTACAGAAAGGAGTTCCTTTAGCTCAAAATTGGTCACTTTTTCAAATGATTCGTGGGTCTCTCTTCACACTGATGGAGCTGTGGCCAGAAATTCAGGATATGTTGCTTCTGGAGGCGTGGCTAGAGATAAGGAAGGAAATTGGATTGTGAGGTTCTCTCATTTTTTTAGGAGTCTGCTCTCCATTTGAAGCTAAAGTTTGGGGCATTCTTGATGGGATTCTCATCTTACTTAATAAAGGTTATAGACGAATTTTGATATTATCTGATAACTTTGAAGTCGTTAAAACCTTGTCCGATTTGGATTTGGAGGAATCCGAGATTACTATTCTTAGAAGGACCTAACGTATCATGAAGACGGAAGGAAAGTGGAGAGTCAGTCATATTCCACGAGTTCAAAATTTAGTGGCAGACCATCTTGCTAAACTCGATCTAAATTGGAAATCCAGTCTTCATGTTTTCAATGAAGCTCCCAATGAGGTTATTGATTTGTTAAAGAAGGATAAAAACAATAGTTGTTTCATGTAGTTGATTTCTTTCAATTTTATTTCATCAAAAACAAAAATATATATATGTATATAATATATATAAAGATAAAATAATAATTTAATATAATAAATTAAATAAAGCAAAATAATTATTATAATCATTCCACATTTCTTGTCTAAAAAAAATTCCATTTAAAGTAAATTGATTTAAAATTTATACACAGTTCAGATATTACCAATCTCTATATCCCAACAAAACCTTCGTTCTGGTCTGTAATTGAAACTTGAAGCTCCCCATACCGCTTCTACGAACAATTTCTATGTTTAAAGAATAGTTGTCTATCTATTTTGAATATCATAAGTTAACTTGACATTAACTCAATTAAATAAATTATTTAAAAATTATTTTTTTTAAATCAAGAATAAATGCTAATATAATCATATTTTTATTTTGAGTATGACAAAATCTAATATACATCAACTTATTACACCAAGGTATCCTATTTTACGGTCCACAAAAATTAATCCTTTTAAGGTTTATAGTTGCCATTCCAACAATGTTGCATATAATGTTAAAATCTAAGTCCTTTACTTGAGAGTGCAATGTGCCTTACTATTGCACTTGTTGGTAGGGGTGTTTAAACGGTTAATCGAACCAAACTAGTATTAACTGAATTAATCGAATTTTTAATCCTTTAACTTTTAACCGAACCAATTTTTTTAACAAAAATTAATCGAATCGAAATATTTTGGTTAATTTGGTCAGTTAACCGAATTAATCGAAATTTATATGTTTTATTTGTTTTTTTGGTTAAAAGAAGTATAAAATATATAAAAAAATTGATAATGTTCATTTGATCGAATTAACAGAACTAGTAATAGCCTAATACATATAATATATAATATTATTTATTAAGTTCAATATATTCGATTAAGTACCTGATTTTGAACCGAATTAACCATTAATCGAAATTTTAAAAAACTTTAACCGATCTCCAATCGAACTAGATCGGTTAACCGACCGATTAACTGAATTAGATCGATTCGGTCGGTTAATTTAATTTTAACCAAAGTTTGAACACCCCTATTTATTGGTATAATTTGATTCCTTTACTTAATGCCATTAGTTAGTAGGGTGTTCAAATAAATAACTCAACCACACTACCATTCGAATAATTTTTTTTTTGCAAAAATAATTAAAACTAAACTAAACTAAATTAAATTTGATTAAGTTAATAAATTTTTATTTAACCCAACTAAAATGATAGTGTTAGGGTTTTTAAGTTTTATTTTTGTTAATTCTTACCTATTTTACATTTTATTTAAAGTTTTAATATTTTATGTTTTTACCCACTACCAAATATAATTTGAATTTATGCTTCTTATATATAATACATATAATATTTATTATTAATCACTTGGGTGAAGTAATAAATTTGGTTAAATATTAACTTTTAAACTATAATTAAAATTTCAAAAATCTTTTAATGATTACTTCGATTGAACTAATTTCATTAGTAAATTAATGAATCGAATTAACTCACCTTCACCGGTTAAGTCAATTTTAATTAAACTTTATATACTCTTATTAGTTAGTTTAAATGTTCATATTCTCTCGTATTCAAATTAAAATGTTATATATAAATTTTTTTTATAAGAAAAACTCTATATTAACATTAAAAAAAAACTCATTTCATCTTGGCGAGACAAAAGAAATTGTTTTTAAAATGTTATTAAAAAATTAAACCGTGGTAAATTAAAATAGGAAAATAAATCTGAAACGGCAAAACCATAATATTTTTTGCTTTCAAAATATTCATGGAGTAGTATGAATTCTTGGGGGGATAACATAGATAGATAATTACAACTGCTTCCAGTATCCCCCAGCTCTTAGAGCCAGCATGTAATACTTAAAGACATACAAGAAGATGAACCCAATTAAGCCGTAGATTAAAGCTTCATTAACTGATAACATATCAACAGCATTCATTCCCATTTAGATCGAATCTTTTGAGTATGCCTAAAATCACTTCTTAGCACCAAACTCCCATCCATTCTTCTCAAATGAAAGCTCTCCACCAGCATATAACAAGCATATCTCCTCCACCCACCACTTTCTTCACTTCTTGTTTCTTCTTCTCTTTCAACCCTCACTTCACTTTCATCTCCTTTATACCATCCTCCTTCCTCTTGTAACCATTTCATTTTCTCCATTATAGCTAAACTCAACCCAACACTGCTGCTCTTTCGGCCATCGTTTCTCGGTAAAGTTTTGAACCACCAAAACCCTCCTTGCCCAACCGTGTCTTCTCTCTCACCAAGCATACCATTCACAGAAATGAATTCCCTTTTCACGATTTTACTCATCTTCACCTCAGTTTGTTCATCGTTCACTTGGTCGCATGAATGAATCTGCTGCCACCATTGCTCCAGTGTCATCGTGTAGAACAGTGATTTCTTCATTTGTCGCCTTAGTCTCGACTCTTCCCTTATAAATATGAAGGGACAGTACCATTGTCCGATGGCAACTGAAGGTGACTTCTTGTTGTACATGGGGAAATCGAAACTGGGGAGGCGTTTTCGGAGAGATGAGTCGAGGCCTAGTGCTTGGTTTAGTTGTAACCTGTATGAGCGTGAGATACGAAGTTCCCATCCATTTCTCCTTAAGAATTTTGGTGGGACTGAATCTGTAGCGGTGGATTTAGCAAAGAAACTGTGCCCATGGTGACGATGGATCTTGAACTGTTGATATACGTTTCGGTGATCAAATGGTTTTGGTTTTGCATCACTTACACCATTATTGAAGAAACAACATAGTTTGGTATCTATTTCCCTTGAACTTGTACATGCTAGCCTGCAAGTTGACAACATAAACACAATTTCTAATACAGATTATATATATTGTTGATTAGTATATATATAGCCTTACCCTTTCTATCTGCCTTTGGCTCGAATAACATAGTAGTGATTAGAAGCAAGAGGCTGATCAAGAACAGGAATAAACCAGACCCTAGTGACCATAGTTTCCTCAACCTCCGATGAATGAACAACATTCAATATCTTGTCTTGTGGGAAAGGCAGCTTTTCAACAGCCTTCCTCTTAATAGCCCCGAAACAGAAGGTGTCTTGTTCCTCAGCCTCTTCATCTGTAATCACTAAATAACCTGAATAAGGGCCTTCTGCAGGTGGTTCATCTTCAAGGGCATTTGGCGATTTCCTGTATAAAGAAAGGGGCCTTGTCACATACATCACTACTGCCACAGACTAACACACACTTCCTCTCTTTCTCCCTTTGGTTTTTTGAAATGGTGAGGTATTGGAGGAGGATCCCTTTTTATGATTGTTTTTTTCTTATTGATTAAGCTTTAAAAAAAGTTGGTTTCTAGTAGAAATTGGATTATTTGATTGTTTTACATAACGAGGAGCACATGGGCCTTGTAAGCTAATGAAAAGCAGCAAAAAAGAAAAAAAAGAAAAGTGTGATAAATGACGACCACTACTTTTAAAAAAATAAGCACACGTATATGACTAAGGTTTAATGTGTAAATTATCCTCCAATTATACCTTTTTTAATGATTTGCCGAAAAAAAAGTTGAGCATTGAACTAATCAACTAATTCAATTGATTGAATAAAAAAATGAGCAAATAATTGTGAAACTTTTTAAGTGATAAACCGTTTAAAAGAAGTATAACTCAGAGACTAGTTTACGATAATATATAAATTAGATTTGAAGTGTTGAAAGATAAGGCAAAACAACATTTTGCTTTAAACTTTGCTTTGTTTACTTGCTTTTGCTGATGTATTTACACATATGCAACTTACTAGTAGGAAGAATAGTGCTTGCTTTAGTACCTGCTCTTTTTTTTTTTTTTTTTACTTTATCATGATTGTTTACATGACACTTTATTATATAAAGAAACGAAATATTTAAAACAAATGGGAAATTCTTATGAATCAACACATTCAGCGTGCATATTCTTCAATATTCTTCGGAGTTTTCCCTTTGATTCTAGAGGATCACCAATGGTTTTCCTTTACAAAAGAGAAGAGTCTCATGAGTCTTGCCTAGCTGCTATCTCTAAGAATGATGAATGACTTATTCAAAGTGAACAAGAAATAGGAACTGCTTTATTCAAAAAATGTGTGCCACTGTTAAGATGCAATCTTTATTTTGCTTACAAAAGAAGAACAATGGTTATCATTGGATAACAGCAGTCTATTTAGGATTAGAAGTACCTGATACAGATACTGAGAGCTAATGATAGTCAAGCACTTAATTTAAGAAATCTCTTTATAATTCCCATCATCTCTCCACCGGGAAACCGTCCAAGAGCACCCCTCGCTGCAGCAATCTCGTTAAACTCGAAAACTGAATCACCAGATAATGATTCAACTTGCTTGCAATTTCTCCCTTTTCCTAAAGTAATGTCTTCATTTAGGTCTTCACCCGCCTTAACGGTTGGAAGAGGAAAAGGATCAAGAGAAGGTTCCAAAATAACAGACTCCCCACCAATGGCACCCACAAAATCTTTCAACCGGCATATTGCAAATGGAACTGGCTCAAAACTGTGATCTCCATATTCAACAGGTGTAGAGTGGTCACCAGTGACGCAAATAAAATATTGAAAGTTTCCGGTTGACTCAGCCTGCCACATGAGCTTAGCCAGCTGCCCTATAGCTTGATCTACAGCTTCTAATCCTTTTACTTTGAAAACAGTTGCCTTATCATGACCTGCATCATCTATTGCCTGCAATTTAGAAATATCAAGTAAATCACATTGCTTAAACATGGATAACCATGTCCATATATTTCAGAACTCCATAAACATTAGACCTTGTTAGTGTCCGTAACAAGGAGGGGAAATGCATACAAAGCCAAAATGGAATATATAAATCAATCTCTGTGATAAGATATTCTGAATGTCAAACAATTTTCACGATACAATTATATCCTCATGCCCTGCCACTTCGGAGATATTTTTTTCCACGGGCAAGAAAAGATTCTCAAACCCAGGATTGATAAATTAGGATATGTTCGACATAAATGATCAGCAAACTCCAAAACAAGATTATCTTATATGGGATTAAACAGGATGAAAACTCAAGGAAAGAGAAGGGGAAAATAACAGTGGTTCTACCCCAAAAGGTAGCTATTTACAAGTATCTGTTAAAGTTTAGGAGTCACGAAAAATGGCGACAAATGATGAGTTCATATATGGTCATTACCTTGATATGGAGAAATCCAAAATCATAGCCATCTGATCTGCCAGGCTTGTGCTCATCCTCCCCTGGAACAAAGACATTAGGACAAGTCTGTAAAGGAGCAGAAAGCGCCTTAGCTATGGCAGTTGCTTTTGAAGTTATAAGTGTTCGATAGTCCCCAGTTGCACCAGGAGCTTCTAGGATATTGATATCAAGTGATAGGCCCAATCCTGCAATAATTTTTGTGGGTGCCACCATGCAAGGCCACAAGTCATGTTTCTTTTGAAATGGAGGAACCTACATAATTAGAAGAGATAGAGCCATTTCTCGGTTATCTTATTATAGAAGAACAAGAAACCAATTAGAAAAATGCAAAACGCAAAATGTTCTTTTTTTTCGGTGCACGTGTTTTTCTCCACATTCAAAGAAGTCAAATGCATATACATTAGGGAAAATTCTAGGACAAAATAAAATACCTCGATTCGAATACCACAGCCTCTTAGAAGGACAATGTTAGCAATGTTCTTCCCTTCTGCTAATCTTTTTGCATTCAACGGGTGAGACACCAGTATCCTCGAAATCTCCCAGGATAACTCATTAACAACTGCAGCCGTGTGTCTTGCTTCATCTGTGTCATCTAAAGCTTTGGCTTCCAGAAGTAAGCGGTTGTCCTTCAATGGGTCAGTTCCTGATATATTTCCACTGAGTCTTGGCCCTTTAACAACAACTCCGCATCGGTGTTCTGTTGCATACCTGTATGAGGTTGATTATGATGACTTAGCATTAAATGGTTCACAATAGAAGCTTAAAGTCTCAATTGAATCCTTAACAAAGTTCACATCGAACAAAACATTCTCATATCCATCTAGGCTAACCACCACAACCATTTCTGCTAAGACATTTCCTAGGTTCAAAATTGTCAATCATAGGAACTTCAATAACTAAAATGGCCCTGTAAAAATGAAACATTGTCAACTAATCTACATATCGTGCAGAACTAAGAAACTCAAAATTACAGCAAAGAAACACAATGTACCTGACTCTGACTTCATACTCAGGAAAAGATGGAAGCTTCATTCTATCCAGGGCACCACAAAGGATAGGCCCCTCTTCTTCAAAATGCCTGTCAGCTCTCCTACTCGTAACTATGCCAGTTTTCTCATCCAAAGTTGCAAAATTTGACTGGAGATAGAAAAATGGAATGGGTAATCATGTATAAGAACACAAATAATGTTCTTTAAAGAAAATATACAGAACTATTACATGTTAACTTGTTGGTAAAATTCATTGCCAAAAGAAAACTTGGTAAAAATATTAAAGAAAATGCTCAAAAGAATCAGTGATTAAAGTCAGAAGCTAGGTTATACCTGTTCGGAGAAAAGGGACTAAGTTTAATTATTTTCTGGGGAATGGAGATTAAAGATGTAAGGTTTTCAAGTAAAAGATCATATAAAATCATCTCATGCAACAAGTATAAGTGTATGTTTTTTATATTAAATGTGAAAATAAAATACAGCCAATGACAAAAATTCCTTCATTCATATAAAAGCTAATGACCACATTAAACTTAACTAATAAGTTGAAATTCTTGAATCAAAAAATCAAATTATCAGCATTTGAGAAGTATCATAGTTCATAATATTACCCCATTAAGGGATGCTTAGTGAATGGTCCAAAACAGAAACAATATCGACAAAACAATCGACCAAGAAATGCAGGAGAGTAAAAATAAACAAATAAAAGGCGAGGTAGAACAGGTTAGACACCTTGAATGCAATATCTCCAGGTGACATCGCCAATCCAGCCCCCATGGACTCAAATGCACCACGTCCTCGGTAATATACTCTGGGGTCATAGCCCAACAGCGAAAGGTGAGCAGTGTCACTCCCACAACCCAAACCTACTTCCACAGGATCCATGAGGCCACTAACTCCAGCTAATGCTATGGCATCCAAGTTTGGAACATTTGCAGCCTGCAGAGGAGTCTTACACCCAAACTTCGGTATTGATACATCCCCCAATCCATCGATCAACACGAATGCCACTCTTCTCTTTGACTCGGCAGGAGTGCCCATGTTTCTGCGTATCTATTTATGCCTTATCCTGCTTAAAGGCAGTCGCAAAGATGAACAGAAATGAACTGAAAATAGATAGTTTCCTTCATTATGGTGAGTCGAGTACCAAACTTAGCAAAGCAGCTAGTTCCTACAGCAAGCAAATAGAATCTAAAGCACACTAGAAACCTCTGAACCAAGCGCAAGCATTTGTCTTTTGGGATGCTAACGATTTATCAATAGGATCGCATACGATATGTGATTGGATCGTGCGATCCAATTCATATGATGGGTTGGTAAACATATCAGTTTGCCATGGTTTTTGAAGTTAACAAATCATTGGGATTGAATTATCTAAAATGTAGCATAAATTTCATTCAAAATATCAATAAAATATGAAATGGAATATTTATCAGAAATTAAAGGCTAACAATTCAATCTATTACAACACTTAGCAGCTGCCTAGAAGCATTAAAATTTTATTTCCTGTCTTGTAAGACAAAACCAGGCAGCATAGATTTTTCTTAAACAATATACACGATGAATTCATAAAATTGAAGCCAAAATATAAAGTGGGTACCGCTTACATTATACGAAATCCAATAAATAATAATAATAACTAAGAAGATAAGGAAGAAGAAGAGAACATTAAAAAGGTGAACTGAAACAAAAGCCAATAAGCAAATGAAATTAAAGAAAGAGAGAGAATCAATTATTACCTAAACAAGGGAGATTAGTGGAAATGTTTTTTGGAGCTGAAAATAATGATAAGAGGAAGAAGTGTTGATGGGTTTATCAAGAGAGGAATCGTTTAAAGCAAATGTAGCTTTTGTTCTATTCATCAATTGGAAGCAAATTGGCTCAAAATTCTATGCAAAAATATGGTTTTTTTTTTCTGAGAGAATCTGAAAATTTCTTTTGACATGACAGAGAAAAGGAAGGAAGCCATTTTTATGTTTCCTTGGGTAGTTTAAGGATTTCTTATTTCATTTTCATGAATCTTTGTCCAAAGTACAAACTCTCAAGTGCAAAATAAGATTTTCTTCTTGTTTTCTCTAAGAACCAAAATCAGAAAAATTAGGGATTCGCATTCATGTCAGTGCACCGAACAAAGTTTATCGTCTATGCCTCTACATGATTATGGGTAATTCTTAATTTTATGCATTATATAAAAAATAATTTTTTTAAAATATGATAAATCTTTCTTCAATTCATAAATGAAAGAATAATATATTTTAAAGTATTCAAAGCAACTATTTTTTTATATTTATAATAATATTCATGTTAATCTAATTAAAACTCTATCGACATATAATATATTTAATATATTTAATATATAAATATTTAATATTTTAAATTTTATATAATATTTGCATAAAAAATTATACGATATTAATATGTTAAGAATTATGCTAAAGAGTAATTTATAAATGGAGGGTAAAGCAAAGAGAGAAGTCAACACATGATGTTTATGAATGCAATTTGAATATATAATCGTACTTTACGGAGCTTCATTTATTGGCTTAAGTCCAAACTATCATTGCACAAACTACTCTATTAGCTTAAGCCCAAGTTATCCTTGCACAGGAAGTAATTATAGCTCCAACAATGATCCCGATTATTACAATTCATTCACCTAAAACCTCATTTACAAATCAAAATAATTCTCCAAAAAAATTCCTAATACAATAGTGAAAAAAACACCAAGTAAAGCACACACAAATAACTAACCAAAAGCACACCCACTAGTACACCAACATGTGTGACAACCAACAACCTTTTATAGGCTAACACTAGATGTTTTAAGCACATTTACATTAAGCTTAAAACTCTTAGTAAAAGACTGAACTTATCTCTTGAAATATCTTCAATAATTATACCATAACTTATTTCATATCCAAGTGAAAGAACCATCTTGGTCTCCAAGTAAAAAGATATAAGGTATGAGAGGATGAAAACCGATCCTTTCTCCTCTTCCTCTCCAAATTTGACCAACATCATTAAGGATAGAATAAAACATAGCTGAAGATCATTTGCTGATAGTGTAACATGTTAGATTTGATGCCCTAAATGTAGTATTTTCGTCTATGAATACTTGTAATTTTTTCGAATAAATTGGTTAATAAAACAATTCATGAATTACATTAATATACTTTGTATAATGTCCTCATGTGATTTTTGCATTCAAAGCAAAATAAAAGCAAATATTGACTCACTGGTTGTCTAATATTTAAACTAATACGAAGTGATATTACGTGGTCGGATCGTAATACGAAAAGACAACTTATATTAGTAGATGAACCTAACATGTCTTTAGTCTAATCGAAAATGAGCAAACTGATTAAAAGACTAATATGTCATCTATCAAGTCCAATTGGGGAAATATCTTGTCTTGGGCATCGGAGCGGATGACTCCCAGAAGATAGAGACATAGATGTAATTGATTGGACTGATAGGACATCAGACTGGACCCAAGAAGAATAGATCATGAATCCGTTTATGGATTTATTATAACACCTCTTGCCTGACCCGATCGTTGGGTCCAAGCTATAAGATGTTACATCTATTGCCGAAACAACTACCGTCAAATACACTGTAAATAAATTATTCAAACATACAATCATGTCATAAACATATTCATATTGTGATACACAATTAAATTCGAGCCTTGATTGAACTTAAGAAAGCTCTTTTGTTGACCCGAGCATGAAATAGGACCAAACTATAAAGTTTCAAAATTCCAGGGTTGACGTCTGACATCACTTCTTCCACATCGTGACTTCACCAAATAGTTTTTCATGTCGTGACCTTAAGCCACTCGACATCGCGACATGACTCATTGTCAGTCGACGTTGTGACGGGGAAGATTGCTCGTCGGGACTTAGACTCTATGTTTGGTAAAATTTAAGCCATTTGGTACCTATTTCATGATTACCACACAATCCTTTCATTTTGTGCATAATTGGTTAACCTCACCTGCACCAAAACACTTCCAATACATACCAAAACATGTACAATAATCTCAATCATTTCTGCATCAAATTATACAACCTATTCAACCATTAAACATATCATTCCAATACCATGACATTCAAACTAAACCATTTGAAAAATGCCAAACCATTACCTATATCAAATTATATCCCATTTATGCCATTTCAATTTGCCACAACATATCTCAACATATCACCAAAACATATATATACAATTAAGCATTAACCTTACCAAAATTAAACGTTAATAAAGTTTCAAACTAAAACTATCATTTCAAGTTAACATATACAAACACCTATGAATATGCCACAAAATCGGACTTTAAAATGATTGAAAAACTACTAAATAAATAATGAGATAGTGTGAGATTCTCATTGATCCGTCTGACATGTTTCGCAAGTTGACCAACTACAAGGAAAGGGAAAATAACGGGGGTAAGCATATTTAATGCTTAATAAGCTTATATGAAATTTACTTAGCTTACCTTGACATTACAATAAACTAAACATTTAAACACATTGGCATTCAATATGGCATCCATTGGTATACTTTGTAGTATCATATGCATATCAACAAATACAACCAATAGGTTAGTCCACTTACATATCAAAACTTATAATACAAGTCATATATATACAACAATTCAATTAATAACATGTGTACAACCCAAATTTTGCCCGGCCGACTAAGCCATAAATAAACCAAATAATAAGCCCATTAAAAGGCCAATCCAAACCCATTACATCAACCCAAACATCAAACCCAATTAAACTCAGCCAAAATTACAACCTAATAGGCCCAAAATTAAAAGAAAGACCTAAGCCCGATAGGACCGATGCCTAAACCAAGTTCAGCCAACCGAAACCCTAGCGCCGCGCCTTCCTTCTGCCAGCCATGTGCGTTCTCAGTGCAAACATCGCTCGAGGGACGGCTCTACCCGTCCTTTGCACCAAAAAGGAAGCCTCTGCCCCGTTGACCTCCTCCATAGACCTGCAAACACACAAAAAGAAGAAAGCCAGCAGAACAAAAGGAAAATGAAGACAGAACAGAAGGAACGCGCAAAGAAAATGAAAAATTAAGATGTATTATTTTTCGGATATAAAAACCCGAAACCAAGACAATGTTTTTTTACACACAGAGATTGAAATACTAAAAAAAAGGGAACAAGAAATTAAAAGGTGATTTCAAAATCTGTTTATCTATTTATTTTTGTTTCCTTTGATTTGTTTTGCGATTTTAGAATAAAAAAATGAGAAAATAATACCTGAATGGACGTCGATGAGAGTCCAAATATCTCAAAAGCAGGGAGATGTGGACGAGGGTCGAACGATGTTAAGTTCTTTTTCATTCTTTGAATTTTGCTTGTTTTTTTTAAAGAATAGTGTAGGATTTGAAGCCTTTTTTTCTAAAATAAGAAAAAGAGAAAGAGAAAACTTACTAGATCTCTATAGTTGTGGCCTCCAGCGACAAGATCCGGTCGCTATTCGTGCGCCGTCAGCCACCAAGCATGAAGGTGGTTCGACGACTATGAGCTAAATGAAACCCTAGCAGAGTGGGTTAATAGCTCCACCCCGTTTAACAGGCCTAATTTGCGCCTTTTAGTTGAAAATGGGGGAATTCTCATTAGGTCCTTCCCATTTGCGCAAGCATTCAATCATGCCTTATTTATTTCACTTCTTTTTTTTAATTTGGCTTTGAAATTTACGCATATTGGCAATTCGGTCCGCGCCTAAGCACTACATTATGAGACCTAGATTATTTCCAGTTTTAATCCTTGTGCATTTGCGCACATTGCACACTGGTCCCCATGTTGGTTTCTTTATTTTTAGATTACCCCTTTTATTTTAAATTTATTTTAATTACGTTTATTATCTATCCAATACTTATTTTCAAAAGAATTCATTTAATTTTTTTATTTTTATTTTTTGTTTTATTTTATTTTTTCTCTTTTTGCCGAGTTTGCTTTATTGATTTTGCTTTGTTGAAAAATCACTGTTCTAAAATTTTCATGTTATATCATCCTAACATTTTGTATAATATTCCATTTAAATACATTTGCATATATATATATATTTGTACATATATGCTATTTTAATTGAATTTTCCATTTAAAATACTTATTATTTTAAAGTTCTTAATATTTTAACACATGTGTTGACCTATTTTGATAACTTTACTTTGTTTTTTTCGTCATTTTTAAGTTCTTTTTTTACATTATATTAACATTTTATGTAATATTTCATTCAAGCGTTTTTATGTTTATACATATATGATTTATAGTAAAACTAGTTTAATCCTATATACATATTTAATCCCATGTTATTCTTGCATATATATTTTTTTCTTTATTTATTTATATATATACATGTTTTTAAATTTGTTATATGTATAAGTGTTTCCTAATCTCATATTTTATATACACTTTACTCTCCTTTTATATTCTATGTATATTATTAATCTCATTTTATTTTGCATACGTAATTTCTTTTAAATTTATTTACATAGTATGTATTGATGTTATTTAAAGAAAAATCTCACATATCTTATTTTTTTATTATTATACGTATATATATATATTGGTATTTATATTTGATCTATACATCACTAAATTCATGTGTTTATACATATAATTTTTTTTTAAATTTGTTACCTATATGACTTGTGAAAAAATTAATTTAATTTCATGTATATTACTAAATTCATGCAAATATTTACAATTAATAATTTCTAAATCTATTTATATATATATTTTTTGTGAACCTATTATGTATTTTTCTTAAGGTTATATCTTATTATGTATCCTTGCTATACTTTCACATTCTACATATTATCAAAATTTTCGTTATTGAGTGTATTTTAATAAACATTTTTACATGCATATATTATTTGATTTAAAAGTTTTCATTCTATAACACATGATTTAATGAATGCATATATATCTTTTGTTTGCTTTTACAAATAGTTTCAAATTCAACAATTCATTTATAATATATTATGTGTTCATCCTTTTAAATTTGTACATTTTTATTTTCATTTTGTTTTGCATGTTTGGCATTTAATTGTATCGTATTAGGCTATGTATATTATCGTTGTGCGTTGTTTTCGTTATGTATTACTATCATATTAATTATCCTTCATTCATGTTTAGGAAATTGATAATGTTTTTAGATTGGTTGAATTTAGTTGTTTATCTTGTTAGTTGATTAAATGAACTATATTATCTTCATTCATCCGTCATATTATTTCAAACATGAATGTTATCCCATGTTTTTATTTTTCCTTTAGGGTTTACAAATATCATTTTATGTTTTCCAACTCTTTAAAACTAATTATCCTATATTTATTTCAAATCAAATTAATGCATTTCAAGCTGGTTTTATAGGTACTCGTAAAAAAAAATTCCTTAAAACGAAGGTAATGTTCGATGTTTGGAAATTCGAAATCGTGCCCTACCGTGCTGGGTTTTGACTTCCTGTTTGTTCAAAATAATCAAACCTTCCTTTAGAATTTCACTCGTTTTTTTTTAAATTCTAAAACAAGACAATGTTTGATGCTTGGAATTCAGGGAACCGTGTCCTATTGTGCTGGGTTTTGATTTCTCGTTTATCCAAAATCATCAAATATTCCTTTAGAATTTCATTCGTATTCTTTAAATTCTAAGACAAGGCAATGTTTGATGCTTGGAATTCGGGAAACCGTGCCCTATCGTGCTGGGTTTCGATTTCTCGTTTATCCAAAATCATCAAATATTCCTTTAGAATTTCATTCGTATTCTTTAAATTCTAAAACAAGGCAATGTTCAATGTTTGGGAATTTGAGGAATCGTGCCCTACCGTGCTGGGTTTCGATTTTTTGTTGGACTAAATGATTGGGCATCCTGTTGTAATTTTCAACGTATAAATTTTTGAAAATCGAAAATTTATCGTGTTCTTGAGGGAATAAAGGATCGAGTCCTATCATGTTGGATATGATGTTGCATTCCTTTGAAACAAGAGAATTTTGACAATCAACTTGAGTTATTCAAATGTTTTCGAAGAAACCATGTTTCAAAAATAGTTTCAAATCTCAGACATAAGGACAGTACTTAATCAATTTGGTAGAGGGTGCTAATCCTTCCTCGTGCGTAACCGGCTCCCGAACCCGTTTCCTCAAATTTATGTAGGCCAAAATTGATTTAAATGAATAAAATGTTTTATCAGGTGTGCCAATCACACCTAAACAAAAGATTGGTGGCGACTCCACGTTCTGTTTTCAAAAAGTTGATCCTTTTTTTTAAATCTAAAAAAAAATGGTTACGACAACATGTACCAACTAATTCATTTTCAATTTGAAAGCATATGTAATTTAATTCATATTCAAAACATTTCAACAATTTCATTTCCATTAGGTTACTGATTTCACTCGAAAGAACCTTAGTAAATTGAACTTGGATACACGGCATTATAGTGCTCACACAAGATGATAGTGATCAGGGTTGCTCACATAAGCTGACATTTATGAATTTTCTTATACAAGTTGACATCGTATTGAGGTTACCAGTATAGGTTAAACCAACGATATATATAAACTAAGAATCTACAAAAAAAATTGGATCTCATGTAACCATGTAAATCCCTAATCGTTTCCATCTTTGGCCCTAATGACATGCCATACGTATCTTGATCTTTTACCATTATTATCGTAACTGTATCATTTCAAATCATGTAACAATATATACATGTCATATCAATATTATAAACATTCCATGTCCACTTTGATACTTTGTACCTATTCATAAATATCATACTTTTCATACTTTGCGATTTAGTCCAATTGATGCCAATTTCATCCATTTCATAACAATCTAAATTATATAAAAATAAATACAAATCAACATAGCTATCAAACAAAATATTAAGTTCCATATGAACTTACATGACAAAACAACAAATGAACAAGTCTTTAAGGAGTAATCAACAATTTTTTTCCACGATTATCTTCGATTTGGTTCAATTCTTGATCTATACAATAATTTAGTTCAATTTATCAATACCAAAAATTTTATAACACCCTATTATATGCATGAATCAGTCTAATTTTATTTTTTGAATGCCCTTAAAGTTTTTTATTTTATTCAATTTAGTTCCTAAAATTGAAATTGCTATAACTTTCATTTTTAAGCTTTGATTTTGAAACTGATTTCAATTACATCTTTTTATGACCCTCTACTATATATAATTATAGAAATTTCACATTAAATATTCAATTTATACATTTTAGTCCTTTTTTACAAATCTAGCAATTTAAACTTTACAGTCTAGTCCTTTTTCACATCTAAGCTTAAAATCTATCAATTTAGTACTAATTTATTCAAGATCAATGGCAACTTTCAAAAACTTTAACAGATTTACAAATTGGTACATGGGTTGCTACACACCAAAACATTAAGGTTTCAACGATAATTTCAGGGATCAATTTGAAAAAATTACAAATTGAATGGGCTTTATCTTCTAGGAGTTGCCCACTCCGATGCCCAAGACAAAGCATCTCACCAATTGAACTTGATAGACGACATATAATCTTTCAATCGGTTTGCTCATTTCCGATTAGATTAAGGACATGTTTAGGTTCGTCTACTAATACAAGTTGTTCTTTTTGTATTATGATCCAACCACGTAATACTGCTAAATATTAGTTAAACAATAGACAATCAATGAACAACATTTGCTTCCATTTTGCTTTGCGTGGAAAAACTATGTGAAGACATTATAAAAAGTATTAATGTAATTCATGAATAGTTTTATTACCAATCTATTGGAAAAAATTACAAGTGTACTTAGGTGAAAATACTACACTTAGGGCACCAGATCCAACAAGGGTGGCTCGTCTTGTAAACTGCAATCTATAAAGTACGCCACCAGTGTCCACCATGATAAATCGATGAACTGTTCAGGTGCAATTTCGTACTTTTTTAGAACGATGCAAAAGAATAGATGTAAAGGGAGATGGAAATCCTCTTCGAACAGATAAAGGGAAAGTATAAAACTTTTTGTGGTATCGCTTAATCAACACTCTCCTTTCACAACCTCAAAGTCGAAGGAAAAGTTAGGCGACCGAATTCCCCTAACTTCCAAATGCAATACCATTTCTTCCTCAGAAGTTTGGCACCAGTAAGAAAGTGATTCGACTATAATACTAGCCTTTCGATTTTATGGCCTCTTGCCACCTTCAGTGGCTAACCTACTCCTACGGTTTCTTGGGGTTCTACTATTACGACATCTTCCTCTACCATTATGACTTTCTCTCACCATTATGATAAATGATTGTAAAATAAAGAAAATTGGGATTGAAGAATTACCTCTAGAATGGGAGTTTCGAATGAATAAAGAAGTTGCACTCCGAATGTAAGAATGGAAGAGCAAAGGAAGAAATTGCGATAGAAGGAAAAAAAAAGAAATTAGGGATTCTAAAAGAGCTTGAGAAACAAGAAATTTGGGGGAAAAAATTGATTGATGATTCCACTTCTTTACGTCTGATTATAAAGCCAATCGTCCACAGGAAGTTTCATAGTTAAGGGAATTGTAATAAACAGTTCAAATCCTACAATCCGTGTTCGATAGCTGTTAGTTCTTATAAGTGTTTTCTTAAACCCTTAGTATTCAAAAACATGGGAATATTCGCCAGTATAAATTGTATAAGATAGTATTCGCCAACATGGTTTTGCCTAGTACTTATCCGTCAACTAGCTATTCGTTAAGGCTATTTATATTTTGACACTCTGCAAAGACTATATCTTATGTCTCTTTGATAAGATTATCCACTAAGTACTAGGGTATGATGATTAATCAAAGTATTTCATGAAAAGTTATTTGTTATTATGTGTCATCTTAGTATGGTTATTCTCTTTTCTAATCGAGAGTAAGAAATTTTGAGGACGAAATGTTTTTTAAGGGTGGGAGAGTTGTCATACCCTAAAATGTTAAATTAAGGTTTGAACGGTAATTTTGGGGATCAATTTGAAAAGTTTATAAATTGAGCGGACTTTAGTACAAATAAAAAAAATTGGCAGACTATTTGGGAAATAGATGGATTTCAACCTAGTTTTGTTGAGTTTAAACTAGAAATATTTTAGTGCGAGACATGATGATTATGGACATGTACACTTGGCTGTTGTGTTTGGGATCGATGAAGGAAATGCATGAGTAGTATATAAGGGAGATGTTATTTTTCAATGGGGAATCCTTCATTTTTTCTATTTTTTCATCATCATCTTCATTGGTTTGGTTGAAGGAAAGAAAGATTGAGAATGGTCTGCATGGAGAAAAAAAAAACTAAAGTTTGTATTTAAGAAATGGATAATTTATTAAGCTAGTAAGGTGCTTAACTTTTCTGTGTCACGGATTTAAGTAAAGGAAAGAAAATTAAGGATTTTCGTTATCCATCGATTTTGTTTTGTATTGGATAAAGTTGTGGACAATCATTTTAATGGTCTCTACATGTAAACAAATTTCTAGTTTTTATGATGATGAAATATTTTTATTGGAGATTCTGATATGGTTGTTATGTTTTGTAAGCTAGAGGCTCGAGTAACAAAGGAAAAAGCTAAGAACAAGGTTTTGGCATCAACTTCCAAATGAGTTCCAGAACTCAATCCTTAAATAGATGTTTACATTTTGGTATAGTTGTTGGGTTTGTAACTTTTGTCCTAAGATAACAAATTTATGGTTGGATGATGATATATCGAGATGCATGTTGTGTGTAGATATAAAAATGTAACACCCCTAACTCATCTCCGTTGCTGGATTATGGTTACGAAGTATTGCCAAACAATCGAAACAACATTTAAAACATAACATTAAATAAATTAAACTCGTTAACATATCAAACATATGCATTTGGTCCCTAAATCGAGCCTTTGTGTAACAACCTTAACCTGTCTTCGTCGTCAGATTAAGGTTACGGAGCATTACCGTACAATTGGAAAACATTTAACCTTAATGCATCTCAATACAATAATTTAACACTACTTAAGTAAATCATATTAAATACAATCAAGCATATGCATTTGGTCCCTAAATCGAGTCTTCGAGGCCCAACAAATAGCTTACAAGTAGTTCGGGATTAATTTGAAACAAAACAAAAAATTTGGGAAGAAGTTGGAAAAATTGGAAAACAGGGGTCACACAGCTGTTTGGCCAGGCCATATGACATGGCCCAAGCCGTGTAACAATCGAACAAGGGACACACAGTCGTGTCCTAGCTTGTGTTATTACCCGTATAACTCACTGAGAAAGGTCACACACCATGTCCCATACCATGTAACTCTCTGGCTTGCCAAACATGACCATGTTCTAGGCCGTGTAATTCACTGACTTAAAACACTAGGAATTTACAAATGACACATGATCGTGTTGCTAGGATGTGTGACAGCCCGTGTGATCCAAAAATTTACCCTAAATTCATGCCATTTCAAGGCCAAACCACATCTAACCAACTATTTCATTTGAGCACACATTTAAGGGATTTAAACATCATTCAAACAAACCTAAACATGCCATTTCAAACATTCTAATTCATCTAATCAATATGCCATTCAAAGGCAACACAATTGTATCAAAACATTATGGATCAAACCAAAGCAGCATAACTAATTTTCAGGCATATAACTTAGTTCAATTATCTACCAAACTATATCACAGATGATCAATTTCAAGCCATCACAAACATACCAAAAGACTATACATTTCAAGTTCCCAAAAGTGGCCCAAATGAGCTAACTTAACAAAGCATTACAAGTCCATTAAACCAAACATAAACTTCAAAGGCATAAACATACTAAATCAACATTTACACATTTATAAACTACCATTACTAAAGATCCTATACATGGCATTATTAACCTTGGCCAAAATACTCAAAAACTATCGAAATGATTGTTGGATAGTGTGATAGGTTTCCGACGAGCTTCCAACCGGTATAGCTTCCGATTATCTATAAAACAAAGAAAAATAACTATGTAAGCAACTAATGCTTAGTAAGCTCATATAAACTCAAACAAAACTTACCATTTCATTGACACAATTTATAGAATAAACACAATATCATAACCAATACTATAAGCTTAGCATAAGCCTATACAAGCACTATCAAACTCACAAGTTAGTATGCTTATCCATGATACAAATGTATTCAATCATATAGTAAGTAAGTTTCACATATACATCATTTAATCCATCAATTTTTTTATATGATCATGAACCGTTTAATTTGTATGCTTACCATTTAATTTTCTTTTCTTACCCATTGAACCATCTAGAATTGCATTGGATACTCAAGAATACTCACACACATAGTGTACTTTTCTATATAACAGTAACCTTTCCTTTTCAATAGTACTTACACGAGCTGTGGGTTGGAATGTTAGCTACACGATGCTACTCACACGAGCTGTGGAGAACCCGCAACAAATGTAGGACATTAGCCATCGATAGGACATTCAAGACCAGTACTCGAAACATGAAATCCCTAATGACGTGTCATTCGTATCCTAAGAATTCCTAAGGTTCAAACAGGATTCGTTACCCGTCAATTATTCAAACATCGATACATATACAATTTAAAGTTCTTTCACATTAATGCAACATAGAAAATAATTAATTAGCCAACATTAGTACGATCATAAATTCATACGAACTTACCTTGATGACTAGGGTCATAAAAGTAAAACCCGAAACTAATCCGAAACTTTAGCCTTTCCTCGATTTAAGTCCGGTTGTAGTTTATCTTGATCTAAATAGATAATTTCATTCAATTAAGTACTTCTAATATTCCATTTAATCCATAATTCATATTTATGTAAAATTATGAAATTACCCCTAACATTTAACTTTTCACAATTTAGTCTTTAAATTCATAATTTGAAATTTAACCATTTTAATCCTCCATACAAGCTAGTTGAATTTCATAGGGACTTATACTAACCAATTTCAATCATTACTTTATAATTTTACCATGAAATTTTACTATTTTCACAAATAAATCCCTAAATACAATTTCATAAAAAATCACTTAACAAACATGTTTATTTTACAACCAAGATTAATAATCTATCAAATAACTTCAAAACCTATTAAAAAAACCATGGAAAGTCCCTCAACCTTTAAAAAATTTGCAAATTAACCCCAGGCTAGCTAGATTAAGCTAAAACGAGCTCAAAAACATAAAAATTATTAAAAACGGGGCTTGAATTCATACCATGCAAGAGTAAAATGCTTGGCCAAACCTTCCTTCTTCTCCAATGGCTATTTTAGGGTTTGAAACAAAATGAAGAAGACAACATTTTTATTTTGTATTTTATGTACTTAGTTTTTCTTTTATTTACCAAATTACTATTTTAACCTTATTATTAATAAAAAAATTTCAATAAAATCTATCCATAAACATCCACAAACTTTAAATATGGTATATTTACCACTCAAGTCCATTAAATTTCATTTCCATAGCCATTTAACCCTTTTAACTAATAAAATTCAACTTTTACACCTTTTACAATTTAGTCCTTATTACTTAATTAACCATTTAAAATTTAAAATTTCTGAACAAAATTTTAATACGACCTTAAAATAATCTCGTAGAAATTAAATAAATATTAAAATAATAAATCACCCGTCAAAATTATGGTCCTGAAACCACTGTTTTTAACACTACTGTAAACAAGCTTTTACAGAAAGTATATGGTTGGTTGTAAGTCTATCTATCAGATGTTAGGCTTGATGTTTGTTGGTTATATTGGTTGAGTGTTATGAAAGATATTGGTTAAGTCTATCTATGACAAATTTATGATTGGATGATGATGTTTATTGCTCCATATGTGTATGAAACTCCATGCTCATGGCATATGAAATTTATGAAAGATGTGGAAATTTGTCAAGATTATCTTATGTGTGTAAGCCTGTCAGGACTATCTTATATGTGAAAGAACGTTAGAACTATATTATAAGTACTATATTATAAGTGGAAATTCATTAGGGCTAAGTTATAAATAGGATTTTGCAAAGAAGGGATGCGCTCTTAATAAGTCTGCTATGAATAAGCTATCTGTTTACATGAGTTTGTAAATGAAAGGTTATTTGTTATGCAGGATACGATGATTTGCCAGACTTGTCTGCTTGAGTGATTGTGTGGTTCTCTTATTGAACTCGTTATGGAAATCTTATTTTTGAACACACTGGTAAATTTCGTAAAGTATGAATCCTTAGACTTAGGTCTAAATTAGGATTTCATGAGGATTATACTACGAATCTAAGTTCATTAGAACAAACCAAGAAGGGTAGTTCACAACAAGAATTATTTTCCAAGATCTGTCTTATCTAGTTATCAATATTTTATTGAGGAAAAAGGGGCGAGAATGGTTTACTTTCATAAGTCTGCAAGTAAGAATTCACAAGGATTTCCTCTCAATGAAGAAGTTGCATATAGGTCCGCCTAGGCATTTAATGAAGATAGAGTTTGTAAGGATAATCTGTCAAGAGGTCAAATGTTGTCAAATCTGTATTTCAATATTACATCTATAAAATCTACTAATTGAAAGCTTTGTGTACAAGGCTTTGTATAGTTGAGTATAATAACTCCTGTATTAAATACGCCAGTAGTAGATCGAACGCAATTGAGTAAGTTGAATCATTCTCCAGGATATGAGAGTAAGTAAGCAATGGTGTCCTTGAAAATAATATACCAAGTACAAGTAAGTCAACTCGTGGGTTGTAAATAATACACCAATAAAATTGGTGAATCGTTCAAGTATAGACTATTAGATATTAATTCAAAATCATTAAGTGCCAATTTATTAGCATTCTTGTAACACCCTCAACCTGACTAGATTCTTCGAGTTTGGATCTCGAGTGTTGCTACACACAATATTTAACAAAATATCAAATAATTGACAAACAATCCTTCCTTAACACATTTTTCTTATTAATTTAATTGAGAGACTTAATATTTAAGAAAAAGGGAAACTATTAAATATATTTTTTACATCAAACTTGTTACAACTTATTATAGTATAAAAGTTTTCTAAAGACAGACTCTTAGGGCATAACCTTAATCTACGCCACTTTTTTACTATATGCATAATAACCCACTTCATCGCTACCCTAGTGCACTTCTGGTGTTGTCCCTCTTGGCACATTCTTTTACAACAATACCTGAAACAATAACAGACATTGTAAGTTCAAGAGAACTTAGTGAGCTTTACTACAAAAATACATTGGTGGATACTTTATAATATTTGTAGAATATTGATGCATCATCTATCCTTCTGAACCATTTAATTTTGTATCAGACGGATATTATTGCTATTTCGGCTTACTCATATTCACCAACTACCGTACTCTTAGCTTACCAATTCTTCCTTATCTGAACAACTTAGGATCTTTCTATACTGAAATCTTTACTTTCACTTAACCACATATTACTATTTCAAAGAATATACCTTGGGATCCCACTTCATACAAACCATCTCCTCACATATACACTTATTCCCAAATAATTGTTCATAGATATTAATGATTATTGGATATAAATACGTTTGGCGGATACTTACACAAAACTAAATACCATTGGTCCACTAATCAAATCATATTCTTATACAACAACCCACAGACTCATACTGATAATGAATTGTATAGACCATTCAGATGAATTTCACACATAATTTTGTTACAAAATCCAAGATACTTAAAAATAATGATGTCTTGAATTCTATGAGATTTCAAAAGAAGATATGAAACTGTCCAAATATGACGGAAATTATATACTCAGATTTTGAACATTATAATGCAAACGAACTTGAATTGACAATTTCTTGTGTCTTTCATAACCATGAATATGCCTATTTGCAAAACTAATAGATTACCTTAGTGTATACCCTTTTTAACATACAGATACATATTTTTTTTCAGAACTTCCTTTATCTAATTCAACCAAATTAACCTTACCATAGAAGTATCTATCATAAAATAATTAGAATTTTCCCAAAACTTACCATAAGGGCGGATAAGCATACTTTGCCAGATAGATTTAGCAGAGTACGCCACAAGGGCCAAACAAAATATGCCAAAAAGGCATTATACAAATTCATTTGTTTATTATCCAAGCAGACTCTCACAGAAGGTTCCATAAGTTTCTCCTTCATGAAATTAAACATAATTTCATGTATCGTGTTCTGCCAATTTGATTTACACATTATCAAAGGCCACACCATGAACATACATACAGACAAATCTTATCATGGGTCTTAACCACATGAACTTATACACATTCATGTATCATGATTTGTCAATCTAGTCTTCAACTTACTAGAGGCTACACCATGAGTGTTCTTATATCATACGATGCCATGGGTCTTAACCTCATGGTCTTACACTTGATTTCATATCGTGATCTGCCAAACTGGTTAGCAATATAACTGCCCTACCAAAGCATTCATAAAGGGACATTTCTCAGCATTTACTTACCCAGATTTATTCATATTCTTGACTGACTCATACTTTTTGTATCTCTAACGTTACTTGAACTTACCAATTAATATTATTTTCAATAGAAGTTTATACATATCATCTTCTATATGTACTTCTACTTGAACCGCTTATATAAAAGAGTTAGGGTAAAGATTCACCTGATACTCACCTACTACAGTTCTAAGCTCCAAACTCAGACATCCTTCTCAAGCTAACAGCAACAATTGCTTACAGAACATAAGACCACCATTAAAATTATTTACATACAAATTACTATAATCTTAATCAGTGATAATCCCCATGCAAAACCTTATACTTACAACTTACTGTTCAAATACCACATACAGACTTACTCATCCAGAACTTGACATGCAGAGTTGTAATACTTACCTGGAGATGGAATAACCACTCATTAACTAAGAACCATACCTTCCTGCTTAACGAGGAAGAGATACAATTAGACTTAAGAAAAAGTATCAGAAAGTACTCTTGAAGGAAGAAGAAGAACATTTTTCAGAACCCTTCTTACACATATAAATATGACCCATCCTATTTGGTAGAATAACAAGTGTGATACATTTCGAAATTTTTCTTTTTAATGGTTTATAGTTTTCAGGAGAAACATAAATGAATACGTTGTATTTACAAATATCATACTAATCTATCCAGTTAATTCCAAACCAGGTTACTTTACAACCTAACTAGCATAGTACTTTAGACAAACAACGCATACTATACCTTTGGCGATAACTTATACCATACTTACCCCTTTTTGCTTAACACAGTATTATCCTTTGAATAAAAATAAAATCTTTACATACTTATTGTAGCACCCATATCCTATTTCTGTTGCCAGAATAAGATACTGAATGTTACTAGTCAAGTTGAAATAGTTAATATGATTTACATTCAATAATCAAATCAATTCCATAATTGCAAATAATATTCAATATAAAAGAGATCATCTAGTTTTAGGTCTTAAATCGAGCTTTCAAAGCTTTAAAAAATAATTTATGAACATTTAGGGACTACATCAGAACAAATCAGAACTTTTAGGGAAGAATTTAGAAATTTTCAAGTCAGGGGTCACACAATCATGTGTCTAGGCTGTGTGGCTCCAAACATGGCCGTGTCGAAAACCCACATGCCTATGTGAATAGCCCGTATAACTCACTGATTTGGATCACACGGCCGTGTGCCAGTCTGTGTAACAATCGAAATATCAGCAGACGGTTGTGTCCTAGGCCATGTGTCTGCCCGTGTGAAAACTGCACCTATTCTATTTTACACACGCCCTGGGGACACGTCTGTGGGGATTACCCGTGTGCTTCACACGACTATGTGATAGCCCGTGTTAGCCCAAAATGATCAATTTCATGTTCAATTTCACCCCTTATTGTTTGGGTACCTATACACTTCCAAATACACATTTGAAAGGTGAAATTCAACTTCAAAACACACTCAAACATGACCATAAATTCATTCTATATATCATACATTTGTCATCATTGACACCCTAATATAACTAACCACAATTCACTTCCAACTTTGCAACCACAATCACATTTGATCTCTACAAAACAAACATTCAGTTCATTTCAAGCTTTAAGTTATCACATAGCATATCACTCATACCATGACCTTTAAAACATATTTAGGTAACAAGTAAAAGATTACAAATCATTCAAGTGCACAACATGACATAACATATTATTCAAAACTAGGTATTTGGCATAATTATACATAGGGGTACTAGTACATGCCATATACCAAAACCGAGAAATTGTGTCTACCAAGATTCCCGGATAGTGTGATTCCTAGCATTGACCCGATCTTCTTAGCCCTCAAAATGTAATCTACAAAATAAACAAAATACAGATAAGTTTTAATAAAGCTTAGTAAGTTTGTTTAGAATTTAATAAACCTTTCAAGTCAACCATAGATTTAATCAGTATTAAATATAGAGAATTCATTATACGCAGCTTATAACAATAATTAACAGCCAATTCAGTAATTTAGTATACTTGGTGGACATTGATCAATTTAATTTTTCATCAGTATATCCGTTGATTTCTCCTTGTTTGAGTTTCATTCAGTATAATAGTAGGATTTAGTTAATTTAGCTTCATTTAGTATAACGGTAAGATTTGCTCGATTGAGCTTCATTCAGTAGGATCAATAGATATGACTCGGTAGAGCATACTTTCAGCATATAATACAACATTCATTAAGAGCATGTTAACAAGAATGTAAGCCTTTTAGAAGTATAATTAAACATACGAACTTACTAGATTGATTTGTAGGAGATTCTAAAGTATAATGACTACTTTGTAATTTTTCCTTTTTCACGATTATCAGCATGTTCTTGATCTAAAAATAATAATTCCATTCCATCAATTAGAATAACAACACAATTTGATCCTTTCATGCAACTAGGTTTTTTGGAAAATTACCTATTTGCCCCTTAACTTTCTATTTTTATTCAATTTAGTCCTTAGGCCCTAACCATAAAATTTACCCATTTTTCCTAAACACCCATGATAGCCAGATGTTCTGTAACTTCATATCAGTCCTTATTTGCAATAATTTCACCTCAATTACAAGCAATTTATCATTTAATCAATTTAGCCCCTAAACATTAAAATCATCAAAAATCACTTTTCAAAATAATCTAATCTATCAACAAAGCTCCATATTTCATCATAATATTTAAGAAATAATTTCATTCATCAATAGAAACTTTTATAACATTTAACAGTTTCACAAAGTGGTCCTCAATTTAGCTAGACCAAGCTAATACGAACCCAAAAACATAAAAATTACTAAAAACGAGCATTAATACACATAAAAATTACTAAAAACAGGCATTAATACACTTACCAAATCAAAGCTTCAAATCAAAGCATGAAAAACCTAATATTTTTGTTCTATTGCTGTGGAGAAGATGAGAAGAAAATGAAATTTTCCTCTTTAATTTAGGTTTAATTTATTATATATACTACGTCATTTTTGTAATAAACTTAAATAATCCATTAATTAAGCCTAATTAAACCATTTGATTAAGTATAACCTCATCAAATTCCACTAACTAATTTCCCATGGGTTAAATTTTCCATTTAGTCCCCTTTTAATTATTAAACTATCTAAACGATAAAATTTCTCAACCAAAATTTAATATGACTCTATAGACCTCATAAATATATTAAGTAAATAATATTTACGAAGTATTTCATTAGAATTATGGTCTCGAAACCACTGTTTCCGACACCATTAAAAATTAGACTATTACACTTATATGGCATTTACTATAAGCCCACACGTATACGCCAAAATAAGTAATTAGGCGGATTATACTTTGCCAGAAAAATTATTTTAATACAATACACGTTAATCTTAAACCCACTAGACCTGAGGTGTGATAATTATGCTAATGCGAGGTATGTATAACTCACTAGGTTCTTATGAACTTATGTTTGTAACATTATGTATTGCAGGTAATAAAAGGAATCCAATATTTTGTGGAGAGACCAAACCAATTTTCTTTTTCATTAGGCAGTTATGTTTTTTGGTTGTAATATGCATACAGCGGGGCGACCTAGAGGTAGAGTCTCAAGGCTAGAGTCTTATTTGTAACTAGTTTTTAATGAGAGTACTAATTCCAAATAAGCAAATATTCGGTTTGTTTAAATTACTTTGAAAAATATTTTGTGTCTTAGTTTAAAGTTACATAAATAAAATAAATTTATATGGCGTGATCAGTTAGATAATTGTATTTTAATGATAACTACATAAAGTCAGAATGTCGGAATTGTCATTAAAGAATGTGTTAGTTAATTTTCGGCTATGAAGTGTAACACCCTGTAGTTTGAATCTGACAATCGGGTCGGATATGGGGTGTTTTATGGGCTAGCTAAATCAAGCTTTTATGACCTCAAAAACGTAAAAATTACAAGAAATGACTAAATTGAACTAACCAATTAAAGACCCAAAGCTTGAAACCCTTGACCGAATTCTTTGGTTTCCTTAGCTATGACATTCGGTGTATGAAGAAGAAGAAGAAAGAAAATGTTTTTCTCTTTCTTTCCACTTTTACTTATTTTATTTTATAAACTTTACACCTTTAATTAAAATTTTAATTAAAAATTTTAATAATATAAAAGCTTAATAATTTACCTATTGTTCACTATATTGTTTATAAGATGGTTTATTTTCCATTTTAAACTTTGGATTAATTGCTATATAAGTCCTAAAGTCATTGGTCAATTAAAAACCTATAGTGATAAATTTTACAATTTAGTCTTTATACCTTAATTATCTATTAATTCGACAAAATTAAAGGACTAAACTTTAATATATTTCTATATTAACCTCATAAATATTAAATATTAATACTTATAGATTCAAACTATGAAAAATGGGGTTTCGAAATCGCCATTTTTAACACCACTAAAAATTCGGCTATTACATTTATTCACTTGTGATGTTCAAATTATGGCATGCCTTAATCTTGAGTGGATGATGGACTATGTATGTGTGACTCGTATACTTTGATGTAAGTAAAAGCTTGAGTTCAAATAGATAAGAAACTACAAACTGATGCGTTGAGTATATAACTTTTGCAGTATGTAGCGTCATTCACAATAATGGAATTCATAGCCCGAGATATGGGTAAATGATATCTTCTCATTAGTAGTACATGGTTGGTGAAAAGTAAACGTGGTCACAGTTCGTTTGTCTTTGTGATGAATTACTTGATTCCTCTTCGATAGTAATTGACTTTTCATGAATGAAGATGTAATAGTTACCATAAGTTAAAATAGGATCATATTGGGAGGATGAATTTATCCCAAAGAGATTAAGGATATTCTATGAGGGTAACACACTTATGACAATGTCATTGGACGAGTACTGATCGAGTTACTTTTGTAATTGTATGTCATTAGGGAGAGCACAATCACGATGCTATAGTGGAATGACTTGGTGACTAAATGATTTTATAATTAATAAGAAAAAGCTGAAACTTAATTATACATCATTTGAGCCCTAGTCGCATACGTCCAATCGGTCCCTCTACTAGCTCGTTGAAACCATAAATGAATTGCATATTGAATCAAATGAACATAAATGGATGGAAATGGTAAAGTTATAGAAATGGGAAACATTTGGAAATGAATATGGTTTTCTCTAAATGAAAATTACCTGAAAATGAACTTATGTTTTTGAATTATTATCCGAAAATGAAAATAAATTTATTAAGTCTTGGTGAATCCATTGAATGTAGAAATATTAAATATATTTTCTCATAGATTCTTTTACGATAAAGTAGTCATGATTTTAACAGAATTAGAATTGAGTTGAGAAAATTATTTAATTGGGAAATTAAATAATTAATTTAAATTAATTTAATATGTTTATGTTGGGAAATAGAAAAAAAAATATCGGATTGGACTGAATTATAAATTATTGGGTTAAAAATCTAGGAAGTACTTGTAATTAGACTCGATATGGAAAAGTCCCAAAAGCCCCTTATGTTTAAAGCAAGGGACAACAAACCTTGGTTTGTTTAACTAGGGTTGTTGCCCCACCTAATCCTAGTTAAACTAGGAGTTCGTTTTTCTAGTGAAATAGGCTTTTACAATTCAACAAGGGTTTCACCTTTTCTCCCTATAAATAGATGGCACAGGTAGGACTAAATATAGAATTTTAAGATATTATTATTCTACTTGAAAAAATTGATGATTTATTCTCTAAGTATTAATTCTATTTTTTAGAATAACAATTCCGTCGATTTCTTGAGAGAGATTTTGTTTTCACACTGAAAGTAAAGAAAACTATTTTTGGTTCTATGTTTGATTCGAATCATTCGAGTTCACACTCGAAGCAGTTCATAGTACGAGAATAACGGAGAAGGTCGTTCAGTTGAAAGCTGGGAACAACAAGGATCCGTCTAGCTAAAAACACATGTGCGATTTTGATAAATGGTTTATTTCTATAAATATCAGAAACTGGCTTAGTTTTCAAAATTTTATTTTTCCGCTCTACATGAAAACCGTTTTCGAATCAAATTTTTTCCAACATAACATATCATGAAAATCAAATAAAAAAATGCCAACTTTATACTACACTTAGTTGTCCTGAAGGCATGCCCAAACTTTATACTACACTTAGTAGTCTTGAAGGCATGTCCAGACTGCTTTCCAAAGTACCATAATTGAACTCTCCCTTATTACATTCCATTACAAAAGAAACTTAATAAGTGCTTATTCAATGCTCTTATCATAAGCGTGTTAACCTCATATGATATCATTAATCTCTTTGGGTTAAATTCATTCACCCAATATGATCTTATTTTATCTCTTGGTAACCATTACATCTTCCTTTATAAAAAAAGTCAATTACTAAAAAATAGTAATTAAATCATTTTTCCTAAACAAATGACTTGTTGCCACATCCCTTTTTTAACAACCATGTAATGTCAATGAGAGGATATCATTTACCCTTATAGGACCATGATTCCAATGTTGTGGAATGAGGCTAAATAATGCAGAAGTTGTATACCTAACGTACTAGCTTTTGACTCTTTAGTTATTTAAACTCAGACTTTTAATACATCAAAGTATACGAGTCACACATACATAGTAAGTCACTTACTCAATATTGATGTAAATCACACTATGAACAACACAAGTGAATTAATCCATAAATGGATTTAGGATTAATTTAACTTGGATCCTATTTAGACTTGTCAATGGGCTAGGCCGAAGGCCCGCCCAAAAAGTAGGAGGGTTTGAGCAAAAATATAATACTGAAAAATGGGCTTGGACAAAAAAATAAGACCAGGGTCAAGTAAGCTTTTTTTGGCTCGGGCTCGACCCTACCCAACTCGAATTTGCAAAAAAATGTTGTTTTTATTTTTTTGCCATTGTTTTTTCATTGTTTTGCTATCATATTGCTATTATTTTGTTGTTATTACTTAGATATTGTATAATTCTTGTTTTATTATTAATTTTGCTACTATTGTAGAGGTATTTGGTTGCTAAGTTGCACTTATCTTTGTGTTATTTAAGTATTCTTTAAAGTTTTTTCCATTTGTTAGGAAACATTTATTTTAATGTTTTTGGTGTATTTGATGTATGCTATTTTTAAATTTATTTTTATATAAAAATAATATAAAATTTTAGTATGGGCGACTCGAGTCAGGCTCGAGTTTTAGCATTTTTATTCTGGTCGGGTTTGGGTAAACTTTTAAGCCCATTTTCTTGGTCAGGTTGGGCCTAGAAAATGAGCCTAAATTTTTTACTTGACCCGACCTAGCCTGGCTCATGGACAACTCTAGTCCTATTCGATGTATTGTCAATCCAAACAATCACATCTATGTCTCTATCTTTCAGGAGTGAACCACTACGATACCCAAGACAATGTATCTCCCCATTTGGGCTTGATAGATGGCACAATAGTCCTTTAACTAATTTGCTCAGTTTTTATTCATCAGACTATGGACCTTTTAGATTACCTACTAATACGAGTTGTCTTTTCACATTACGATCCGACCACGTAATGCAACTTAGTATTAGTTAAATGTTAGGCAATCAATGAGTCAATATTTGCTTATGTTTTATTTTTTGTGCAAAAATTGTTGATGACAAATGCAAATGGTATTAATTTGAACAATAAAATTTTATTTTAAACCAATTTATTCGAAATATTACAAATATAAATGATGAATAAATTTGATCTTACTCATGATTATGTTGACATCCTTGGTCCGGCAATTCCTATCTTGATCTTAGTTTTGCTTTTATCTTATGTTAGTATTTATTTATTGAGTATTGATAGAAGTGATGTATTGTAGGTTGGCTAGGTTTATCTCTTATATTTTTTTATCTTTCTATTTTGTGTTCATCTTAGGCTTGAAGCTTTTTGAGCTATTATAACAATATGTCCCTTTGAGATTTGAGCGGTTATAAAGTGACACAATGAAGACCTAATGTGGTATTGAAAAGAAAGAAATAAAATGTTGCGCATGATTGAATTGTGTTTAGGAGAATTGAAAATTGTATAAAATATAGAGTGCATTCTACCTTTTAGGTTGTGTTGTGCTATCTTGAGGCCAAGTTTTATAAGACTAATAACTTGATGTAATTGTTCTTTTTTTTTAGTTCTTGTAGTTGTCCATTAAATGGTTGTAGGTTCATGGGGAGGGTTTCATTTCAATTAGTTTGTGAACAGGGCTGAATCCAAGGGGGAGGTAGTGGCCTTGGCACCCAAAATGGTAAAATTACTTTCAAAGTCCCTTGAAAAATTATAAAAGCTATAAGTTAGTATAATGATAAAATTATCTTTTGTCCCCTCAAAAAATATAATTTAATTTTGGACCTTTAATTTTTTTTTTTTGGCTTCACCCTTGTTTGTGAGCATCATCCTCCAAAAGGTCATTGGTGTGCCAAAGTAATATGTGCATATTTTAAGGAAATTTGTACTAGATATCTGCTTTTAAGGAATAGTGCTTTACTGATTTGGCAAGGCGAACTTTGTGGAAGTATATATTTGACATTATCTTATTGAGAAAATTTGCTCTACCAGTTGACTAGTAGTTTTTGACAAAGTTAATTGTTTGACTTGATGTTTTCCCTTGAAGGATTATGCTTTATTGATTAAATGGGAGTAGATCTTTGAGAAAGTTGGTTATTTGGCTTGATGTTTTCCCTTTGGGGATTATGCTCTACCAACTAAGTGGTGGCAGATTTTTTAGGAAGCTAATTGTTTGACTTGATGTTTGCCCTGAAAGATTATGTTCTACCGATTAAGTGGGAGTATATGTTTGAGGAAGTCAATTGTTTGATTTGATGTTTTCTCTTGAGGGATTATACTCTTTCAACTAAGTGGGAGTATATGTTTGAGGAAGTTAATTGTTTGATTTTTGAGAAGTCAATTGTTTTGACTTAATGTTTTTCCCTAAGAGATTATCTTATATCGATTAAGTAAAAATAAATATAAGGAAGTCAACTGTTTGATTTGAAGTTTTCCTTTAGAGATTATGAATTATTAATGATTAAGTGGGAGCATATTTTGGAGGAAGTTAATTATTTGACTCAATATTTTCCTTCGAGAGATTATGCTTTTTAGGCGAGACATATATTAGTATCTGTAACTAGTTGAATTGTGATGATGTGGGAGATTTTCTAAAAAAAGGTATCATTAATAGTTGATTAGGTAATGTGTTGGTTGGAGAAACTATGTATAAACATACTGTTTTCATGATTTTTTATTGATTTCGTGTATCGAATGATATGATTGTATGATATACGAAACGTGTGGCACGATGTAAAGGCATTCTTATAGCTAATTGTTTATTTTTGAAAAATTATCTTTTAAAATTTGTTTGAATTGAATATCTTATGAATAGTTTGTTCAAAAACAAATTAGCCCCAAAAGTTGTACCCAATTAACACTTTGATACCTAAAGTTTCAAAATGTTATACCTATTATTCCAATGCTTAGTTACATTAAAAAAATGACGTGACACGCTCCCAACATACCACGTCGCACTTTTTTGTGTGAAATAAATTCAAAAAAGGAAAAATATTGAATTTATTTCAAAAAAGGAATTAAACCACATGGCACATTTGAGAGCGTGCCATGTCAGTCTTTTAACAAAACCGGGTTTCGAAATAAATTGGATTTTTATTCATAAAAAAGGCCAATACAACTATCATGGACCTAAAAGCCCATAAGATACAACAAATCAAGCCCAAAGCCTAAGCCCAAAATGCATAAGCCCTATAGAAACCCTAGATATTAATAGCATCAACGTCTCCCCGTACACAGATGAGTAGGGGAGCAAGCATCATAAAATTGTCGAGAAGTCGCAACACTAGCCTTAACAATAAGCTTGCCTTTGATGGGCCAAGTGAACATGAATCCCAGGGTAAGAAAGACGTTAAAATTGCCGCAACGTTGATGATAATCGAACCAAGGTCGAAAAAAGCCTTCAGTAATCAACCATAACAACCAATAGAGGAAACCCTGATGCGATGACACCATCAGCCATCAAGGAACATGATTAGCCAAAACTTCAGGGAGATGTCGGCGTCACAATAGACAAGATAAAAGCTTTGCAAAGCAGAAAGAAAAATAAAACGACTTAGAGTGGAGTCTCACTAGTTGCCGGAGTGATGGACAATAGCAAAGTAGGCAAAACCATGGAGATCCTAAGCTCAACCTCTTGTCAACGTATTATGGCTGAGAACGGGAAAATAATGAGGCCTAGAGTTACTATGCCAAAAATGGACGGTGGTTGTAGATGTAAGCAAAGCCAGTCTGACGTCCACTCATAGTTGAGCCAAACCCAAATGATTTGAAAGAAAGAAGAAAATGAGATGTCTAGATAGAAGGAAGAGAAAATTCACAAAGTGATGTTTTGGTACAGATTTAGGGGCTAATTATAGTTTAACCCAAAATAAATATATATACTTTAACACTTAATTGAACTCGCAGACTAACCATTGTTTTAAATGTCTAAATATCAATATATATCTTTTCATAGGATAAAAACCTCAGTTGCTCAAGTTTTTTAAATCAAATCTTTACTTTGTTGGTTTGTCCTTCGTGTTGGTCATTAGTTGCAACTTCTTCAACAATATTTTATGATTTTTTTTATTTCAATCTACAATATTGTGATTTTTGTTTTGTTCACTATATTTTCTCTAAAAGCAGTGATATTTTGGTTTTTAGTTTCTGATCACATTCTAGCATATATATGTAATTTGCTAAGGTAAGAATGCTACCAGATCTAGCGAAACTATTCTCAGTGGTCTTTATCATGGTCAAGCACAGTGATAATATTTGTAAAATTGAAATATGAAATGATGAGGAGGATATGTCATCAAAGACTTGGGCTCTTGGTCATCGTTAAGTTAATCTAATAATGATGATGGGATAAGGTACAAGTTTCATTGATTTAATTAAGGTAATAATTTTTATTTTTTATTTTTAAATTTTGTTAGTGGTTACAGTCAATTTATTTGTTCATGTTTTGTGAGATTATTTTACACACAGATTTATAGATCGATTTGTAGTGTTCTATGTTTGTACTATACCATGTGTTTGTATTCTTATGATTAATTGTACCCAGAAATAATTTCTTTAAGACACGGATTTGGTGGATATCAATATCGAATAAAGAAATAAGAAAAAAACTCTCTATCTCAATAGCCACACGTTCATCTCCCTCAACAGTCTCAAAGCTTTGAACTTATTTTAAATTTTATTTTAAAATATGGAAACCCCACCTTTTCCCTGTTCTTCTCTTCTTTACACTCTATTTTTCCTTTGATTCTGCCGAATTCTTTAGATTCTTTCTTCAATTTCAAAATTAGAAAGAAAAACCTTTTATTTCCTCTCAAGCCCATCAAGTTCAGAACCCTAATTTTACTCTTTTTGAAACTCAGACAGTACAAATTTCGCGGATTCCTTTTGGACAAATATACTCACAATCATATATATATTTCAACAACAAAAATAAAATCGAAATCTTAGAGTCTGAATAATAAATCCATTGCCTTCTTTAAGTTTAAAAATGCTTTTAAATTGAAGATTTTTAATTATCTGGGTTGATTTGAAAGTTTGATTTTCCTTTGAAGCTTTGAATTTTTTTTCTTTTTGAAATTTGGGGGAACTCATTTGTTTACCCTAAAAACGGATTTATTTGATTTCCTGCCCATCAATTAGTCCCTACAAAAGCCAAAGACCCCAATTTAGATTTCTTATGAATTTTTAGATTGGCTGCTTCAATGTCCGTTGAAAGGTCATTTGAAGCCTGGGAAGAGGTCCAACGCCATGGCCAGGACCTTGCCGATCGGCTAGCTCAAGGTTTTACTTGTTTAATCCAATCCCACATGATCCCACCTTCGTTTCCATGGCCAAATCCTCCAAAATCCAAGCTTTTTGACCTCGAGTTCCCATCCCAATCCTTTGGTAACAAGGATTTTGGTCTTCCCATTGATAATTCTGCTATTTTTGACATCGGAGATATCGGGAACATGATTGGCCAAGTCGGGGCGGACTTTGGTGCTGGCTTAAACGGGTTGGTGCAACAATTCTTTCGGAGGTTACCGATCCCGCTTCGAGCTGAGGAGAGTGCAGTTGTGTCGGTTAGAGGTGATATGAGTGTGAAAGGGCAGAAGGCTGAGGTGGGTGTTAATGATATGGAGGGTTTGGTAGGATTTTCGGATTCAAAGGATTTTGGGTTTGTGGGTAATGAGAGTCATTCGGAGGGAGTGGGAGATGAGGAGATTCCAGGGTTTAATTTGAAGTCTGCTGGACTACTTGGGAGACCACAGGTAAAGTTTGGTACTTGAATTTATGAACTTTGTTTGTGCTAAATTCTTGAGAAATTACTGTTTTAGCTTATAAGATTGATTTACTAATTGCGGCAAGTGCCGATACGTAAGAAGCAATTTCAATCCTAAATTGTCATAAGTAATAAGTTTAGTAAATGGAAATGGGGTTGTCTATTTTACTTAATTGATGCATAGGTTAACTTGTTCTCGAGGATTTTCCTTTACAGCCAGAAGGTTTAAAACTGATGGGAGAGTAGTAGTTAGTATTATATTTCTGTTCATGGTGAAATATAATTGCCATTACCTATGATAATTCTTTTTCAAGTTCGAAGTTAACAGTAAGTACTTTCTATAGAGGCATCTGTTTGGCCTAAGTGTTAGCTACTATATGCATGAATATTACCTGTTTGACCTAACTGATGGGAGAGTGGTAGTTAGTTTTATATTTCTGTTCATGCTGAAATATGATATGCATCTAATTTTGTTGTGCACACACCTTTATTAATTATTTCTAAGACAGGTAGGAACAAATACATATCTTGGGCTTGCCATTAGCTAGGATAGGTCTTTTTCAAGTTTTAAGCTAGCAGTATATACTTTCTATAGAGGCATGTGTTTGGCCTAATGTAGCTACTATATGTTATGAATATTATCTGTTTTTTTTCCCTTCATATGAATAGAAGTGATAGGGTTCCTTTTGTTTCCATTTTGTGAAATGAATGTGGAATTTATGTGTGGTTTTGAATTGGTTGATTTCCTCTCACTTTACATTTTTTTTACTACTACTATTGCATGTATGTCTTAATTGTTTTGTTTTCTCATTGTTAATCTTTGGTTGGCTTCAGGGAATTATAAATATTACCTCAACATTTGAGAGTAGAACACGAGATTTAGAAAGTTCTTTGGTTGCAAGGGGAGACCTATGGAGAGTAGAGGCATCAAATGCCAATTCCACATCAAGGAATGATAACTCTTTATTTCTTATCCAGCTTGGACCAGTGCTCTTTGTACGAGATACAACACTTCTTTTACCAGTTCATCTATCAAAGCAACATTTGCTTTGGTATGGTTATGATAGGAAGGTATGCTAATCGTTTCAGAGAACAGTTGGTACTAGTACATTTTTTGACAAAGGAAATTGGACTACCCTGTGAATTGCATTTATGTTCTGTGAAACTTAATTTTGCAGTGTCTTTGGCACAAAAATGTCAACAGTTTGTGCTTAATGTGGTAGTATTAAGGTTATCTGATCTATTGCTTGATGATGCAAATTTCTTCTGAATCAAGCAAATATGGGATGAAATTATTTCAACTCTCTCCTTTTCCCCTCTCGTCTTCTCTGTATGTCCTTTGATCTCCGCTGTAGTTCATGTTTGGTCTAGTTTTATGGTAAAAAACATGAAACAGTAAACACATTTCTTTGCGAGTCTCCAGAGTAGTCCTTTAATTTCTTTTTCACCCAATGTTGGATTTTTTTCTGAGCTCATTTAATCTGCTTAACTTTTTTTATATGACTAAATTTCAAGCTCAAGCAAGTGTTGCTTCAGTTAGGATAAAAATATTTCAAGTTTTAGTTTTAATTCTATAACATTGATAGTTTTTACGTTCTTTTCTCCAAGTTTTAAGTGTCTGGATCAATTTAATTTACTTTTGCTCGATAAGAGGCACCTAATAATTTTACATAGTAGTGCTTATATTGAAACGTGAAAGCAAATAATATGGCTTGAACGTCATGTTTGGATATTTTGCTAATTGTTATCTTTTCTTGTCAGTTCTTATTTGATTATAATCTATTTGGTTTCAGAATGGAATGCATTCTCTTTGTCCTGCAGTATGGTCAAAGCATAGGAGGTGGCTATTAATGTCGATGCTCTGTCTTAATCCTTTAGCATGTGTAAGTCGGCAGCATTTACATCACTTTCTAAGTGTTTATGCTTCTGTTTCAACAGACTGAGTTTCCAAAATATTAGTTACTGGAATTAAAATATTCTAAATTTCCAGCTTTCTTGTTTCTAAGATAACTATTATCTATAATAGTGGAGAAACCTAATTTTTCTGTTTTACTGCACACTTAAGAACAGCGGTTTGTACTTTTATCATCTTCCTAGAAACAACCTTCATAGTAAGTAATGGACTGTGGTGATAGCTGAGACAATCCTCCTGACTTCTTAGCTTTCTGCACTAAATATTCAAGAAAGTTTTATCTGCTTGAGTTGATTTTCTGACATAGACAATCTCTTTGCCATGTTTACTCTCCTTTCTTTTATTCAGTCGTTTGTAGATTTGCAATTTCCAAATGGACAGTTGACCTACGTATCTGGTGAGGGGCTGACAACAAGTGCTTTCCTTCCTCTTTGTGGGGGCCTTCTTCAGGCTCAGGGCCAATATCCAGGGGAAATGAGATATAGTTTCTCATGCAAGGTCAGTCTTGAGCTCTTACTGCCTGCCAACATGACAGGCATCAGAAGTTGTAGTTATTTAGTTTTTCTGAAACAACTTTGGCGTAAGGATTCACCATTCTATTTTGGGGTGCCTTCTGTAAGAGTGCTGAAACTTTTTGTTCGGATATTTCATCAGAATAAATGGGGAACTCGTATCACACCAATGGTTCTATGGCCTGACAAATCATTTGCACTGGGTCTTTCACAAGCCTTGGCTTGGAAGCGGTCTGGGCTCATGATGAAGCCATCCATTCAATTTAGGTGAGATTCTCCTTATTTGTGTTCATTTGCAACGGTTTAGAGTTCGTAAATCTATGTCTTCTTGCCTGCACTTACAATTCATGTTGAGGAGTTTTATTACCTTTCATACACTGCCTTTCAAGATCTTCATTAAGCCTTCTTACAAATTGCATGAATTTCTTGTAAATTGAACCTGAATTGCATGATTTTCATACATATGAATTCCACCTTCTTAAGTATTCAACATGACAACTTTTCAAGGTCCATAAATTATAGTTTTTGTCTTGCATTTCGTGTAATCATCGGTAAAATACTTGAGACTTGAACTTCTGTTTGTGGAAAAACAAATTTCAGTTGGGTCATTTAACAAGTTGTTTCATATTGCTTCTGCACAGACTTTGCTCTTCCTGTATGGTTCCTTTTTCCCTTTGTTTCACTTTATTTATATATTTCTTCTGGTTATCATGTGATAGTTGTTTGTATGTGTTACATCCTTCAAGGTCTTTACCATATTGTTTGCTACATCGATGATCAGCTTGTGTCCAACATTCGGTGGAAGTAATCCGGGGTTGCGAGCAGAAGTTATTCACACAGTGAAGGATAATCTCAATCTGATATGCGGCTGTTCTTTGGTGGCACATCGTGCTGCATTTGCATCAATATCAGTAAGTTATTACAATCCGGATCTTCTTTTAAAGCTTATTTCATCTATAAAACTTGTTTGTTTGCATTTGCAAAAATTGTGAAATATCAGCTTCTGGAATTTTTGAGCTTTGACCCTTTTCTCAACTTTTCCTCTCGATGATGATGTTATTCCATTGTGCCATCGAGTTCTTTTTCCCATTTGCTTGCACTTGCATCTTCATTGAAGACGAATTACTTGGATGCTCATATTCATGTTTTTTATAGCTCATGCTTCTGTTGTGTTTACCAATTACACAGCTTGGGCGTTCCAAGTGGAACGGAAATGTTGGGAACTCGGGGATAGTAGTAAGAGTTGACACGCCGCTGTCCAGTGTGGGACGTCCATCCTTTTCTGTTCAGATAAACAACGTAATTGAATTTTGATAAGTTTGACACCCAAAGCATGGTGTAGAAGTGTATATATAAAGTGTCATGCACGTAGACAAATGATATCACATGTGAATACCCCGATGTTACCTCTCTTAACTACACTAATTTCTGATCCAAGTTTGGATATTCATCGCTCTTTTTTCTTTTGGTTTCAAATTCTACGTTTTACTTCTTCCTGCTGATTCTTGTTCTATAAATATCAGGTTAAATTTTGGTTTATTTTTTCTTTTCCTTAAAAGTCCTAAATGCTGTGCATGTGGGACATTAACTTGAAAAAGGAAAATGTTTAGTTTGTACTTTGTGGTTGGATCAGGAAGGTCCTCTATAAGAACGAATTTTCACTACGTTTTTGGTGTTTAAGATTGTTGGATTTGAACTCTAATTATCCAAATTAAGAGTCGAAAACCTTATTAAGAAATCAAGTTTATATTGACAGAATTTTCACACGTCATTCACTCGCAATTCTCAATCGGAGGACAACACATAAAAAAATAATTAAATTTTATTTAAGCTTACAAAATAAGTATTATAAATTTATATAATTTTTTAAAATTATATAAATTTATAAAAGTAGAGAAACCATAAAAATTCTAATGAATTACAAAAAAATAGTAATTTAAAAAAAACAAAATATTATATATAAATAACAAAAATAGTTCTGAAAATTAAAATCTTAATAACATAATGAACATACGACAATCGTTGGATAATGAGAATAGTTGTCAGAATATTTATGCTGTTAATATGTAGTTGTTGGATAATGAAATTTTAGTTTTATACCATCTAACTGTAGGTTAAAAATCCAAACTACTATACTGTACTTAAAAAATTGGAGATAAAAAAATGAAAGTAATAAATTATGAATAAAAAGGAGAGGGTCTCACAATTTTCATTTTATCTGTGGAAATTTGGAAACATTTAATCAACATGAAAATGACCCAACGACCTGATTATTCCTATTATCCAACGATTGATACGATGTCACATATTTATTTTGATTTTAGGGGTTTAATTTCTCAAATGAGGAAGCAATAAGTGCTTTTTTTTATAATTTTTATAATTTTATAAATAATCTATAATTTGATAGAATTTTTTTCTTTTTTTTTATGAATTTTTATAAGTTTTTATGATTTTATATATATAAGTTTTATAAATCTATTTTTTAATTATTTTTATAAAATTCCAAAATTTTGATAATATTTTAATAATATTTATGATTTTTTATAATTTATTTAGTAAAAAGTAAGAATTAAATTAACCGTTGCCACATATCTCACAATCTGATTATTCCGTCTATTAATTTTATGGATTAAGTCTTAATTAACTTTTTGGTTTTTCTCTAAGAACAAAATGGATGTGCACAAGGCAAAAATGAGGCTATTTTACCCATCTAATCCAAAAAATTTTAATATTTATAAAAATGACCCTGATTCAAAAACATTCACCAAAATAACCTGAAATGAATAGTAGATTTGAGTTTTGAGAACCCAATGGCTGGCACTACCTAGTGTTTTGGCCGCATCATTACTTGATGATTGTGTCAAGCTTTAAAAAAAAAATTTGAGTTTGGGAACTCAATGGCCGACACTAGAATATTTTTTTAAATCGTATCATACTGGTATAAAAAATACAAGTATTTAAAAAAATTTTGGTTCTGGCCATGTAATGGCCGGCACCAGAGACATTAAAAAAAATGTGTTAGCCAGTAGATAGCCTGCACCAGATACAATTTTTGGTTCCCAATGCACTTTTTTTTTACTTTGGGACACTGATGGCCGGCACCAGTGTATTTAAAAAAAAAATTTGGGTGCTTGCCATGTAATGGCCGGCACCAAGTACAATTTTTGGCTCCAATGCATTTTTTTTATTTTGGAATATTGATGGCCGACACCAGTGTATTTAAAAAAAAATTAGTGTTGGCCATGTAATGGTTGGCACCAGGTACAATTTTCGGTCCCCAGGGGAATTTTTTTTTTACTTTGGGACACTGATGGCAAGCACCAGTGTATTTAAAAAAAAATTGGGTGCTGGCCAGTAGATGGCCGGCACCAAGTTCAATTTTTGGCTTCCAATGCATTTGTTTTTTGGAACACTGATGGTCGGCATCAGTGTATTTAAAAAAAAATTGGGTTTGGGCATGTAATGGTCAACACCAAATACATTTTTTGTCTCCCAATACAATTTTTTTTTTGGTTTTGGGATACTGATGGCCGGTACCAACTTTATCATATTAAAAAATTTATTTTTTCTTATCTTGAAACACAAATGGCTAACACCAACCCCTATAAATAATGGATGATTTGGGTTCTAATAGTGTTAATGGATGAGAAAAGTTTTTCTAAGAGAGCCATCAAAATGAGAGTGTTTTATAGTATATCATCAAATGAATTTTTTGTAGTAGATTGTAGATGTGAGTTTTTCGCAGTGTACAACTGAATTTCGGAGTTGAATTATATACTATCATGTTTTAACGAAGTTGAATTATATACTTCATGTCCACCTTAAAGGTTATGCCATTAAGGGTTGGATGACTTTCTGCGCCATAGATGGTTAACCGAGATGTCCAACGCAAATATACATTATATATGGTGCACTAGCATTTATTCCGCAACTTATAAGTGGGGTATTGATGCAACGTAAACCTGATTCAAGCAGAAGACGACTAATTCTGAAGAAACTACTATTCAAAATAATTGTATTATTTCTTTAGAATGTTTGTATTTTTTAATATCTGTAAATTTAATGTAGTTGTTTAGGATTTAAAGTTTCATTTTTATATTTTCGTGTATTAATTTCTTAGAATGTTTGTATTTTTTTGTATCTGTAAATTTAATTTAGTCCGTATTATATGTAGTTTGAATTTAAAATTGTCGTATATTAATTTTACCTATCTGTTTGTAGTTTGTTGGGTGTTTAAATTTAATTTAGTGCGTATTATTTTTGTTTAAAGTTTATATTTTTTGTATTAATATTGTAGAATGTTTTTATTTATTGTATCTGCAAATTTAATTTGTTATGTACTACTACTTATTCGAATTATATATTTTTTATTAAATATTTCTAAGTCATTTATTCAAACAAAATAATTATTTTAGAGAAATTAAAAACAGAATAATTACAAAATAAAGTAAATATTTACAGATCAAAATCAAATTTATCGTGATCTCGGCGACGTTCCCGGCACTAGCGTGTAATGGTCTGGCTGTCCTCATTGGCGATGTCGTGCACCTTATTGAGGCATTTGATAGTTGCTCGATCCGGCCTCTTGTGTCCCGTTCGGTGTACTTAGAAAAGTAGTATAATCATATACACCATAATTGGGAGTTAAGGGGCATTGCGTGCCCTGAGGTGCCGATGAAAAAATATCCTCAGTAATACGTGTATGTGCTTCTCGATCGAGCTCCGGGTGGTATGAGAACAATCCGGACCATGTCAAATGTTGAGGTTCGGGGTTGTCACCAAAAATATCCTTGAACAATGGAGGAAATTGGGGCTCGGGCTCGAGCTCAGGCTATGGGTGGTGTGATGATGAGTCAAATGCTTCATATTGGGGTTCAGGATTGGGGTTCGAGGCAGAATCAGTTTCGGTGTTCCCAAATGGCGGAATTTGATTACGTCGCGGTCATGTTTTCCTCTGTTGCCATTGAGAAGATTCTGGTTGTGCATCTCCTAGGATCAGTATATAATGAAAAGGGCTTCCCGTGTGCCATATATCATTCTGCATACTCGAGTGTAGGGGAGAACCCTCCCTCTAAGACATACAAGGGAGGGCGCCTCGAATGTCGATCATTCCACAGAAAGATATACGATTCATGTTTTTTCGCCTAATTTAAAATGTCCTGGCCCGAACCCTTTTTGTCAATTCTGTGAGCTTCTTTGATGTCGACGGAAGGTGTAACACCCCTTACCCGTATTTGACGCCGGAATAGGGTACAATGCATTATCGAACTTAAATACAAGCAAACATATATTTTCGAGCCATAAAATTTCGTCCAAATTTAAAACCATTCACATTCAATCACAATGTCCCTATTACGAGCCTACGAGGCCCAAAACATACTTTGAAAATGGTTCGGGACTAAACCGAGAACTTTAGAAAATTTTGCAACAATTAGAAATTTTTTCACTAAACAGGGGTCACACGCCCGTGTAGGCAGGCCGTGTGGTCTCACATGCCCGTGTCCCAAACTCGTGCAACTCTCTGTTTGTCACCCAAGAACAAATTGAAGACACACGACCAAGTCACACGCCCGTGTGCTTGGCCGTGTGGTCGATTTAATAATTACGATTTTTCATAAAATAGGTGCAGACTTCACACGCCCAGGATACACGTCCATGCTTGGGGCCGTGTCATCCACACGGCTGAGACACACGCCTAGTCTTTGCCCGTGTGCTCAACTCTGAGCATTCTGTTTTGCAAAATTTAGGGTGCAAGGGACACATGGTCGGAACACATGCCCGTAGGGCAAGCTGTGTGTCGCACACGACTTAGACATACGCTCGTATGTCTACCCGTGTGGACAAAAATAAGGCTATTTACCAAGCCATTTTGCCACCCTTTGATGCAAACACCTACACAACACAACATAGCACCAATTCAAGCATTTACATCCACCAAATCAGCCACAATCAAGATATCAACACATCATTCACATGCTACCATCCATCATACATAAACATCACATATTTATCAGTTCAAACAAGTAAAACCCCACATCCATGAAAGACATCATCATATAAATTGCTTATACCAATAGTAGCCAATTTCAAGTGGCCTTATACAAAATGAACTTTCAACCAATATAAGCCAACACATTTTGCCAAATCAATTATGACACATAACAAAATGACCAAGTCCCCTATACACGCCATAACTCAAAATGTTAAAATCATTGGTACCAAAATATTTGTTGAAAATGTGAGTGGATCTCCGACAGTCTCTGATCCCAGAGCTAGCTTGGCGACACTAAAAGACAAGGGAAAGAAAGGGGAGTAAGCTTTAAAGCTTAGTAAATTCCTATGCAAATAATAAGCATCATAACCATACATTAAACATACTATTAGCATAATGAAAATTGGCATGAATGTTATAAATTCTTATAGTCATACTTACTCAATCACAACCTTACCAAAGTTTCATCACATATCGAGCTCATTACATATAAGTTTTACGTACATACCTGTACCAACTTGTAACATACCATAGTCCTTCCCAACTTTAACATTCCCATTGAACACTCGGAATATTAACGGATACTTGGAAATCTTGCACAAAAGTGCCAAATATGTAGCCAAAGCTACCTCACATCTCATATTACATATCGCTCTTGAGCTATTCACGGGCCTACTGACACAAGCTGTCAGTCAAGACGTAGCTACTCAATGCTGCTCACACAAACTGTCAGGTATCCGCAACATATGCCAGACTACCCAGCCACTAGCAGGACGTATGAGACCAACATCTCGATCACATAGACACATGGGTTCCTAGTGACATGTCACTCGTATCCTATTCTATTCCTAAGGCTCAACCGAGAATTCTCACTTATTGAAACTTTGTTAAGTACATCCAGAGAGTTAATCACAATTCATACAATATTAAAGCATTTAAAACATAAATATAACAATGCATTATTTATATACGAACTTACCTCGGTACAAAAATAGTAGAATTTGACCTAATCGTCAAACACTTTGTTTTTCCCCCAATCTAGGTCCGAACCTATTTTTCTTGATCTATAATAAAAAAATTTAACTTATTTAATACACACATTTTTCAATTCAGTCCAAAAATCATATTATTTCAAAAATAAATTTTTGCCCCTAATGTTTCACATTTTTACAATTTAGTCCCTAAGCTCGTAAAATGATTTTCATCCAATTTCTTCATTACCCAAGCCTAGCCGAATCTTTGTTGTACTCATACTAGCTCAGATTTTTCATTGAATCACACTTTTACTACTTATTTTATAACTTTTACAAATAGGTTCTTTTTGACATTTTTATCAAATCACCTAGTAAAAGTTGTTTATCTAACACCAAACATGCATTTTCTACATTAGACATCAAAGTACACAAATATCTATCATGGGTAAAATTGTATACTTTGAGTTTCTTTCAAATTAGTGGTAGAAATAGATAGATTAGGTTACAAAGATCTCAAAAACATGAAAATCATTAAAAACGGGGCTAGAACGAACTTACAATTGAGCTTGAAAGATGAAAAAACCCTATCTATGGAAACCCTTGAGAAATTCGGCCATGGAAGGATGAAATTGAGAAGATGACATCTTTTATGTGTTTTACTTTGTCTTTACTAGCCAAATGACCAAAATGCCCTTCACTTAAAACTTTGAAATTTCACTCTACCATGTCCATTTTTGTCCACTAACTTAAAAAATGGTTTAATTACCATATAAGGACCTATAATTTAAAATTTCATAGCAATTAGACACCTCTAGCATATAGAACTCAATTTTTGCACTCTTTGCAATTTAGTCCTTTTTGTTAAATTGAGTGCTCAAACGTCAAAATTATTGAACGAAATTTTCACAGAATCATTCCATTAAACTTTAGACTATAAAAATATAAGAAAAATAATTTTTTTTACGTCGGACTTGTGGTCCTGAAACCACTGTTCCTACTAGACCCAAAATCGAGCTATTACAAAAGGGTTCAAGATAGGTTGTGCGCAACTGAACTGCCTCAATACCCGACCTCCATTGTGCCACTCCACCATATGAAAATGAATCAACAATACATTTGACATGAACAACTGTTACTAATAAATAACCCATGATGTATGAGTGCCGCGATCTCTTCCTCGACATATGGCATCCATAGAAATTGCAAAATATAGACAACATGTTATTAGTTAATTTTTTGTGCAATTATTGTGTTTAAAAATAAAGATTTGGAAGCATATTTTACGCCATCTCCAGAATAAGTCTCTATCATCACAGGTACGGTGAACGATCACCCGATTCTCGGTACAGTTGTTCATCTAAAAAAAGAATAAATTATCAGATTATTTTTTCATGAAAAAAATAAGTATACTATACTATACAATTAAAAAATAGATGGCAAAATTGAATTATACATTTTATCTATTCATGAGTGGCCACACATACGGTTGGTGGCTCACTGATGCCAGAAATGTACGCGGCTCAAATTCGCGGCTACCCCAAAACTCGCGACATTCAAATATGGCAAAACTCTTCAATCGGGAAAATAACCGGGATCATGCAACCTGGGTCTCACAACTTGGTATAGATTCTGCGTTTATAGTAAATATAGAATGCTATATTTCTCTTTTAAAAAATAATTTAAATGAATATTTAAAATTAAATGAGACATTTTTCTTCTCGTTTACCTTATTCACATAGGTTGCAATGTAGTTGTTGTCATTTAAAATAATATTAGGATTAGGATCCATGGAGTGATCAGCGATGGTCGGCGGTGGTTGACGGTTAACGATGATTGTCGGAGGTGTTTAGAGGTGATTGGTGGTCGTCGATCGGCAGAGAACGGTGGTGGTCGACAGTTAATGGCAGAGGTCAACGGTGAGCAGTAGTTATCGGCGGTGGTCGGCGGTTTTGGGTTGAAGTACCTCAATTATAATGGGAGACCATAATGGTTGAGCAGGGGCAAAAAGTAAAAAAAAAATGTTTTAAATTTGCCATGCTAGTGATAGCCAATGGAAGGCCAAATTGACCCTAGTTAATGCTGACGCAGGCCCTGTCATTTCAACTTTTTGTTTTTATTTCATTTCATTTCCATTTCCATTTTCATTTCCATTTAATTTAAATTAGTTTTTTCCATTTAAATTTAATTATTTCTCATTTCAAATTGTTTTTTTTTCATTTCAATTTTTATTTTTATTTTCATTTCAATTTCATTTCATAATCATTTAAACTTTCATTCCATTTTATAATCATAATTTCATTTCATAATCATTTAACATTTCATTTCATTTTATATTCATTACAAATTACATTTCATACTCATTTAACATTTTATTTCATTTAAAATTTTTTTCCTAATATACAAATTTGTTTTCATATTAATCACAAGTAGTCTCATTTCAGTTTATCTTTTTTCAATTCAAAATTTTCAATTCATTTCATATTTTTTCATATTAATTAGAAATACTCTCAATATTAGGGTCATTTAAAATTTTTCATAGTTTATTTAATTTTTTTCTCAATTTAAATATCACTCCATTACAAAATTTTAAATTTCATTTAAATTCAAAAAATTTCTCATTTTATTTTTTTTGGGTTTTTTGAGCTTTTTAGGCCTGAAATGTTGGGTCAAATCGTAGGCACTAGGCCTGTTGGTGTCGGCCACTGATATTCCATTTCCCAAGCCTGTCGTAGGCCTAGCCTAACATGCCCTTTCATCTTTTTTTTTTCATTTCATTTATATTTCCATTTCATTTCATTTCATTTCATTTGTATTTCCATTTCATTTCGTTTCATTTCATTTCTATTTCATTTAAATTATCTTTTTTTTTCCATTTAAATTTATTTTTTTCTCATTTCATTTAAATTATCTATATTTCCATTTTAATTTAATTTTTTTCTTATTTCATTTAAATTATTTTTTTCCATTTTAATTTAATTTTTTTATCATTTCATTTAAATTATCTCTCTTCCCATTTTAATTTAATTTTTTCTCATGTCATTTAAATTATCTTTTTTTTCCATTTAAATTTATTTTTTTCTCATTTCATTTAAATTATATTTTTTCCAATTTTAATTTTTTTTTCTAATTTCATTTAATTTTTCCATTTAAATTTAATTTTTTTCTCATTTTATTTAAATTATCTATATTTCCATTTTAATTTTTTTTTCTCATTTCATTTAAATTTATTTTTTTCTCTTTTCATTTAAATTATCTTTCTTCCCATTTTAATTTAAGTTTTTTTCATATTAAATTTTCTCTCATTGTAATTTATTTTATTTAATGTGTTTTAAATTAAATATGTATGTATATTGTATTATATTTAATCAACTGTATGATTTGAATAAAGTATACCATTTGTATAATTTTTCATATTTTTACAATGTTTTTACAAGAACATGTGCTCAATAATATATCATTTGTTATCTCTGAGTCCGACATTACGAGGCAATTGACCGGAAACATAGAGATATGGGCAAGTTGATCGGTTATGTCCGGATGTTCGACATACAATGCACAATTTGGGTTCGCCCATCTCCTTGATGTCCATGTCATTTTGAATTCTCGTCGATTGTGGTCGATCTTTAGGATGTCTATAGAGACTATGGTCAGACACCATATCGAAAGTAGGGGGTGGAACTTCCCAGTTTAAGACATCAGGGATTACAGGAAATTCGTTCCCCTATATACGCAATATGCATTGCAACGTGTAGATCTCATCTATGAATTGTTCAACATTTAAGTTTTCTCTCGTACACGTTGCATGAACATGCGCACACGAATATCGAAGAGTCTGGAACATCCCGCACTCGCATCGTTTGTTTCGCAGATCAACTGCATATGACCTAGGTGGAAGACCCGAATGACGACCGATGTACTCTTGAACTCGAAAAGTCTCCAAGTCGTGCGAATACAATTTTGCATTCATTGTTTGTGCCCTTCGACTATTTACCGCCATTCCCTTTCAGACTGCCTCAACGTACACGTGCTTGGCCATGATCTACTTAGTTTGTCTCAACCCTATCCTAAGCATCAAAGTGGCCAACCTATAAAATGTTACCGAGAAAATAATAGAAATCGGCAGATGAAGTGTGCGCCTCAATACAGAGTTAACCGCCTCTTCCAGGTTGGTCGTCATTTGCCAATACCAAAACCCTTCATCGTAACTTTGAGTCTATTGACAGTTCTCCATGCCACCCAACCATGTCCGGAGATTTGTTGGTAAAGAAGACATATGAGATTCAAGCCTTGTGAACCTTTGCTTGAATCTTCGCGATTTTAACTCATGAGTTGCATATACAATTTGGAAACTTACAGGTTGAAAAAATTTGAAAAAGAATTTTTGAAATGAATACAAACAATATTTTTTACCCATGTTCACGAGTTCTTTTTTCCAATCTTTATTCTTATACTCTCTATGGAAGTTTTCCGCGATGTGCCGGATGCAATAAACGGACCTCCACGGAACTCTCGATCGCCTTATCGCAGCAAGTAACCCTTTCGATCTATTTGATATAAGGAAATGTTGTCTTCTCTGACAACGTGCCTCCGCAGATTTCTGAGGAAAATTTCCCAAGACTCGAAGCACTCACAATTCAGGATGGCGAAAGTGATCGAAAGTATATTTCAGTTGCCATCTTGTGCAACAGCAATCAGGAGTATTTATGTGTATTTGCTGTACAACCAGGTCTCGTCCACCTGCACCATCGGTTTTTAGTTAGGGAAGACCCTAACACATGGCTCGAACATCCAAAACAATTGGTGAAAAACTCGTTTCCTCGATTATATCTCCCAGTACGGGCCTTTATATGATAGTGTTTACACATCAGTCACTGTCTCAGGCACATACTCTTGCATCCCAGCTATTCACCCTTGAATCTCATTGTATGACGCATCCCAGTCACCATACAACTCTCGCATTGCCATTTGCTTTTCCCATGATGTCTTTTGGTACGACACTTTATACTTAAATCGAGCTTGCATGTCTGCAATAAGGACCGTCACCTAAATGGTGGGCAACTCTTTCACCAAAGGGATGATGTAGTTGCATATAGTTTTTGCATCTAACTTTTGATGGTCTTGCGACATACAAGCATATGTGTACATGTGTGGACCTTCTAGTTTCCTTATCATCCAAACCTGTGTCTACTGTATTAACGCAGCTCGAACACGCTAGTTACAACCACTTAAGGCTTTCCAACATTTTTCTACGTACAAAGACTGCGTCGACTTCATTACTTTATAATCCACACCTAACTTCAAGTTAAGTTATTTTATAGCATGTAAATAGTCTTTTTTGTTATCAAATTTTTGTCCTACAAACAACTCTTCATCGTCGAATTCATCATCAAGTAGGTGAGCCAAAACAATGTTTGTATATTCCGAAAACTTGAGTGCAAGAGTCGCATCAGAATTCACGTCGATCATGAAAGACCCTGGATTATTTCTTATAACTATACAAAGGCCTATGTTTCAGGCCGAATGGGGGTTTGTATTTTCATCCTCCACCGACCTTTCCTCGTTTATGTCTTCAAGGATGTTATCCAAATCGGGGTCACTGAAATCATCGTTGATATCACGGTGGGACTGATCATCATTACCTGACCCTTCATCACCATATTTTATGGTGGCCAACATTTCTGGATGGATCTCTAGATGAGTACATGAGTTTGGGATGTTATACGAACATTTTCTGATGTTTGGATTTTCTGGAGTTGGCATTGACTGTCCAAAACCCAACTGATCTTCCTAGGAGATGTTAAGATCAAAATCAATTCCAGAGCATTGGCTTGCTGGAATTACAATTTGAATGGGATCCGGTTCAGCTATCTTCGCGAACAACTTAACTGGGCTGGGATTTTCTATCTCGGGGGGCAATAAATTGCTATCATTGTCACTAGATCATCATCATCTTCAAGCTCCATTTCTGATAACTTGAATGGATCAGTTGAAACCAGAAATCTGTAAAACAATCTCAACATTTACTTTCCGCAACGAGTTGCTATCTTTGTACTGATTTTTTGTTTTAAATTCGCTAGCGAAACATGCTTGTTAAATCTTATTCCTATTTTTTTCCGACTTTGAAATACACAGCCTTCTTCAGTTGTATTTTATCATTTCTCCATCGAAATGAACATAAACAAACAAAATTTGAGAACTCATCTTAAAAAAATTTTGCTTCTTTCTCAACAAAGAAAAAACTAATATTTTTTATCTCGATTTTCAACTAATAAAGCAAAGAAAAACTCAAATGAAAGACAAAACACCTATATATATATATATCTAATAAATTTGGTGCTGGTCATCTACTTGCCAGCACCCAAATTTTTTTTTTAAATGAGACTGGTGCCAGCCATCAGTGTCCCAAAGTAAAAAAAAATTGCATTGAGAGCCAAAAATTGAACTTGGTGCCGTTTATCTACTGGCCAGCACCCAAATTTTTTTTAAATACACTGGTGCTGGCCATCAGTGTCCCAAAGTAAAAAAAAAATACCTTGGGGACCGAAAATTGTACGATGGCCAGCACAATTTTTTTTATTAAATGTACTTGGTGACAGTCATTCCATGGTCAGTACCCAATTTTTTTTTAAAGTACACTAGTGCCGGTCATCAGTGTTCCAAAATAAAAAAAAAGGCATTGAGAGCCAAAATTTGTACTTGGTGCCTGCCAAATTTTTTTTAAAAATGCACTGGTGCTGGCCATCAGTGTCCCAAAGTAAAAAAAAAAAATGCTTTGGGAACTGAAAATTGTACCCGGTGTCAGCCATCTACTAGCTAGTACCAAAATTTTTTTTAATGTCTTTGGTGCCGGTTATTACATGGCCAAAACCAATTTTTTAAAATACTGATATTTTTGTATACTAGTATAATATGATTTAAAAAAATACCCTAATGCCGGCCATTGGATTCCTAAACTTGAAAAAATCATTTTTTTAAAGCCTGGTATAATCATCAGGTAATAATGGAGCCAAAACACTAAGTAATGTAGGTCATTAGGTTCCCAAAACCCAAATCTACTATTCATTTCAGGTCATTTTAGTAAATGTTTTTTAACCAATGTCATTTTCATAAATATTAATTTTTTTTGAGTTAGATGGGTAAAACAAAAAAAATAAAAAAAATAAAATGATAAACCCCTCTCGTTGGACTAAATTCAGTCCAACATATACCGCATGATAAATGGGTTGAGGTGGAATGTGGATAACCTTTTTTCTTTTTTTCTTTTGAAATATATGATTCACATTTGCTTCTTTTAAAATAATTTCCTTAAGAAATAAAATCCATCCATAAAACCTCAATCCTCACTATATTATATTTAGTTTAATTAACTATAGAGAAACTTAATTCAATTATTGCTTGGGTTATTTGCAGGAAGCTTTTAAACTCAGAGCAAGATGATTGTTGTTACCCCTAAACTTCCTTAACAGGCTGTACGCAGATGTTTCTCAAACCAATGATATAGTTGCCTAAGGGTATCAAATTACCACAATTATCATCTGAAGATAGCCATTGAATTATATATCAACCAACTCGGATAATGCAGCACTACAGCAGCAGATCATCAAGAATCTGAGATGCAATACACAGTTTATGATCGTCTTCCTCGAAAACCCTAGAAACCACCATTAACCATGTACCTTCATCAATGGCATTTCGTTTTGCTAGACTCCAAAACTCTGAATAATAACTTCATGTTCTCTACCTGACCCAACCCAGAAACAAATTTGTGTATACTTGCAGAATGTGGTACATAGCCCTTGAAAACCATCTCATCCAAAATGAATGCTGCTTTCTTCAACTGTGATCCACCACAAAGCCCATCAAAAAGCATCCTATAGGACACAACATCAGGTTTACACCCCTGCCCCGGCATATCTTCGAATAAATCATTTGCTTCACTCCATTTCCCATCTTTGCATAACATGCCAATCAACATGTTATAACTAATGATATTTGGTTTACACCCTTTATCAGGCATTTCTTTAAGCACTCTATAAGCTGATCCAAAATCTTTCACCTTACAAAGCTCATTAATCATCACATTGTATGTTGTTGTATCCGGTTTAATCCCATTCAACTCCATTTCGTCAAAGACCCCGTAAGCCTCATCCTGCCTCCCAACATTAAAAAGCCCACTAATTAAAGTGTTGTACATAGCCGAATTCGGTTTCATATTATTCGTAATCATTTCATCCTTAAGCCTGAGTGCCCAAGTCAACTCACCAACACTACAAAGCCCTGTATTCATCCCCTCATAAAGACGAGTATTTGGAGATACTTTATGAATCTTAACCATGTCATTTTTCAACTTAAACGCTTCCTTTATCTTCAATTCCACGCAGAGCGCTTTAATCAACGTCCCAAACGTCACCTTATCTGGCTTCACGCCTTTCCTCTGCATTTCATCAAACAGGTTCCAAGCATCATCCAAACACCCATTTAAACAGCAGGCATGGATCAATATATTATAAGTACAAGCATCCGGGCGGGCATATTTTTCCATACCCAAAAACACTTGCTTCATATCATCAAACTTTTCGCTTTTCAAAAGCGCATGTAACAACGAGTTCACAGCCTTTACGGTCCTTGGGCAACGATACTGAGGCATTTCATCGAACAATTGCAGTGCACGTTCGTGTAACTTGGCCCGACCATAAAACTTGATGACATTGCAAAAAATGATCTCCTCTGGGACTATGCGCGTGTCGCTTTTGAGTTGGTGAAGAACTTGTTCCATTTCTTGGAACATTTTGACGCGACCGAGCTTGGTGATGATGAGGTCATAGGACGGAGGTCTGGGTTTGGGTTTTTGACAAGGTTGAAGGCTAGGGTTGGGTCTTTTTGGGTGCGAAGAAGAGATGAAAGCCTAAAAGGAGAGATGGGTTTTGGAATTTTCATGTCTTCGGCATTGGTTTGTTACATTTGAGTGTGGATTTTATTTATATATATTCCGTTCTTTCTGGTTTCTCCGATTTGGAAGTTTGAAAGAGCCAAATAAACATCATGATGATGACGATGATGATCCATATATCACAATGTGCAAAATTTAGATGTGTGGTTTGGGGTTTACCAAAACCAAACAATATTATTTTCGAATGTAACTAAACCACATTTTATCCTATCTCTATCCATTTCACTCCCACAAAACATTTTTTTCCACAAATGCCATCTTTAACATTATCTCATATGTTATGTTATGAATTTCCATCTACCTAAATTACCATACCATCCATTAAGAAATAATATAATATTAATTTATAAAATATACAGAGTACTACTTTATTAAATAATAAATATTTTTCTCAAAATTACAACCATCAATAACTAAAAGCAATAACTAACAACCCTTCACACCACAAATGGAAAATCTATAATTTTGAATTTGCATTATTTGTTAAATTACCTTAAGATAAATGAAAAAGTTAATATTTATCAACTTTACTGATGCGGCATCCACGTGTACTTCACGTCAATAATTAATTATTTTTAAAAAAATATAAAATATTAAATATTTTTTAAAAATTAATTAATTTCTAATTGTCATAATCCATAAGTATATCACGTCGGTAAAGTTAATAAATTTTAATTTTTCCATCCATTTTAAAATGATTTGACAAACAACGTAGTTAAAAGAAAGAAAAATTATATATTATTATGTGTACAAATAGAATAAAAATTGAAAGGGAAATGCATTAGTATTCAAATGTTGGTATGTGAATGCGGGGTTTTGATGCAAAAAGCTTAAATCAATGTACATTAATTATGGTGCATAACGTATTAGTGGGAAATGAAGTCAAACCAGAAATCTATTGTATCAAATTAAAAAGAATCTGCATTATATTTTAAAAAGAAGGGGTCAATGAATTCATGAATAAAATGCCATGGATTTGACTATTCTAGGTGAGGTGTAGACTATTTATTTATTGGAGTAGTATGATCTTAAAATGAAATCAACTAAGCATGCATCTATTCTACCTACTCCACATTATACACTAACCTTTTGACTATACAATATACATATATATTCTGGTAACCAGATATGCCAATTTCATCATTTTTCTGCTAAACCTGAACTACTCCCTACTGCTTATTTGTTTTTCACGGTGGGTAAAAATATTATTTTTCAAGTCCAAGCATTCGAAATGAATTATTATTTTTGAGAATTTTTTTATTTGAATATTACTCTCAGAGTACGTTTGGTTCACTGTAATGGAATAGAGTTGTAATTGAATAGAGTTGTAATAAGTAGTTCAACTGTTTGGTTGAATGGAATGTAATAGATCTGTAATAGAATTCTTGTGTTTGGTTGAATGGAATGATGTTGTAATAGAATAAGAAAAAAAAACTAAAATAACCAGAATACCCTTAGTTGAATTTTTTTTAGGTAGATGATTATTGTTATTATTATTAAATTTTAATAAGATTATTATTAAAAATAATTTAATAAAAATAATAAATAATTTAATCATATTTTAACATAATTATTACTAAATATAATTTAATAAAATTCTTAATATAATTATTATTATATGAATTAAAAAATCATAATATATAATACTATAAAAATAATATATAATCTACTTTATTATTTTTAAACTGCACTATATAATATGCTAAAATATTATTAGTGAAACAAATAATTTGATTATTCTACAATAAAAAATAAAATATAAGAAGTAATAAAAAACTTAAGAATTATATTTGACATCCAAACATAATATTCATATGTTCCTGGGAATGTTCCTCGAATAATTTTCAAGATTGGAATACTACAATATTTTTCTTTTCTAAAAATCGTTAATGAGATAATACAATATTTTTCTCTAGAAATCATTCACTATAAGATTGGAATACTACAATATTTTTTCTCTAGAAATCGCCATTGTAAAAGGACATGATTGAATGTGCAGAGGTTTTGCAATCCATCCCTAGGTTAAAGTAATGCGTTAATGAGATAACTTGATATCCTTAAATATTCTATTCAGTTTCCCATAATTCTCATATTTAATTCAGCCACAAAAAAAAAAAAAAAAGAGAGGAAGAAAAGAGAAACTATACATGAATAAGACAACAAATGAGTGTATGGTAGGAGCTGATATTTACATTGAAAAGATTACGAAATAACATCATCAGTTTGCCCCAAAATGTGATTCTACTCAGATCCGCCCCTCATCACTCTAATCAATAGAACATTTTAATAGTATCCAAAAGATGAGTAAGAAAAGGGCTACCAAGACAAAAAAAGGCATAATAAGCAACCAAAACAACTGTTGAAAATTCTTTAAATTTTTTTTAGATAGATAATTATTGTTATTGTTATTAAATTTTAATAAAATTATTGTTAAATATATTTTAATAAAAATAAAAATAAATAATTTAATCATATTTTAATATAATTATTATTAAATAAAATTTAATAAAATATTATATAATTTAATAACATTCTTAATAAAATAATTATTATATGAATTAAAAAATCATAACATATAATATTACAAAAATAATATAAAACTTACCTTATTATTTTTAAATTGCAATACATATTTAATGTGCTAAAATATCATTAGTGAAACAAATAATTTAATTATTCTACAATAAAAAACAAAGTATTAGAATAATAAATAGCTTGTGATTAAAAAAATTTAGACACTAAAATAGAGTTAATGATATAATTTAAATGTTAATTTATGAGTTAAGTAATAATTTTAATAGATACTTTGTTACATATAACAAACAATATAATGTTACACTTCACATTCTCATTTCATTTAAATTGTGACAGAAGGAAAGAGCATCACCATTGTCAATGGAGATTTCCATTATACTTGTAGTTTCTAAAGGTCACTTTCTCAATACAGGAAAATTCTCAGGACATGTATCATTCTTGTGATTTCATGCCAACCTAGCTCCACCAAATCCCTAAACTTGTATCTACAATAGGTATGCTAGAGAAGTACTCACATGCATCTCCGATTATGCACTTATTAGCCATCAAGTTGAATTTTTATCAGTATTGCCTTCTTGCTGTGCTTTAGAAGAATCTTCCTCTTTCTCCATGATCTGCTGGATACCCTCTTGATATCCTTCTATGAAACTCTTAAGAGCATCTCTATATGCAAAAGCCCTTGTCATGTATAACCTCTGTAAAGCAGGCCTCAAAGTCTCCATCCCTCCTCTTGCAGCAATCACTATTAAATGATTTCCATAGACAACATCAAAACAATGTAAAATTCAACAAGATAAACTATAATACCAGGAAAATAAGAGAGAGAAAAGGGTGAGAAGAGAGAAATTTGGCCTAAAAAATTTTAGTTGAAAATTTAATATCTTCTTTAACAACTGAACTTTGGCCTGGTGAAGAAGGGATTCACCAAAAATATGCCAATGGAAGTGTAAAATATAAGACTTGAACACAGGTGCCAACAACAAAATAAAACAAAATGCAATCACAGATGACTTTGAGCAGCAAGGGGAAAAAGAAATCAAAGAATAAATTCCACGCTACCTCTAGAAAAGTTCTACTAAAAAGGGAAATTTAAATGAAAACCTAATTGAACTCAAGCATTACGGGACTTTGTTTCTTGACCTCCATAAGATGTCTCAAGCACGAATCTAACGGTTTATTGCACATATAATATGCCGTATATTTTGCAAGTCATGCTATATACTTCTTGATTCATTACAGACAACTTATACATTTGAACATTTCAAGATAAGAAACCATAAAGTAAAGTTCCTCACCAATATCCTCCAAGGTCGAAGGTTCTATCTCTGTACTCTTACTCTTATCTCCATTGGATTTACCTTTAATCCCATCATCCTTCTTAGAATCGTTTGGTCTAAGATCAGGACCAAAATCCCTTACCCAACTTGCAGTATAAAGCCTAGACTTCAAGACCTAAAGAAGGATGACAGGTTTTTACTAATTATATACTAAAAATAAATGCCTCTTATTCCCTAATGCATAGGCAAATAATAGGCTCTTGAGCATTATTTGACATTCAAGTGGTTAAGTTAACTATCAAGTAAGCAGAACAGTACATAAAAGTCATTTGATCATTTCAATATCCCAATGATTTATAGTACTAAATTAAAATATACAGATTTCTCTTTCTCCGCACAACATTTTTTCTAAGCCGATTTTAAGGTACACCTGTTAAGAAAGGTTGAATCCTCCAATACATCATGGAGAAGATGTAGACATTTTACATTGACAATGATTAATGTAAAAGCAAAATGAGCATATATGATAAATTCTGCTCTAACAAATAAAGCATGAAATAGAATTCCAGTATATCAAAAATCATGGGTAGAGTAGACTACATCGTTTGCAATGCATACCACAACCATTGACACCCAAAATATGCATCAACAGAAACAGAAGAAAAGCTTCTTACAGTCAGCATAGGCCAAAATGTTGCCTTTAGTCCTTTATAGATATTAGCCGAGGATTCAAAACGCAAGAACCCTAAAACTACATAATATATACTGTTCTAGATTGCAGCCCAAACTGTTTGATCAAAGATAACTTTTGCTGGAACCACCAACCAGTCATCGAAAGGAAACAGAGCCTGGAACTCAAAGTGTTTCAGTGCTCCATGGAAAAAAAAGACTCAAAGCAGCAAAACATATAAACTATGAACCACAAGTATTACCTCTCAAAACTGGTAATAATAATGAGAAAGGGATCCATGAAGAGTAAAGCCAACAAGGCCCGATCTGAACATACGTGTCCGGTCAAAGTCGAAAAAAGGCATTTAGATTTCACTTCATTTTATTTTGAGGACTCCAGCTTTCACTTGGTTTTTGAAAGCTAATCTGCATAAAACCTCAAATTTCCAGGAAAGTACAAATCATAAATAAAGACCCCATTTTTCTTTTACAAGCAATGTTTCAAATTTCATGGTTAGTTTAGAAAGTTATAAACACCTCAACAATTTTCAAGATTAAAATCATAAAATGACGAACAAAAGAGATTAACGAACTCTAGCACAGAGAGAAGTGAAACCAGGGAAAACTACTACCAAGCAAAAATACCCTTCTCAAAACAAGAGCATACCAAAAGAAAGCTCTTTTGAAACAAATCATTATTCAACTCTAAGTAAAACAGGAAATAAAATTAAAATGCAAAAAAAAAATGAAAAACCTAGGATATAACTTACATGCCAATAATCATGATCAATTGTAAGCAACTTGGATACAGCAAACGTGTCAAATCCAAGAACGATAGAGGCATTGATTGCTCTACTACTCAACTTCTTAACATTATCATGGCCATCACCATCATCACCGTGACCACCTCCAATCTCTGAAGAAGAAGCCTCCAAAGTTTTGGAGCCATTTGGGAACAAAAGCTTCTTAGGTTCATGGGAATGACTGTTCTTCTTTGAAGCCAATTCTTTGTCCTCTGTGACTGATTGAATGACCCAATTTGCGCTTCTTGGTACTTTTCTTTGGAGCCCAGAAATCAATAAGCAAACAAAACTCTGCGAAAGAGAAATTGGAAAAGAAAAGTACCAAGAAGCGCTCGTGCCAAGTCAATTTGCTGCCTTGTAGTTGAAACTGCAGAAAGGAGATAGATGATGAAACAATGAAGGAAGATGATGTGAAGGAAGAAGAAGCAAAAATGTTTACCTAACCTTGGATGAAGGGGAGGAATACCAGAGTCGAAGGGTATGTGAAATGGCTGCCGATTGAGAGTGTTTTTGAGGTGAAATTTTGGTAAGCGTAGAATAGGGTTCTTCAAGCAACCAATAGCTAAACGGTGAAGAGGGAAGGGAATAGAAATCCCCAAAAATCTCTACTTAAGCGCAGAATGGAATACACCCATAATAGGGTATTCTATTAAACCATACGCCAGTTTAAGTGGGCCTCAAGAATAGGTTGGTAATAGGCATGTAATAATTTAGCTATTACCTTCAACCAAACATGCTGTCAATTTGATTAATATACATAGAATTATATATAAAAATAAAATCTAATTTTGTATACTTTCCTTGTGATTCTTGATGGATGCTTATTATGCTGTTGACAATAGGCTGCCACCAAGTTTTTATTAATTATTTGAAGTTAAAAATATGATATAAGTCTTTTTTTTCTCTATAAATTTAAAATTTAGTCTTTGTATTTATATTTTTAAGAAATTATTTTTTTATATTTTTTAAAATTTAATTTAAATAATTAATATTGTTAAATTTTTTGTTTTCTTTGTTGCTGTGCTATTTAAAAAAAATATTCATTTGATAACCACATAATTCAAAAAATACTCACTTGAAATAAAATTTTTATTTAATTTGTTAATACAATAATTTAAATCATGCTAATCACATTTCTTGTTTATACTTTACCCTATTGTTATATTAAAAAGGAAATTCTACATGTAAAAGTCAAATTTACAAATGATGCAGTGATTTATGTAATATATTTTAGGCTATTTTATTAATCTAACATAAAAAATTTTGATATTTACAAAAATGACCTAGGTTAAAAACAATCACCAAAATGACCTAAAATGATCAGTAAAATGGGGTTTTGAGAACCCAATGACCGACACTACCTAGTGTTTTGGCCCCACGATTGCCTGATGATTGTGTCAAGCTTTAAAAAATTGATTTTTTGACTTTGGGAACCCAATAGCTAGCATCAGGGTATTTTTTTTAAAAAAATCGTATCATATTAATATACAAAAATATTAGTATTTAAAACAAATTTGGGTGCTAGCCATGTAATTGCCGGCACCAGAGATGTAAAAAGAATTTTTTTGTACTGGTGATAAACCATAAAAGTAACATGTTTTAATCCCATTCCTGATGTGTTTTTGGATGATTTATTATATAATTTAGTGAATTTGATGCTTCTAATCCTTTAGTTTCATGTTTATATACTTAGGAGAGCATAAGGGAGCAAAAAGAGTGAAAAACGGGCCAAAATCGGATAAAACAAGCTATTTTCAGGAACCACACAGCCTGAGCATTCCCACACGGGCTAAGCACATGCCCGTGTGAGCCATACAGGCTGGCCACACGCCCATGTGCAAGTCTATGTCGATATCGCACTCGATTTCCCTTTTACGCAGAAAAACTCAATTTTTAAAGTTTCTTAGCATTCTAAAATCTATAAATACACACTAGAAGAGGATCTGAGGGGGGACACAGAGAAGAACAAAGAAATTACTCGAAGAATACCGTCGGAATCAACTTAGAAGCAGGATCTCCTTCAAGATTGAAGATCTCTAGTCAACTTCTCTAGAAGTTTTTGGGTTTCTTTATGTTTTGTTGTTTTCCTAATTTTGAGATGTTTTCCTTCCAAAATATGAACTAAATTCCCTAGATACCTAGGGAAGATGAAACCTATGATGGATCTTGTTATTAAATTTTTGAATTACATGATAAATCTTGATTTCTTGATCTAAATTATGTGTACTTATTCCATGTTTTAATGTTTTCAGGATATTAATTCATGATTGATGTGCTTATTTCATTGGAGCAAAAATTCCTGTTTAATAGTAGATCTGGCATAATTGAGTGGAGTTGCATGCAATCTTAGAAATAGGACGACATAAATTTACCGGATTAGAGTCAAATCTAATAGGGGAATCCATAGATTGAGTTAATGCGACAATAGGGGTTTTAATTAGAAAGCAATTTCAATTAATCAACTGAGAGTTAGTTATTTTTACTCTCAAAAGAGATATCAATATAATTTAAGGATTTCTACGGATCAAGGCAAGTGAATAAATCGTTTAATTTAGATTTAGAATAATAGGTGAAGTCTAGGTGGATTCTTTCCTGGGTATTGTCTCTCTCATTGGTTCATTCGAATATTTTCTTACTTAATTCTCTATTGCGCCTTAATAATTAGTTTAGATAATTTTAGATTAAAAACAATTCCTTCAATTTGTCTGCTAGATAATAAAAAGATAGTAATTACTAGTACTTTTAGTCATCGTGGATACGGTATTCCCGACTCACCATAACTATACTGCTATACGATAGGTACGCTTGCTTTTGTCGTGATTTTAGTTAATTAAGTGAATCATCATCAAGTTTTTGGCGTCGTTGCCAGGGACTAAAATATTAGGAACACTAGATTTTTATTAATTTAGCCATTTTAATTATTGCATTTTATTTTTGTTTTTAGTTAAATTTTTATTATCTAAATTTTCTTTGTTTGCTTCTGGCAGGTTCCTTTAGTATATGACTAGAAGAAACTCATCAGGACCTCTAGTATTCGACAGTGAGATTGAAAGCACAGCTCGTAGAAACTGTAGAAAAGCAAGGCAAAGTCGACAAAGTGCAGTGGAGGAGTAAGAGGACATCATTAATATTACTGTGTGATCGCGTGATTCGTAACAAGTAATAAATATTTATAATGAAGATCAAACCTAGACTAACTATTAACACGACGAAAAGGCAAGCGCACCTATCGAACAATAGTATAGTAATGGCAAGACCGGGATATCGTACCCAAGGGAACCAAAAGTACTAGTAATAACTATCTTTTTATTATCTAGCCTAAGAATAAAAATTTTTTGTTTATTAAACTAATTATTAAAACTAAGAACGCACAGAGAATAAAATTGGGGAATTGCTTTTGGGAAAATCGATTGACTTGAGACAATACCTAAGGAAAAATCCACCTAGACTTTACTTGTTATTCTGGCTTTGAATCGGACGATTTATTCATTTAACTTGTTCCGTAGAGATCCCTAAGTTATGTTATTATCCCTATTCAAGACTAATAACGTCTAATCCCTAGATTGAATAACCGAGACTTTTCTCTAATTAACACTCTAGGGTGGCATTAACTCGATCTATGGATCCCCTTATTAGGTTTCACTTTAATCCGAAAAAATCTTGTCACCCTATTTCTAGGCGCGCAATCAACTCCGCTTAATTATGAAAAATGTACTCTTAGACAGGGTCTATTCCTCCTCTGAATAAGAGCGTGTCTTGAATTAGTATCCTGGGATATCAAAACAAGAATTAAGAACACATAATTAAGAACAAGTTAAATATTTATCATACGATTCAAAAAATAATAACAAGATTTGTCTTAGCTTTCATTTCCCTTAGGTATTTAGGGGTTTAGTTCATAACTAAATAGGAAAACATATCAGGAGAATAAAGAATACAAAACATAAAGAAAACCCAAAACTCCTGAAGGGAAATTGAGGAGAGATCTTCAGTCTTGATGATGAATCCGACTTCCGAGATGGATCAATCGGCTTCCTTGGAGTAATTCCTTACTCCCTATTCTTCGTCTCCCTTTTCCTCCTCTTCTAGTGCGTATTTATAGGCTTTGGAATGCCTAGAAACCCTCAAAAGTGGCCTTTTTTCGAATTGGACTTAACTTGGGCTCGGCAGGGACACGCCCGTGGTACACGCCCGTATTTGATTACTTCAGGCCGTGTTCGAGCCTGCCAAATTAACACGACCTTGTGGTCTGCCCCTGTGAGGAGGTCCAGGCCGTGTTGATTTCGTACTTTGGCCTATTTTCTCCGTTTTTGGCCCGTTTCTCGTTCTTTTCGCTCTCCTATGCTCTTCTAAGTATAAAACATGAAATTAAAGCATTAGGAGCATCGAATTCACTAATTCTAATGAGAAATCATCCATAAAATGCATTAAACATAGGGTAAAAATATGTATAATTTACGGTTTATCAAATACCCCCACACTTAAGCATTTGCTTGTCCTTAAGAAAAATTCTGAACTCATAATCAAAATAAATTTTTCTTAACTTATAATTTCTATCGATAAAATATCAGAATAATTCATAGGTAGTCATACATTAAGAATTCAATTAAAAGAACATAAAAGTTTCAAACATTCCAAGTTGAGTATTTAATAATGCAAACATAGGTGTCTCTCCGCATCTAAGTAATTACTTTTGATTCAGAATATCACTGAGTTTCACATCCTCACTAAAGATTCACTCAAATCACTTTAGTGTTTAAGGACAATAAATTAAACACTTAATAGTCAATAAAGAAAAGTCATTACCATAGGCTTGCATGAAAATCAAATCTCCACCACTATAATTTAAGATGATATATCAATCAAAAGGTCTTTATAGGGTTATAATGAGGCTTGGTTATGGGGTGTTGTCACAAGCTGAAAGAAAGAGTTAGAATCGAGATTGAATTGAAAAATTGCCTAACTAGAAAAAGAGTTACTCTTCACTTGCGTACAACAGAGCTTCTCTCAGAATATGAAATTACAGGTATGCATGCATAGATTTTTTTTAAGAACAAGTTAAATAATATAGACTAAATATCAAGAACAAAACATAGCTAGGCAATCCATTCAACTCAAATCTCGACAAAAATAGGGATTAATTCAGGAGATTTCAACAATAATGGGTTAAAGGTTAATATTAAGGGTAATACAAGGAATGGTTTGTTAGGCTCAAGGGGGTTTACTAGGGGTTAATCGTGGAGGTAGGCTTTTCATGGCATGAGTGGGTTAATCCTAAGTGCCTTAATCATTTTGATATATCAAATCAAATGGTGTGGTCTAGACATGCATAATCAAGCAAGTTCTAGAATAATAGTTCAATACTGATGCACTCAAAGCAATAATAAGAGTGAGCATGAAAAAATGAATAGATGCTCAAAAGGCTCAAAAATCTCACAAAAAATTTATGGGTTTCTGATGATAAAAACTTGTGAATTCTGATTCAAAGGAATACCTAAACTTTGGGGAAACAGCCTAAGATTTTAAATTCTTAAAAATCAACTTATCATGCTTGATTCTCTAATGTCTTAAAGTTTAAACAATCAATGCATAATTGCCTATGTTTTAATTCGAGATATATCAATCAAAATCATAAATTAATCAAAATTTATCCTAAATATGATATGAGAGCTTTTCAAGAGAACAAGGCAACCATTCAGGGATTTTCTGATAATGAAATAAATACCCCCCACACTTAAGATGTACATTGCCTTCAATGTACAAAGATAGATATTAGAGTATAAAAATAAGATAGCGGGAGGAGTGAAACTTCCTGTATAAAGAACGGATGATATCCTTGGATTGGTGAGATCGAGTATTAGAGATACTTTGGATGGCAAGCTGGACTCTAAAGGTAAGCCGTTTTTTTTTTGAAAAGGAAAACAAATGAATCTTAAAAACTTAATAAAAGAAAAATAAAATAAGATAATTATTCTATTTTTTCAAGTGGCACGGCTGTAGTACACGCCCGTGTGTTAGGGTACCACGCCCATGTATTGTTGTCCACGGCTTATTGGCACGGGCGTGTCGCACGTCCGTGTCGAAGACACAGAATCGAGCCTTGCCCCTAGCACTCTCGTGTTTTTCTATTCCCACGCCCGTATTCATCTATCAAGTTTACCCACGGCCATGTCGCACGGCCATGGGGATTTATCGCATCCCGTGTTTTGGGGAAATCATGTCCTGCTTCCACACGGCCGTATTGCACGACCGTGTATCTTCCTCTGTTTGGCCACGGCTTTAGGCATACCCGTGTGACTGGCCGTGTGTGCTGAAAAACTTTATTATTCAAAGATAAAGTTAATGATTTAAAGTGTTAGAAATAAAAAATAAAAAACAAAGAAATCAAAATATGTTAGTGCTCGGGTTGCCTCCCGAGAAGCGCTTATTTATAGTCTAAGCTCGACTTACCTCTCTAGTGAAGGGTCAGGGTGGTTCGAGGAGTTCATACTCCTCATTCCTGCTATCAATATAAGGTTTTAATCGAGTGTTGTTTACCTTAAAAGTGCCGAACTTGGGATGACTCACCTCCACCGTACCGAATGGAAAAATGCTGAGTACCGTAAGAGGGATTTCCTTATTCGGTGTGGTAGTGACAATGTGAGGATCTGCAGCTTCTAGTAAGACTTTATCGCCAACCTTAAGTTGATTTGGAGAGGTATCGAACTCATTTTTGCGTAATTTTGGTTTATCATGTGTTCTTGGTTTATGTACTCTCCATTCGTCGAGCTCCTCTATTCGAAGCCTTCGTTCCTCATGGGCGTATTTGTTCTCTACATGATAGCATTGCACTGTCTCTGTTGTCTTGGTTCAAGGAGGTTCTTGTAAGGACGATTGAATATTAGTTTTATCATTGACAAGTTTTATAGCATTATCTTGAGTTTTAGAGGTTTTGGCTGTGTCGCGTGCTTGGAGTGTTACTGCGTCTTCACTTGCACGAAGTGTTAGCTCTCCTATGCCTACATTAATAATGGTTCTGGCAGTTGCAAAAAAGGGTCATCCTAAAATTAAAGGTACCTTGTTATCCTCATCCATGTCTAAGACGACAAAGTTTACTGGGTAAATAAATTTATCAATTTTAACGAGAACATCTTCAATAATACCCTTAGGAAATCTAACTATCTTGTCAGCCAATTGAATGCTTATCCTAGTCTATTTGGGTTTACCGAGACCTAGTCGTTTAAACATTTTATAAGACATAACATTTATACTTGCCCCTAAATCAGCTAAAATATTATTCACAGATAAACTACCAATTAAGCAATGAATTGTAAAACTCCCTGGATCTTTCAATTTGTTAGGTAGCCTATTCTTTAGAATAGCTGAGCAGACTGGATTGAGTTCCACATACGATGTAGCGTCTAACTTTTGCTTATTGGTCAGAAGTTCTTTTAAGAATTTTGCTGAGTTGGGCATCTGCAAAAGAACTTCAATAAAGGGTAAGTTAATATGTAATTTCTTTAAGAGTTTGACGAGCTTACCGAATTGTTCTTCTGTTCTGTCGTTTTTCATTGCATTAGGATATGGCACACGAGGTTTATAATTCATACTTACCTGTTTAGGATCATCATTGCTTACCTCTTCTTGACCTTTGTTAATTGCGTTGTCTTGCTTTGATTCTGGTTCATCTAGCTTTTCATTATCCTGCACAACGATAGCATGAAGTTGCTCCCTAGGATTGGTCTCTATAATGCTAGGTAAAGTACCTTGTGGGCGTTCAGAAATCAGCCTTGCAAGTTGCCCTGTCTGAGTTTCAAGACCTTGAATCGATGCTTGCTGGTTCTTAAGTGCTGTCTCGGTATTTTAGAATCGCGTTTTCGACACCGAGATAAATTTTTCCAACATCTCTTCAAGGTTTGATTTCCTTTCCTATTGGTAGGGTGGTTGTTGAAATCCTTGGGGAGGTGGTGCCCTTCGATTTCCTTGGCCTCCCTATGAAAAATTTGGATGATTCCTCCAACCTGCATTGTAAGTGTTACTATAAGGATTATTTTGAGTTCGAGGATTATTACCTATATAATTGATTTGCTCATTTTCGGTTTTAGGATTGAAGGATTGATGTTCCGTATGCACACCTCCTCGACTTCAGTCACACCTTATTACTGGATGTATCTGTGAAGAACTGAGAAAACCATCAATCTTTTTATTGAGAAGTTCTACCTGACTAGAGAGCATGGTGATCGAATCGATGTTATAAACGCTGGCTGTTTTTGTTGGCTTTGTCCTCATGACTTGCCACTGATAGTTATTCAGTGACATCTCCTCTATAAACTCATAGGCATCTTCCGGTGTTTTATTGTTGATGGTTCCGCCAGTAGCTGCGTCAACCATTTGCCGAGTCAAGGGATTCAGACCATTGTGGAATGTTTGTACTTGAAGCCAAAGCGGTAACACATGGTGAGGGCACCTTCTCAGTAAGTCCTTGTATCTTTCCCATGCATCGTAAACTATTTCTAAATCCATCTGCACAAAAGAAGAGATATCATTATGCAATTTAGCCATTTTAGCCGGCGGAAAATATTTTAGTAAAAATTTCTCGGTAATTTGTTCCCAAGTAGTGATAGACCCTCGTGATAACGAGTTCAACCACTGTTTAGCTTTGTTTCTTAGTGAAAAGGGAAATAACCGAAGACGAATAGAATCATCAAAAACACCATTGATTTTGAATGTATCGCAAAATTCTAGGAAATTTGCTAAGTGAGCTTTGATGTCTTCATCCTGCAAACCATCAAACTGAACAAACTGCTGTATCATCTGAATTGTGTTAGGTTTTAGTTCAAAATTATTTTCAGCAATAGTAGGACTAACTATACTAGACTCAGTTCCAGTTAAAGAGGGTTTAGCATAGTCATACATAGTACGTGGAGCAAGATTTTGATTAGTAGCAATTGCAGGAGCTAGCTGATTGTTTTGGTTTTCAGCCATCTCTTCGGTTGGGCGTTGAGTTTTGTCTTCTTGCTCGTTCTCCGTGTATCGTAAGCTACGCCTTATCTCTCTTTGATTTCTGCGAATTGTGAGATCGATTTCTTCGTCAAAAAGTAATGGTCCCGACGGGTTTCTTCTAGTCATAAACTATAAAAACCTGCCAAGAAAGAAGAAAAAAATAAATTAATAAATAATAAAATAAAATAAAATTTTCAAGAAAAATAAATGGCTAAAGTAATAAAAATTTAGTGTTCCTAATATTTCAGTTCCCCGGCAACGGCGCCAAAAAATTAATCGCGTGATTTGTAACAAGTAATAAATATTTATAATGAAGATCAAACCTAGACTAACTATTATCACGATGAAAAGGCAAGCGCACCTACCGAACAATAGTATAGTAATGGCAAGACTGGGATATCGTACCCAAGAGAACCAAAAGTACTAGTAATAACTATCTTTTTATTATCCAGCTTAAGAATAAAAAGGGTTTGTTTATTAAACTAATTATTAAAACTAAGAATGCACAGAGAACAGAATTGGGAAATTGCTTTTGGGAAAATCGATTGACTTGAGATAATACCTAAGGAAAAATCCACCTAGACTTTACTTGTTATTCTGGCTCCGAATTGGACGATTTATTCATTTAACTTGTTCCGTAAAGATCCCTAAGTTATGTTATTATCCCTATTCAAGACTAATAACGTCTAATCCCTAGATTGAATAACCGAGATTTTCTCTAATTAACACTCTAGGGTTGCATTAACTCGATCTATGGATCCCCTTATTAAGTTTCACCCTAATTCGGTAAAATCTAGTCACCCTATTTCTAGGCGTGCAATCAACTCCGCTTAATTATGACAAATGTACTCTTAAACAGGGTCTATTCCTCCTCTGAATAAGAGCGTGTCTTGAATCAATATCCTGGGATATCAAAACAAGAATTAAGAACACATAATTAAGAACAAGTTAAATATTTATCATACGATTCAGAAAATAATAACAAGATTTGTCTTAGGTTTCATTCCCTTTAGGTATTTAGGGGTTTAGTTCATAACTAAATAGGAAAACATCTCAGAAAAATAAAGAATACAAAACATAAAGAAAACCCAAAACTCCTGAAGGGAAATTGAGGAGAGATCTTCAGTCTTGATGATGAATCCAGCTTCTGAGATGGATCAATCGGCTTCCTTGGAGTAATTCCTTACTCCCTATTCTTCGTCTCCCTTTTCCTCCTCTTCTAGTGCGTATTTATAGGCTTTGGAATGCCTAGAAACCCTCAAAAGTGGCCTTTTTCGAATTGGACTTAACTTGGGCTCGGCAGGGACACGCCCGTGGCACACGCCCATGTTCGATTACTTCAGGCTGTGTTCAAGCCTGTCAAATTGACATGGTTGTATGGTCTGCCCGTGTGAGGAGGTTTAGGCCGTGTTAATTTCGTACTTTGGCCCATTTTCTCTATTTTTAGCCCGTTTCTCGTTTATTTCACTCTCCTATGCTCTCCTATGTATAAAACATGAAATTAAAGCATTAGGAGCATAGAATTCACTAATTCTAATGAGAAATCATCCATAAAATGTATTTAAAATGGGGTAAAAATATGTATAATTTACGGTTTATCACTAGGGACATGGCTGAAAATCAGAATAATCAACTACCTCTTGTGGTTGCCATAAATCCTACTCCTCGTACTATGTACGATTATGCCAAGCCCAATTTAACTGAGGCTGAATCGAGTATTGTGAGACCTACTATTGCTGCATATAATTTTGAACTTAAGTCGAACACCATTCAGATGATCCAACAATTTGTTCAGTTTGATGGTTTGCAAGATGAAGATCCAAATACTCATTTGGCTAACTTTTTAGAATTCTACGACACTTTTAAGACAAATGGCATTTCTAACGATGCCATTCGGTTACGGTTGTTTCCCTTATCATTGAGAAATAAGGCTAAACAGTGGTTGAACTCCCTACCACGAGGTTCTATCACTACATGGGAGCAAATGACTGAAAAGTTCTTATTAAAGTATTTTCTACCGGCTAAGACAACTAAGTTAAGGAATGATATCTCTTCTTTCATGCAACTGGATTTAGAGACTCTATATGGTGCATGGGAGAGGTATAAGGACTTATTGAGAAGGTGCCCTCACAATGGGTTACCTCTATGGCTACAGGTTTAAACCTTCTACAACGGTTTGAACCCCTCAACTAGGCAATTGATTATGCAGCCGTCGGTGGGTCTCTGAACAAAAAAACTCCTAGAACGGCTTATGAGTTTATAGAGGAAATGCCACTAAATAATTATCAATGGCAAGTCACGAGGACGAAGCCGATAAAAACAGCTAGTGTTTTCGACCTAGATGCAGTCACCATGTTATCAAACCGGGTAGAACTTTTAAATAAGAAAATTGATGGTTTATATGGTTCTACGCAGGTACATCTGGTGATGCAGTGAGATATAAATAGAGGGGGGATTAACAATCCAAAATGTCTATCCTACAACCCTAGCATAGAGAACAAAAAAGTCAACTATATGGGTAATAACTCTAGACCTCAGAATAATCCATATAGTAATACTTACAATACAGGTTGGAGAAACCATTCTAATTTTTCTTGGGGTGATCAAGGAAATCAGAGACCTCAACCCCCTCTAAGCTTTTAACAACAACCATACTAACAAGAAAAGAAGCCGAACCTTGAGGAGATGCTGACGAAGTTTATTTCAGTGTCAGAATCTCATTTCCAAAACACCAAAATAGCACTTAAAAATCAACAAGCATCGATTCTAGGGCTTGAGAATAAGATAGGACAGCTTGTTAAGATGATTTCAGAAAGGCCACAAGGTAGCTTGCCTAGAAACATCGAAACTAACCCAAGAGAGAAACTTCATGCAATTACGGTTTGAGATGCAGAAGGGTTAGTTGAACCTGAACTAGAACTAAGGCAAGAAAGTGTGGTAAGACAAGGTAAGGTTGAGGTGAGCCATAGTGAACAAAAATCGATAAGTAAGGAGTGTAAACCTCGTGTGTCATACCCAAATGCAACAAAGAAAGACCACACAAATGAACAATTTGGTAAATTTCTTAAACTTCTGAAAAAGTTGCATATTAATTTACGGTTTATTGAAGCCCTTTCGCTGATGCCTAATTTCATAAAATTTTTAAAAGAGCTTTTAACAAACAAACAAAAGTTAGATGATTCGTCACACGTAGAGTTAAATATAGTTTGCTTAGCTATCCTATATAATAAACTACCCAACAAATTGAAAGATCCAGAGAGTTGTACTATTCTTTATTTAATTGGTAGTTTAAATGTTAATAATGCTTTGGCTGATTTAGGGGCCAGTATTAATGTCATGCCCTATAAAATGTTTAAACAATTAAGTCTTGGAAAACCCAAACAAACTAGAATGAGCATTCAATTGGTAGGTAGAACCATTAGATTTCCTAGGGGTATTGTTGAAGATGTTCTTGTTAAAATTGATAAATTCATATTCCCAGTTGATTTTGTTGTTTTAGATAAGGATGAAGATAGTGATGTAGCTTTAATTTTAAGACGACCATTTTTAGCAACTGCCAGAACTATTATTGATATTGGTACAGGTGAACTAATACTTCGTGTAGGTAATGACACGATTAAACTCCAAGCTCATGATTCTGCTAAGATATCTAATAATCAAGTTGATTATACGAATTCTGTTAATATGAGTAACCTGGTGGCTCAACATTCTTTGTAGGAAACTCCATAGAAAAGCAAAATAGAGCCACGTTCCAGCTCATGTGACAAAAAAAGAACAACTCATGAAGAACGAATGCTACAAATCGATGATCTAGATGAATGACAGACACATGTCAAGGAGAAACTGAGAACACACAATGCAAAACCGAAGCGACTCTATGACGAGGTTAAGGATGGAATGAACCAATTTAATGTTGGAGACTAGGTATTTTTGGATAAAATGGACCCTCGAATCACCACTTCAGAGTTTAACGCAAACGGAGTGACTTCTTTTACGGTACTCAATGTCTTCCTATACGGTACAGTCGAGGTAAAACATTTTCAATTTGGCACTTTTAAGGTAAATATTACTCGACTCAAACCTTATTTAAATAAAAGAATTGACAACGAGAAAGAGGAGTTTCGACTCCACGAACCACCGTGACCGTGCGAATACGAGGTAAGTCAAGCTTAGACTTTAAATAAGAGCTTTTCAGGAGGCAACCTGAGTGCTAACACTATTAATTTCTTAATTTTATATCATAATATTTTTATTAAAATTAAAAAAAATAATTTTTTAAAACCCACATCATGTTCTAGGCTGTGTGGATCTTTTGAATTAGTTTTTAAAATTGAAGAAAGTCGATAGTGAGTTACACGGTCGGGTGACACGACCGTGTAATCCACACGGCCTAGACACACAGGCGTGTCCTTGGCTGTGTGGAGCCTGAGACTTAATATTTTCTAAAAATCAATAGGGACACAGCCTAAGTATTCCACATGGGTATGTGACAAGGCTGTGTGGACCACACGGCCTGGACATACGGGCATGTCCTAGGCCGTGTGAAATTTGGAGCTTAATTTTTCAAAATTAAAACAAGTCACAGAGTTACACAGGTAAGGCACACGATCGTGTGTGAGACACAGCCGTGCTATACGGGCGTGTGGAAGGTCAAACGAATGTGGGAGAAGCGAAGGAGGTTGCACACGGTCGTACGACACGGCCGTGTGTGACACATGACCTGGATACACTGGCGTGCCCGAGATCGTGTGGAGACAGGGCTTGAATTTTTAATTAACACTGGCTGTACAGCAGACCACGTGGGTATGTGACACGGGCCTCACACGATCGTGTCACCATTTTAAATCCCTAATCTTTTTTTTACTTTTATTTTTGTTTTATCTTCTTCTTCTACCAAACCCCAACCACCACCGACCATATCTCCCTCATATCTTCGACCACTGTCATCCTCATCCATTACCCACGCCCTCTCACCCTTCTCTTTACTCCTCCTCTACCTCTCCAAACAACCCTTTCCGACCTCTTTTCCCTTCTTTCTCTTCTCTAAACCATCCTCCCCTTGCACCTCTTCTCTAACTTTTTCTCACCATACAACCACCGGTGTCCAGACCTAACCCTATTCCTGCTTCCCTTTTTCTTTTTCTTCACCGTCGTTCACCGAAACCCTAGCCCCTCTCTACCCCGACCACACAACCCCTCATCTGTCACCTTTTCCCTTCCACTCGCCCCACCGCCGCGCAATCGACCACCCAACCATCGTACACACAACTATCATAGTCGATTTCCCATTTTCTTTATTTTTTATTTTATTTTATTATTATTTTATTTCATTTTATCTTAGTTTATTGATTTACTAATTCTTTTGATTCTTGTCATCTTCTATTTTATTATTGACTATTTTTAGTTTTAGATTTTTAATTATTCATTAGTATATCTCTGCTTCTTGTTATTACTATTGTAACAGTCTGATTTAGACCCTAGTCGGAATAGTGGTTTCGGGACCACAAATTCATGTTAGAGAAATGTTTAAATATTATTTCCTATGTTTATGATGTGTGAATTAGCATGTGTGAAAGTTTCGTATGAAAATTTGAATATTTGTATGCTTAATTTAATAAAAAATGACCTAATCATGTAAAATGTAAAAGCTGTGTGCTAGTTGTTAAAAGTGCCTATTTGACTTGACTTTATAATTGAGAGGTCCTTATGTGGTTATTATGCCATTTACATGTATAATGGATATTTATAGCCTTAACATATGTGAATTTAAAATGGTTTATTAAATGGGTATTTTGGTCATTAGCATATTAACATATTTTAAATAAAATAAAACATGTTAATGGATGAATCATTCATCCTTATTGCCGAAAATCACAAGAAAAAAGAAAAAAGAAAAGCTTACCTAGGGTTCGACCCTGGTTTCCTTTGATTTAGGTATGTATTTTGATCAGTTTTTGATAATTTCTACGTTTTTGTAGTCGTTGCTTCGTATACTATCAAACCCATGCCTCAATTTATAATTTTGATAATGATTTTTAAATATGCCATTGATGAATTCATGAGTTTTGTGTTGTTAAATGGTGAAATATGAAAGCTTGATGTTGGGTTTACATGTTTTGTCTTTGGATTTTTGATGAATTTGAGTAATTTGGGCTAAATTGTAGAAATGTTATTTTGAGGGACTAAAGTGTGAAATAAATGAAATGTATGGACTTGTATGAGAGATATGAATATTCAGCTAAGCTTGTGTATAAGCAAATTATGTGTATTTTGTGATTTTGTGAATTAGGGACTAAAGTGTCAAAATGTAAAAATTTGAGGGCTAGTTTGCAAAACGCCATAACTATGTGTTTATGGATTGTTTTGAATGATTTGGTGAATAAATGGTTTAATTTTGAATAAATATAGACCAAGAAAAGAGGAATTCGGACTTAGACTGAGAGAAGTCGAAGATTATAGAGTAAACAATCCAAGTCAACAAATTTCGAGTACGAGGTAAGTTCATACGCAATATATGATGTTATAAGTATGTTTGATGCTTTGACTATACATGGATTGTATATAAATTTGGTTTGGATTAATATGGTGGTAAATTAATGATATTTGGCACTAAGCGTGCGATTTAAATTAGCTACGACTATATAAGGCACTAAGTGTGTGATACCGATATAATTTCAGTTAATTAAGATGGCACTAAGTGTATGGAATCATTCTAGCTTCGGCTAACCTTTAAAGCACTAGGTGTGCGGATGTTTGAAGCAATAGTAATTCACAGAGAGTCTTAAAATATCCGAACGAAAGGTGAGAACTAAAATAAATAAGTACGGAAGGTTCAGGTATGTTTGATACCTATGTGGGAGATGATATTATGTATGTGAAGTTCGTTGAATTGGTATGAACATATCAATTGTGTTGGTATAGAGTTGATAGATGATTTGAGAAATTATTAATACTTATGTATTAATGTTTCATAATTTATATACTGTTTATGATTTTTTGGTACAAGCTTACTAAGCTTTTGAAAGCTTACTTTGTGTATGTTTGTATTGTGTTATAGATATCGAAGTTACTGTGAGCTCGGGGATCGTTGAGGACTGTCACCACACTATCAAACTCATTTTGGTACTTTGAAAATGTATATGTTGAAATATGGCATGTATAGGCTAGTAGTTGTGGAATTATGTTTTGAGATTGTATATATTTAGCCATGTGATTTGGCTAGGTTATATTTGAATTTATAGTTTGATAATGGTATACAATGTGTGATGCCAATGTTCAAATTTTGGTACGTTTTTGGTTAGTTAAAATAGATAGTAAAAATGGCAAGCTTGGCAAGTTCATAGCATGTGTTTGAATGATGTATTGATTATTTGGTTAGGCATAATGTTGGTTTAAGTTTTGGTATGAATTGAGTGATGAATTGAGAATGGAAGTGATTTGTAATGTGTTAGCATGAATTATGTATGATTTGGTTTAGATATTAGCTAAAATGGTTGAGCAATTATGCTTAATTTGGTGCTTGTAGGTTTGACCCAATTGCGGTGGCAAGTTGGTCATCCAAATGACCTACTTTTGTCTACACGGGCGTGTATCTCAGCCGTGTGCGACACATGGCTATGTTGCACGGCCATGTGTCTCCTGGGGTACCCTACAATTGTAAGTCAGGCTCGAGCACGGCCAAGGCACCCGAGCGTGTGGCCAGCCATGTGGCCCAAGTCAGATTCGAACACGGCCAAAGCACACGGGCGTGTATTGTGGCCACGTGAACAAGTCAGTATGTTTACCCTGTTTGAACACGGTCTAGACACACGGGTGTGTCTAATGCCGTGTAAGGCACACGGCCTGTTCACACGGGCGTGTGACCTGTGTAACTTTGAAAAGTGTTTAAGTTTCGAAAAATTTTGTATGTGTTTGGATTAGTCCCGAGCCCTATCTAAAGTATGTTTAAGGTCTCGATGACCTATATGAGGGACTCTATATTGATGTTTGATCTCTAATGATATGATGTTTACTAAATGAATGTTAAATGTTCCGATTTGTCCGGTAATACCTTTCACCTTAGTCCGGCGATGGATATGGGTTAGGGGTATTACAACTATTCTTCTACCGTTGTTAGGAACAAGTTCAAATTATGATTGATTCCTCATTTTGTTATGTTGGTTCTTGTTATTCGTTCCTTTTATTACTGACTATAGTTTCTTTCGAAACTTTTAAGAATTTGATTAGTCGTCAATAATATTAGGATATTCGTTATTATTTAATTATTATTATTATTTTTTTTGCCTATTTGTTTTTTATCATAGTTGAATTAATTAATTTTGTCTGCATTGGTACTATTCCTTTATTAATTTTGAAGTACATTTCCTATTTATGAAAATTCGATTTTGATGGGAGGATTGCTAGTTCAATATTCTATACTGATTTATCAGCACTTTTATTTCTTTACTTGCTATTTTATTCTTCTATTGCTTTTCTAATTTGGATTATTTTCTTTTGCGAATATACCATAACGAACACACACGATAAGACTAAGGTCACCGTTCCTGCTTCAAAAAAAAAGGAAGACCCCTAGATAGACCTCCTCCTCGAGCGCATTCACCGAGGCTCGTCACCCTACCTCCAATTTGTAGTAGGCCCCAAAGAGGATTTATATCAACTCCTTAGAGTACGTCCACTCAGCCTAGGATTTATATCAACTCCTTATTAGTTATAAGTTTGTCAATACTGATTGGTTATTCTAGAACTTGCTTCGATTATACATGTTGAGACCACACCATTGATTTGATATACTAAGATGATAAAGGCACCTAGGTTTTAACCCACTTATCCCATAAAGCTTACCAACATAATTAACCCTTAGTGAACCCCTTTGAGCCTAAAACGCAGTTCTTTGATCTACCCTTAATATTAACCTATAATTTATTCTTTTTGATTCATTGAGAATTTTTCCTATTTTATTGACTCCCTTTTTGTCGAGATTTGATTTGGTTAGTTGCCTAACTATGTTTTTTTGTTCAGTTGGTAAATTATTTCTTATTATCCATTGCTCTAAAAAAAAGTGAAAAAAATTACACTTATTTTGATTATTACTAGTTCTATGTTATTTGAGCTTAAACGGTTAATTTCACATTTTGAAAAGAAGCTTGTGCTATTCTTGATAAGTTTTCAATTGATATAATTATTCAGTATTAGTTTATTTTTCTAGTTTGGCAATTTATCAAATCGATCTCGATCCTAACCCTTTTTTTCAGCCTTTATCCACACCCTTAACTAAGCCCCATTACAACCTTTTAAAGACCTTTTGATTTGTGTATCATTTGATGCGGTCGTTGAGAGCACCAAACATATCCTATCCCTATAAAAATAATAAAAATAATAGTATAAGGGAAGTAGGGTCAAATCCTCAGGGATCAAATTTGCACAATTGCTTGTTCCTCGAAATCCAAGATAGAACCATGCCCAAGAAAACCTTCATACCTAGAAAAAAATAAAAAAACAAAATTAAAAGTTTGGATTTAATTGAAAGTGCGAAAATTAAAATTAAAATAGTAAAGATGACTAGAGTTGAGAAAAAGTTTCTTATAGAGAGATTCCAGCCTCCGGTTGTCTCGATCCGCCTTGGGTTATCTTGCTTTAGTATCTTTTACAGAGCATTATAGGGATCTATGCCTAATAATTTAGACTTACTATTTAGAGGAACCTGACTCCAGCCAACAGTCGCTTCTGTGGGACCATCTTATGCTAGATCATCGTTTCTCAAAGGTGAATGCCACGCCATTTTGTCTCTTGGGTTCGCCAACCCCTAACGCAGTAAGCTAACGAGCCGACAGTGTAACCTTCTCAAAACATACAAAGCGGTCATTCCTTGCTCAAGTTGAAAAGATCACCTTTTAAGGGACATGGATAGAAGCGTCAGCCCCGTAATGTGGAGAAAAGATGAATACTCGTTGAGAAGGCTAAGCGCGGATTCTAAGCCTTATGAACTCTCTTGGGGAATTTCGATAACCTTTGGCTAGATAAGTTTAGTGGCTCAAGATTTTTGGGGAAAAATAAATAAATGTAATGGAAATAGAATTTTTATTGAATAATATGAAGGGAAATAAGGCTAAACTTTTTGGGAGAGGGAGTGTTTTCAGAAAAATATGAGTCAAATTTGTGTCACTCTATCCCCTATTTATAATACTAGGAAACTTAGTCTATTCCTAATTAAATTCTAAAAGATAAATACAAATAAATAAAGATAATAAAAGATAAATAAAGATAAAAAATTAAATGTAAATAACAATCCTTAATAATTATCCTAATATAATTTGAATTAAAATAAAGACTTGTGCTATAAAATCTCTTCTTTTGCATTTTTGCTCCCAAAATATTTCAAACTTTGCATTTTTGGCACCACTTCTCTCCTACTTCGTATGCTTGCCCAATTTAACTTTAAATTCATGCTTTTTACCCTTAAATTTCCTTTTGTCTTCAATTTAGTCCCTGTAGGATAAAAAACCATAAATAGCTCAAATTAGTAGGATCATACTCAAAATAATCATATAATTAATATATAAAAATATGTCATTCTAGAGTATTATCAAATTCCCCCTACTTAGCCCATGCTTACCATTAAGTATGGTTCCTATCCACAGTG